>NC_056660.1:83970381-84279362 GCF_018350195.1 Panthera tigris | reverse complement strand
TTTCAGAATTTCAAAGGAATTTCTCCATTGTTTTCTCTTATTTACCATTTTTTGAGACTTCAGCCACACTTCAGATAGTAGAACTTTTTCCCCCCTTTCTGAAAGATTCAACATGTTATTTTAATAAACTACATGTGCAGCTCCATTCCTTAATATCACATTTCCTGCATCTTTTTCAACCAGAAATATACATCTACCATTGTGAATTTTTGTACATTGTGATGTAATTACATGTACTTCATTAAAGTCTCCCTGATAATTCTCATTCCAAAATGATCCCCACTTTTTCTGTACAAGGAAGAAGATATATTTTTTTTCAGAAATTGATCTTTATCTGAGAATGGTACATTTGGACAAGTTTGGTTACTGGAAAGAAATAGGTAACATGTTGAGGTTAGTTGCAATTAGGTCACAAGGTGAGATTAATTTGATGTGGTGTTGATTTTAAGGTGAGATAAGGATTTTTCTAACATGGGCTTGTGTAAGATCAAGCTAATGTTAGTATTTATTGAAAACTTTCTATGTGACAGCCAGAGTTGTAAGTACCTTACATGTCTATTAAATCCTCAGACTTACTAATGTCTCTATAAGTAAGGCACTGTGTATAATACTACTTCAGTGTCTGTGATCATACTCATGTGTTCTAACCATGCAAGTTTAATATCACTTAAGGTTTAGCATTTTTATTCTACTTAGAAAAATTTAATAAACTGTTAAAATCCAAATGTATTAGGAATAAACAATTTAGAGTGACTTCATCACACTCTCATTTCATTACAACAATCATATAATTAAAATGCAGCCTATGTCTCCTTTCACAACTAAGCTCACTATTCAAGAGCTACCAAAATATTTAGAAAAAATAAAACATAAGTATCAACACTATTGTTACTAAATAAAAGGCAGAATGCAAAAACAATTTTGGAATAAACTTATCCTCTTATTCTGTTAAATTAATTTATTTTGTTCAGTTTCCACCGAGTTTTAAAATAGCACATGTTACAGTAATGCTTTATAATTTTCTTGAAGAAAACTCATGGTTTTATCTGGTTTTGTTAACACTAGGAATAATTGGGAATATAAAGACTTTTTATTAAAACCACCTTTTCATTAAAGAAGCATAAAATCTAAAAGTCACACTTCTAACATCAGTGACCATCTTCATATACAGTACTAACTGTTGTCAGGTGGGCACTCGCTACCCATGTCTAAGATCTTAGCTTCATGGCAGAAGTAAACTGGGAGTTGCATTCCTAGAATCCCATTGCTTTTATGGTTCATAAGTAGCATTTATCAATGACAGGGATTTATCCATGATGTGGAAAATATAAGAGAATAAATAGAGTTATTCTTTGAGGGAAGCAGATGTATAGGCAGATGTGAGTTTTAAATCTGCTTCCAGGTGAGCTTCTAGGAAATATACTATATTGGTGATAGAGATTAAGACCATCAGTGGGAGTATCACATACATTCTGAGATCTGCAGCAGCCTCCCGGTGAGTTCCCAAGACCACCCAAAAATTGTCTTTACTCTACCAGCCCTTATAAAGTACAAATAAGCATCTAAATCATTATGGTAAAATTAATTATGCTTGGAAAGTCATAAATGGATTTTAATTATAGAATTGCAGTTACACAACATTTGTCACTAAAAGATACCCTAAGGAAGAAGAACCTCAATGGCAAGAATCTGAAATTGATATCCTAATGTGACTAGATGAAAATAAATCAATAAAACAATTACCAGTGGAAAATAAAACGCTAGTATTCCAGAGTATACTGTAAACAAATTGAGTTATCACAGGTAATTGGTGAGAATCAAGTGCAACAAAAGCAAAATTTTGCATGAAAACTTACTCTTACAGAATTTATTATGGTAGAAATAAATAACCCATTATTTATAGACTGGAATGTATTTTTCTGATTTTAGCAAATAAATTTCAAGAAGAAAATGATAAACTCAGTCCTTTAAATGTCCCAATGGATACAAGAATACGGATGCATAGGGGCACTTGTACTCCAATGTTTATAGCAGCACTTTTAACAATAGCCAAATTATGGAAAGAACCTAAATGTCCATCAACTGGCAAATGGATAAAGAAATTGTGGTTTATATACACAATGGAATATGACTTGGCAATGAGAAATAATGAAATATGGCCTTTTGTAGCAATGTGGATGGAACTGGAGAGTGTTATGCTAAGTGAAATAAATCATACAGAAAAAGACAGATACCATATGTTTTCACTCCTATGTGGATCCTGAGAACTTAACAGAAGACCATGGGGGAGGGGAAGGAAAAAAAAAAGTTAGAGAGGGAGGGAGTTTTAAGAGACTCTTAAAAACTGAAAACAATCTGAGGGTTGATGGGGCGTGGGAGGGAGGGGAGGGTGGGTGATGGGTATTGAGGAGGGCACCTGTTGCGATGAGCACTGGGTGTTGTATGGAAACCAATTTGACAATAAATTTCATATTAAAAAAATAAATTTCCTAATCCAACCAGTCAGAGAACCAAAGAAATTTAATGACTATCCTGGAAAAAATCATTTTTTTCTTCCTTGTTGAACCAAACAGAATAAATATCCTGTTATGAAGATGACCTAAAGTATAAAACAAGCTGAATTTGCTACCTAAGTAAAACTTTATACAATTTTGTAACTGATTGGAAAGAGAAATTTAATTTGAAACATCTAAGTTGATTTAAAAAAAATTAAATATCTTCAACATCCAAATCCCACTGACCTTTCCTTACCAGCAGGGAAGTCTCTGTTCTCAAGTCCCAGGAGGCTAGCAGCTTCATATCTGGAAATATTGCCATGAATTCACTTCTGACAATGGTCTTACAACTCTCCATTATTTAAAAGATCCAATTATTGTTTCCCTTACCTGCAGAACTGGTGCAGGTTATAAAAACATAGAAATTCTTGAATAAAAGGAATGATATACTCTTGAGAAATATCTTTAGCAACTTCATATTTAAGATATATAATCCAAAATATATATGGTATAAATCTACCTACTGGCTTCCCCCAAAGGACCTGGACATATATTTGCGGCATTATTCCTATCATATCACACAGTACCTCATGGAAAACTAGATTTATCCCTCAAATTATATAATACAGATGTGGAGGCTATTGAATAAATGCACACATCTGGCTTCTTCTTATATACATAGGTGTATCTGTATGTATCTATACATAGGTGTACATAGGCGATAGTTTTTGCAACAATTCTATTTGTTTAATCTTTCTTTTTTTAACTGTTGATATGTTGTTTATTTATGACAGAACACACATGCAAGACTTGAAAGATGTCACTAATAATGTGTACTATGAGAACTACCAAAGCATAAAACTGTCAGTTGTGACTTATAATGGAGTTGATTATAATAAGAATAAAGGGCAGCTAACCAAGTAAGTGTACATTGTTTTCTCCAGAAAAGGTATCATTTATGTAAGTAAATATTCATATTGTTTCATTTTCGTCAAGTGCTTGGCTACTCATTAGAAAATCGGGATTAATGCTCTTTATGCACAAAGCAGAAATTTATTGTTGTTAAGCTTTGTTTTGGCAATTTTGTATTTTTGTATATGAAATTTATTGTCAAATTGGTTTCCATACAACACCCAGTGGTCATCCCAACAGGTGCCTCCTCAATGCCATCGCCCACTTTCCCCTCCATCCCACCTTCCATCAACCCTCAGTTTATTCTCAGTTTTTAAGAGTCTCTTCTGGTTTGGATCCCTCCCTCTCTAATTTTATCTTTCATATGAACATACTGTTTTCCTGTCTTCAACCCTGCTAGTATTTGAAATAACATCTACTCTTATTCCATTCATAATTTTGACCTTGCAGAGTGGATTAAATATTCAAAACAGCTAAGTACACCACTAGGATATCTATCGAAGTACCTAGTCAAAATACAATAATTATGAGTGTTTGATGGTAAAGACAATAGACTATTCATCTACCATGGATATCTAGTATGAAGATTATTTACTGTGGGTAAAAAAGAAAATTTGCTGAGATATGTAAATAGGGTAGTGGTAGGTAGTGGTGTCATGTCAAAATAGAGGCCATCAAAGGAAGGCAATATATGGGTAGATTCATTCCAAAGAACAGCTTCTAATTAACTGCTGAGTTTGTTGTTATTACCTTTGCATGTTTTTTTCTGTTGTTGTTGTTGTTGAGGTTGTTTGTTTGTTTATGTACATGTATATATGTATTTATTTATTGTTTAATTTATGTAGGCTTCAATTTGGGGCCTGACCAATTTGAGGCCTGAACTCACGACCCAGAGATCACGACATGGGCTGAGATCAATAGTCAGATGTTTAACCCACCGAGCCATACAAACACTCCTCTAATATTTATTTTTAGTGAAAAATAAAACTATAGAATCAGAGTTAAATTGTCTCTGAATGCCCTAGTAACTTCTTCTGTATTCACCCCAGAGTAGTAACATAGTTTTGCTCTAAATAAATATGAGATATTTCCAAATATTGAACTGAGGGTTGTCAAAAGATTAACTCACCTGGTGTACATTCATATTTTTGACATAACTCTAAATTTGAGTCATCTTTATGGCTCTGTTTATATGTTACATCTTCATAGAATTGCCCTCAATAGCTGCTTACTCTACTTTTCACTTCTGTCAGCCATTGGAGGGTTAGGTGAATAATGTCTTAGAAACAAAAACTGTGTGCATATCTCTGTAAATACACTTTCTGTGGTGAATAATAATGACATAATTGCTATCATTCTCTTCGACTTCCTAAAAGAAGGGAATGCATACACATATTTGTATTTCAGGGGCTCCACATTCTTAGTTTTTATTTGGTAATTAATAAATTGCTAATCTAGGAATTAGTAAATGATTATGAAAAAAATGAATGAGTGAGTGACTGAAAAAGTATGTATGCATTTTCTGAAAAATAAAGGAATTCTTGTAAAAACTTGATTTATAGTATAGCTCGAGAAAATCAAAGTTAGAGATTTTGTTTTCAATCATTTTTACATCATAAAAATACTCTTTTCTTCTGGAACTTCAGTTTATCCCAATATTGAAATTTAAGTTTTCCTGATTTTTTTTTGGTTTAAGATAATTTTTAATTTTTATATATTACACTACATATATATTAATCAAGATGGTAAATTCCATTTTTGCTTTTTCCACAAATATATATATGCATAATTCTATAAGTATGAATATATATTAATATGAATATCATACATAAAATATATAATTAATATACAATATATATTTCATGCTCATATAAATATGTTGCTATATTATATATTAATGTATAATTAATATATAATATAATTCATATTCATATATAATTATGGAACACACACACAAAAATTTACTCTCTTCATGAAATTTAAGTGTACACACCAAATGTTAAACATATTCACACTGCTGTGCAACTAATCTCCAGCACTTTTCATATCCCAAACTGAATCTCTACACACATTAACAAATCTGGCAAATGTGGCATTTCCACTTCCCACAGTCTTTGACAAGCACATTCTACTTTCTGTCACCCTGAATTTGAATACTTTATTTAACTCAAATAAGTGGAATTATAAAATATTTGACTTTTTATGACCGGCTAGTTCTACATAGCATGATGCCCTCAAGGTTCAAAAATATTATAGTATATGCCAGAATTTCCTTTACTTGAGGGGCTGTGTAATATTGCATTGTATGTATATACCATATCTTGTTATCCACTCATCCATCAGTGGATGTTTTAGTTTCTTCCACGTTTTGTCCCTTGTGAATAATGCTGCTAGGATAGAAATATATAAATAGATCTTTGGGACTCTGATTTCACTTTATTTACTTATGTATTTATGTATGTATGTATTTATGTATGTATGTATTTATGTATGTATGTATTTTTAAAGTCTGTTTATTTATTTGAGAAAGACAGAGACAGTGTAAGTGGGGGAGAGGCAGAGAGAGAGGAAGAGAGAGAGAATCTCAAGAAAGAGAGAATGCCAGCACAAAGCCCGATGCAGAGCTTGAACCCATGAAGTCACGAGATCATGACCTGAGCCAAAACCAAGAGTCAGATGCCCCAGATTTCATTTATTTTAAATATATACTCAGAAGTTAAGTTAGTGGATCATATAGTGTGTGTGTGTGTGTGTGTGTGTGTGTGTGTGTGTGAATGGCCATACTGTTTGCATGATAGCTACATCATTTTATATTCCCAACATCCATGAGCAAAATTTGCTTGAAGGAGTAAAGGTTAAAAGTGTCATCACCATGGAAAGGAAACAGATAATATCCAGGTATAAGAAGTAGAGATGCCTCAATAAGATAAAAACAAAAAGAGCTACACCAAGACATACTGTAACTAAAGTGGCAAAAGTTAGTGGCACCTGGGTTACTCAGTCGGTTAAGCATCTGACTTTGGATTAGGTGACCAGATCTGTTGGTGCAAGAGTTGGATCCCCTAGTCAGGCTCTGTGCTGACAGCTCAGAGCCTGGAGTCTTCTTTAGATTCTCTCTCTCTCTCTCTCTCTCTCTCTCTCTCAAAAATGAATGAAACATTTTTAAAATGTCAAAAGGTAAAAATAAAGACAGAATATAACAAGCAACAAGATAGAAACAATCACATACAAGGAAATTAGGCTAGCAACTGATTTTTCAGCACAAACTTTGAAATCCAGAAGGGAATGGCAAAATATAAGTGCTTAAAGGGAAAAACATACAACCAAGAATGCTCCACCTTGCAAGGTTATCATTCAAAATTGAAGGAGAATTAAAGTTTCCCAGAGAAGCAAAAGCTAAAGAAGTTTATCACCACTAAGTTGGCTTGCAGGTACCTAGGTGGCTCAGTCCATTAAGCATCCAACTCTGGCTCAAGTCACAGTCTCACATTCTGTGGGTTCAAGCCCCATGTCGAGCTTTGTGTTGACAGCTGAGATCCTGGAGTCTGCTTCAGATTCTGTGTCTCCTTCTCCCTCTGCCCCTCCCTTGCTTCTGTTCTCTTAAAAATAAACATTATAAATTAATTAATAAGACTCACAAAAAATGTTTAACTATCTTCTTTAAGCTGAAAAGAAAAGGCCATAATGAGAAATAATAAAATATATCAGAGAAAAAATATCATTGGTAAGGACAAATATATAGTAAAGGACAGAGACTCAGGTACTGAAAAAGTGAGTGTATACTTCCCCTCATGCATGCTCTCTCTCATTCTCAAAATAAATAAACTTTAAAATATTTTAAAAGTCATTCAAAAAATTTTAAAGATACAATAAAGGCTTTCTTTCTTACCAATTTTTATGCCTTTTATGCCACAACCATTGTTGTGGTTAGGACTTACAGAACTATGTTGAATAAAAGTGGTGAGAGTTGTTATCCTTGTCTTATTCTTGATTTTAATGGAATTGTCCACAGATGACATCTCAAATGTTATCTGTAGAGTTTTCATATATGAATTTTATTTTGTTGAAACTACTTTGTTGAGAGATTTTGCCATGAATGGATGTAGTACTTTTTAAAATATAATTTATTGTCAAATTGGTTTCCATACAACAACCAGTGCTCACCCCAACAAGTGTCATCCTCAATGCCCATCACCCTCTCTCCCCTCACCCCCAATCCCCATCTACCCTTAGTTTGCTCTCAGTCCTTAAGAGTCTCTTATGGTTTGCCTCCCTCCCTCCCTGTAACTTTTCCCCCCTTCCCCTCCCCCATGGTCTTTTGTTAAGTTTTTCAAGATCCACATGAGTGAAAACATATGGTATCTGTCTTTCTCTGCCTAACTTATTTCACTTAGCATAATACCCTCCAGTTCCATCCACATTGCTACAAATGGCCAGATCTCATTCTTTCTCATTGCCAAGTAGTATTCCATTGTATATATAAACCGCATCTTCTTTATCCACTCGTCAGTTGATGGACATTTAGGCTCTTTCCATAAATTGGCTATTGTTGAAAGTTCTGCTATAAACATTGGGGTACATGAGCCCTTGTGCATCAGCACTCCTATATCCCTTGGATAGATTCCTGGTGGTGCTATTGCTGGGTCATATTGTAGTTCTATTTTTAATTTTTTGAGGATCCTCCACACTGTTTTCCAGAGTGGCTGCACCACTCTGCATTCCCACCAGCAGTGCAAGAGGGTTCTTGTTTCTGCACATCCTCTCCAGCATCTATAGTCTCCTGATTTGTTTATTTTAGACACTTTGACTGGCATAAGGTGATATCTCACAGTAGTTTTGACTTGTATTCTCCTGATGATGAGTGACATTGAGCATCTTTTCATGTGTCTGCTGGCCATCTGGATGTCTTCTTTAGAAAAGTGCCTATTCATGTTTTCTGCCTATTTCTTCACTGGATTATTTGCTTTCCAGATGTAGAGTTTGGTGAGTTCTTTATAGATTTTAGATAATAGCCCTTTATCTGATACGTCATTTGCAAATATCTTTTCCCACTCCCTCAGTTGTCTTTTAGTATTGTTGATTGTTTTCTTTGCATTGCAGAAGCTTTTTATCTTGATGAGGTCCCAATAGTTCATTTTTGCTTTTAATTCCCTTGCCTTTGGAGATGTGTTGAGGAAGAAATTGCTGAGGATGAGGTCAGAGGTTTTTTCCTGCTTTCTCCTCTAGAGTTTTGATGGTTTCCTGTGTCACATTCAGGTCCTTCATCCATTTTGAGTTTACTTTTTTTTTTTTTAATTTTTTTAACACTTATTTATTTTTGAGACAGAGAGAGAGCATGAACAGGGGAGGGTCAGAGAGAGAGGGAGACACAGAATCTGAAACAGGCTCCAGGCTCTGGGCTGTCAGCACAGAGCCCGACGCAGGGTTCGAACTCAGGACCGCGAGATCATGACCTGAGCCGAAGTCGGCCGTCCAACCGACTGAGCCACCCAGGCGCCCCATTTTGAGTTTACTTTTGTGTATGGTATAAGAAAGTGGTCTAGTTTCATTCTTCTGCAGTTGCTGTCCAGTTCTTCCAGCACCATTTGTTAAAGAGACTGTCTTTTTTCTATTGGATGCTCTTTCCTTGTTTGTCAAAGATTAGTTGGCCATACATTTGAGGGTCCAATTCTGGGGTCTCTATTCTATTCCCTTGGTCTATGTGTCTTTGTGTGTGTGTGTGTGTGTGTGTGTGTGTGTGTGTGTGTGTGCCAATCCAATACTGACTTGATAATTACAGCTTTGTAGTAGAGGTTACATTCTGGGATTGTGATGCTGTCACTTTTGGTTTTCTTCTTCAATATTACTTTGGCTATTCAGTATCTTTTGTAGTACTTTATCAAGTGTTCTTTCTACATTAATTAAGATGATCATATGATTTTTAATTCCGTCTCTAGTCAATGTGATATATCATGTGGATTGATTGGCAACTATTGAATCATGCTTTCATCCTTGGAATAATCTCATTTCATCATGGTGAATGATATTTTTTCATGTAACATTGGATTTGCTTTGCTAATATTCTGTTGGGTATATTTGTATATATACCCATCAGATATATTAGCCTGTAGTTTTCTTTTATGCTTGTGTTTTGGCTTTATCTACTCTTGATATATATATATATATATATATATATATATATATATGCACACACACACACATATACATATACCTCTTTTGTATCCATTCATCAGTTGATAGATATTTGGGCTCTCTCCATACTTTGGCTAGTGCTGATAATACTGTTATAAACATTGGGGTGCATGTACCCTTTCAAATCTGTATTTTTTAATCCTTTGGGTAAATACCTAATAGTGCAATTTCTGGGTCATATGGTAGTTCCATTTTTAGTTTTTTGAGGAATCTCCATAGTTTTCTCCAGAGTGGCTGCACCAGTCTGAATTCCCAGCAACATTGCAAGAGGGTTCGCCTTTCTCTGCATCCTCACCAGCACTTGTTGTTTCTTGTGTTGCTAATTCTAGCCATTTTGACAGGTGTGAAATCTCATGTTAGGGTAGTTTTGATTTGCATTTCACTGATGAGTGATATTGACTATCTTTTTGTCTGTTAGTCATTTGGATGTTGTCTTCTTTGGAAAAGTGTTATTCATGTCTTCTGCCCATTTCTTCACTGGATTTTTTCTTTCTTGCTTTCTTACATTCTTCCTTTCTTATTTCTTGCTTGCCTTCCTTGTTTTGTTGTTGTTGTTGTTTTGTTTTTGTTTTTGTTTTTGTTTTGTTTTTGCATTGAGTGTGATAAGTTCTTAATAGATTTTGGATACTGAACCTTTATAAGACCTGTGGTTTGAAATATATTCTCCCATTACATAAACTGCCTTTTAGTTTTGTTGGTTGTTTCCTTTACTGTGCAGAAGGTTTTTTTTTTTTATCAAGTTCCAATTTTTCATGTTTCCTTTTGTTTCTCTTGCCTTCAGCAACATGTCTAGTAAGTTGTTATGTCTGTGGTTAAAGAAGTTTCTTCCTGTGTATGAATTTTGATGGCTTCCTGTCTAATGTTTAGGTCTTTCATTCATTTTGAATTTATTTTTGTGTATGTTGTAAGAAAGTGGTCCACTTTCATTATTCTACTTATTGCTATCTACTTTGTCCAACAGCATTTGTTGAAAAGATTGTCTGTTTTCCATTGGATATTCTTTCCTGCTTTGTAGTAGATTAGTTTATCATATAGTTGTGGGTCCATTTCTGTTTTTTTTATATTCTGTTCCATTGACCTATGTGTCTGCTTTATTTGCCAGTACCATACCATCTTAATGACTAAAGCTTTGTAATATAGCTTGAAATACAGAATTGTTATGTCTCCACCTTTTATTTCCTCAGGATTAAAGGAAAATAGAAAAGACTCACATAGATAAAATCACATATGAAAGAGGACATATAACAACCAATGTCACAGAAATACAAACAAGTATGAGTACCATGAAAACTTTTATACCAACAAACAGGGAAATCTGGAAGAGCTGTACAAATTTCTAGAAACTCACAAACTACCAAAACTGAAACAGGAAGAAATAGAAAATTTAAGTAGACCCATAACTGGCAAAGAAATTGAATCAGTAAATAAGAAATCTTTCACAAACAAGACTCCAGGGCCAGATGGCTACATTTTAGGAAAAGTTAATACCTATTCTCAAAATCTTCCAAAAAAAAAAAAAAAACCAACTAGAAATAGAAAGAAACCTTCCAAACTCATTATACAAATCTAGCATTACATTGATTGCAAAACCAGAAAAATACCACACTAAGAAGGAGAATTACAAGCCAATATCCCTGATGAACGTGGATGCAAAAAATTAAAAATTTAGTAAATTGAGTTCAACAATACATTAAAATAATTATTCACCATGGTCAATTAGGACTTATTCCTGGGCAGCAGAGGTGGTTCATTATTCACAAATCAATCAATGTGATAAATCACATTAATAAAAGAAAGGATTAGTACCATATGATCCTGTCAATAGATGCAGGAAAAACATTTGGCACAATACAGCATTCATTCTTGATAAAAACCCTCAACAAATAAGGAGTAATATGAAACATATCTCAACATCATAAAAGTCATATATGAAAGACTCACAGCTAATATCAACCTTGATGGAGAAAAACTGAGAGCCTTTCCCCTATGTTCAGGAACAAGACAAGGAAGTCCATTCTCACCAGTTAGTATTTAACATAATACTGGAAATCTTAGCCTCAGCAATCAGAGAACAAAAAGAAATAACAGGCATACAAATCACTGAGAAAGATCTCAAGCTTTCACTATTTGCAGATGACATGATACTCTATGTAGAAATCCCAAAAGACTCCACCAAAAAAATTGCTAGAGCTAATATATGGATTCAGCAAAGTCACAAGATATAAAATCAATGTGCATAATTCTGTTTAATTTCTATACTTCAATAAGGTGTCAGGAGAAAAAGAAATCAAGAAATTGATCCCATTTGCACCACAAAAAAATAAGATACCTAGGAACAAACCTAACTAAAGAAATAAAAGATTTGTACAATAAAAACTGCAGAACACTTATAAAAGAAATTGAAGATGAAAATAAATGAAAAAAAAAAACAACATTCCGTGCACATGGATTAGAAGAGCAAATTTTGTTACAATGATTATACTACCCAAAGCAACATACACATCTAATACAATCCTTTTCAAAATGCCACCAGAATTTTTTCACAGAGATGGAACAATCAATCCTAAAATTTGTATGGAACCACAAAAGATCTTGAATAGCCAAAGCAATCGTTTAAAAGAAAAATAAAACGGGAAGTATAGTTCTTTATGTATTTTGGATACTAACTTTTTACCAGATATATCATTTGCAAAGATCATTTCCTATTAAATAAATTGCCTTTTACTTTTGTTGATTATTGCCTTCGTTATGCAGAAGCATTTTACTTTTATGTAGCCTCAAGTTTATTTTCACTTTTATTTCCATTGATTCAGGAAATTTATCAAGACAAAAATGCTGTTGGTGGCCAAAGTCAGAGACATTACTGCCTATGCTCCCACCTAGGATTTGTATGATTTCAGGTCTCACATTTAGGTCTTTTATCCATTTCTTTGTTTTCTGTATGGAATAAGAAAGTGGTCCAGTTTCTTTCCTTTGCATATTGCTGTCCAGGTTTCTCAAAAATGATTTTTCTTTTTCCCATTGGATATTGTTTCTTGCCGTGTTGAAAATTAATTAACAACGTAGTAGTGGGTTTATTTCTGGAGTTTCCATTCTGTTCCATGGGTCTATGTCTTTGTGTGTGTGTGTGTGTGTGTGTGTGTGTGTGTGCGCCAGTACCATACTCTTTTCATTACTACTGCTTTGTAATTTAACCTGACTCCATAATTATGATGCCTACAGCTTCGCTTTTCTTTCTAAGATTTCTTTGGCTATTCAGGGTCTTTTGTGGTTCCATACAAACTTTAAAATAGTTTATTATAGCTCTGTGGAAACTGCTGTTAGTGTTTAGATAGGGATTGCTTTAACTGTGTCCCTATCTAAACACTAACAGCAGTTTCCACAGAGCTTGGTGTAGTATAGACATTACACATTGCTTGGTGTAGTATAGACATTTTAAGAGTATTTGTTCTTTTAAACCATGAGCTGGGAATGTCTTTCCATTTCTTTGTATCATTTTCAATTTCTTTCATCAGGGTTTTATAGATTTCAGAGTACTCTATGGCTATGTATCTTATCATTTTTGGTGTAATTGTAAATATACTTATTTACTTGATTTCTCTATTTGCTGTTTCATTATTAGTGTATAGAATTGGAACAGATTTCTGCATATTTATTTTGTATCCTGTGACTATACTGAATTTGTTTATTAGTTCTAGTAATTTTTTGCTGGAATTTTTTGGGTTTTCTTTACAAAGTATCAGGTCATCTGCAAATAGTGACTGTTTTACTTTTTCCGTATCAAATTGGATGTCTTTTATCTGGTCCTGAGTGTTTTTTTTATTGGGAACCATTTGTAAAATATTCATTTTTATAACTGATATTCTTTCTCTTTAATTTTTTCACTTCTTCCTGCCTCAGTTGTGGAAAACTATGTTTTTCTAGAAATTTATCTATTTTTTTCTAAGATGGTAAATTTATTGGCATATAATTTTCACAATATACTCTGATAATCCTTCTATTTCTGTGCTGTAAATTATTTCTCCTTCATTCCTAATGTTATTTATTTGTATCATCTATCTATAATCTATGTATGTATTATCTATCTATATACCTATCTAGTATCTATCTATCATCCATCATCTCTTTGATGACTATAGCTAGAGTTTTCTTAATTTTTTTTTTTTCAAAAAAAAATTATCCTGGTTTCATTAAGCTGTTCTACTGTGTTTTTCTTTGTTTGTTTCTTAGTTTCTATTTCGTTTTTAATGTTTCCATCATTATTTTTGTCTTTATACTCTTTGGGGATTGTCTCTTCTTTTTCAAACTCCTTTATGTGTAGGGTTAGGCTGCTTATTTGATATTTTTCTTGCTTATTGATGTGGGCATGTATTGGTATAATGTTTCCTTCATTCCAAAGATTTTGAAGTGTTGTGTTTTAATTTTCATTTGTCTTCTTGTATCTTTTGATTTCCTGTTTGACCTCTTGATTGACCCATTCAATATTTAGTGCAATGCTATTTGGCTTCCATGTATTTGTGTTCTTTCTAAATATGTTCTTGTAATTGACTTCTAGTTTCATAAAATTATGGTCAGAAAAGATGTGTTACATCATTACAATCTTTTTTAAAGATCTTTTAAAGTTTATTTATTTTTAAGAAAGGGAGAGAGAGCAAGCCAGGGAGAGGCAGACAGAGAGGGAGAGAGAGAGCGAATCCCAAGCAGGCTCCACACTGTCAGCACAGAGCCCATATAGGCTTGAACTCACAAACCATGAGATTATGCCTTGAACCAAAATCAAGAGTTGAACGCTTAACTGACTGAACTCTTTAGTTCAGAGTTTTAGTTGTGCCCCTAAAAACTCTTTTTGTCTTTTTTTTTTTTTTTTTTTTAGACTTTCTTGTGTCCTAACCTATGATCTATTCTGGAGAATGTTTATGCACACTTGAAAAAAAATTGCATAGCACTGCTTGGGATTGAATATTTTGAATACCTCTGTTAAGACTATCTGGTCAAATATGTCATTCAAAGCCATTTTTTTTTCTATTTATTATTCTTTCTGGATAATCTACCTATTAATACAAGTGAGATCTTAAGGTCTCCTATAATTTTTTTTTGTCAATAACTCCTTTAACATCTGCTAATAGTTGCTTTATGCATTTTAGTGCACCCATGTTATCTGCATAAATATTTACAACTGTTAGATCCTCTTTTAGGACTTTTATCTTTATCATTATGTAATGTCTTTATTTATTTATTATTATAGTCTTTGATTTTAAAAAGTCTATACTGTTTGGTATAAATATTGTTACCCCTGTGTTCTTTTAATTTCTATTTCTATGTAAATATTTTTGCATCTCTTACTCTCTGTCTGCATGTGTCTTCAGGTCTGAAGTGAATCACTTGTAGGCAACATATAGATAGTCGTATGTATGTGTGTGTGTGTGTGTGTGTGTTAATCTGTTCAGTCAACTTATGCCTTTGATTGGAGCATTTATTTATTTACATTTGAAGGCATTATTGATAAGTAAGTATTTATTGCCATTTTGTTTTTTTGTTTTGTGGCTGCTTTTATAGTTCTTTTGCTCCTCTTTTCTTCTCTTGCTCTCTTCCTTTATGATTTGATGGCTCCCTTTTGTGATATTGGGTTGATTCCTTTCTCTTTATGGTTTTTATGTTATCTATTATAAGTATTTTTGATTTCTGGTTAGCATTAGGCACATAAATAAAACATCTCATGCATATAACAATGTACATTGAGCCAGTGGTTGCTTATATTTAAACCCATTTTGAAAACTTTAAATTTTTATCCCCTCCTTATGTTTTGTGTATATAATGTCATACCATACAGGCTTTTATTCTGTGAATCTCTTGTCAACTGTTAGACATATTATATATTTTACTCCTCTTGTGCTTTAAGTTTTGTACTGGTTTTATAGTGATTAATTTACTACTTTTATTGTATGTTTGGAATTAACAGTGATTTTTATTTTTTGTTTCATAATTTTCTTACACATGTTTGTGGCCTTCTTTTCACTCAACGTTCCCTTTAATGTTTTTGTAAGGCTGGTTTAGTGGTGATAAACTCATTTAACTTTTGTTAGCTTGGGAAATTATTTCTCCTATGTTGAATGGTATCTTTGTTGAATATAGTAATCTATGTTGCAAGTTTTTCTTTTTCTTTTTTCTTTTTTTCTTTACTTTCAGCACTTTGAGTATATAATGCCATTTCCTTCTGGCTTGTAAATTTTTTGCTGAGAACTCCACTGATAATCTTGCTGGCTTTCTAATGTATGCAACTGTTTTCTTTCTTCGTGTTGTTTGTAAAATTCTAACATTTTTTTTTCTCATCTTAAGTATGATGTGACTTGTGTAGACCACCTTGGGTTAATTTTGCTGGGAGCTCTCAGTGCATTCTGGATCTAGATTCCTGTTTTCTTCCCTAGATTGGAAAGTTTTCAGCCAATATTAATTCAAATGAATTTTCCAACTCTTTATATCTCTCTTCTTTTTCTAGGATCTCTATAATATGAACATTATTCCTCTTGATGATTGTGCTGATTTTCTTAATTTATTCTAATTTTTTATTATTCCTTTTTTTTTTTTTTCCTTTTTACTCTTGGTTGCTTTCCATTTCTCTGCCTTCCAGGTCAAGGATCCATTCTTCTGCTTTCTCTTATGTGTTATTAATTCTCTGTAATGTATTTATTAAATTGCTGAGTTCTTGGGGTGCCTGGGTGGCTCAGTCGGTTGGGCATCCGACTTCGGCTCAGGTCATGATCTCACAGTCCGTGAGTTCGAGCCCCGCGTCAGGCTCTGTGCTGACAGCTCAGAGCCTGGAGTCCATTTCAGATTCTGTGTCTCCCTCTCTCTCTGCCCCTCCCCTGTTCATGCTCTGTCTCTCTCTGTCTCAAAAATAAATGTTAAAAAATAAATAAATTGCTGAGTTCTTTACCTAAGACTGGTTATATTTTTTATATTTTCTCTCTTTGTTGAATGTCTCAATGAGATCCTCCACTCCTTTATCAAAACCATTAAGTATCTTTAAGATCATTACTTGGATTTTTCATCAGTCTTATTTATGACTTATGTTCCATTAACCTCTTTGGTGCAGTTTTGTCTTCGTTTTAATTTTAGATATATTTAGCCGCCTCACAATTTTGTGTAACTCTTTGTGCTTGTGTCTTTAGAAAGTAAGTACATTTCTTGATGTTGAAGGTAGTGGCCTTATTAAGAAGTAACTGTGTGTCCTGTAGTGTAATGCCCTATGTTCACCAGAGCCCTGTGCTTTAAGGTTGTGTGTGTGCCTTATTGTTGTGCCTGAGCTATATATTCCTTCAGCTCAGCTAGCTGTAACCAGAGCCTTAGGTTGACATTCTTGTTAAATGTAATCTATTATCACTGTAAATTCTCCTCTTAACATTACTTTAGTTGCATCTAGTAAATTTTGGTACATTATGTTTTATTTTATTTTTTGATATGTTTTTTTTTATTTCTTTTAAATTTACATCCAAATTAGTTACCATATAGTAAAACAATTATTTCAGGAGTAGATTTCTTAGTAGCCCATACCCATTTAGCCCATCCACCCCTCCCACAACCCCTCCAGTAACCATCAGTTTGTTCTCTATATTTATGAGTCTCTTCTGTTTTGTCCCCCTCCCTGTTTTCATATTAATTTGTTTCCCTTCCCTTAAGTTCATCTGTTTTGTCTCTTAAAGTCCTCATATGAGTGAAGTCATATGATTTTTGTCTTTCTCTGACTGACTAATTTCACTTAGCATACTACCCTCCAGTTCCATTCACATAGTTGCAAATGGCAAGATTTCATTATTTTTGATTGACAAGTAATACTCCATTGTGTGTGTGTATATATATATATATATATATATATATATCACATTTTCTTTATCCATTCATCCATTGATGGACATTTGGGCTCTTTCCATACTTTGGCTATTGTTGATAGTGCTGCTATAAACATGGGGGTGCATGTGTCCCTTCATAACAGCACACCTGTATCCCATGGATAAATGCCTAGTAGTGCAATTGCTGGGTCATAGGGTAGTTCTCTTTTTAGCTTTTTGAAGAACCTCCATACTGTTTTCCAGAGTGGCTGCACCAACTTGCATCCCTGCCAACAATGCAAAAGAGATCCTCTTTCTCTGCATCCTCGCCAACATCTGTTGTTTCCTGAGTTGTTAATGTTAGCCATTGTGACAGGTGTCAGGTGATATCTCATTGTGGTTTTGATTTGTACTTCCCTGATGATGAGTGATGAGCATTTTTTCATGTGTCATTTGGTCATCTGGATATCTTCTTTGGAGAAGTGTCTCTTCATGTCTTTTGCCCATTTCTTCACTAGATTATTTGTTTTTTGGGTGTTGAGTTTGATCAGTTCTTTATAGATTTTGGATACTAACCTTTCATCTGATGTGTCATTTGCAAATATCTTCTCCCATTCTGTCTGTGACCTTTTAGTTTTGCTGATTGTTTCCTTTGCTGTGCAGAAGCTTTTTATTTTGATGAGGCCCCAGCAGTTTATTTTTGCTTTTGTTTCCCTTGCCTCCAGAGACATGTTGAGTAAGAAGTTGCTGCAGGCAAGATCAGAGGTTTTTGCTTGCTTTCTCCTCGAGGATTTTGGTGGCTTCCTGTCTTACATTGAGGTCTTTCATCCATTTTGAGTTTATTTTTGTGTATGGTGTAAGAAGGCAGTCCAGGTTCATTCTTGTGCATGTCACTGTCCAATTTTCCCAGCACCACTTGCTGAAGAGACTGTCTTTCTTCCATTGGATGTTCTTTCCTGCTTTGTCAAAGATTAGCTGGCCATACGTTTGTGGGTCCATTTCTGGGTTCTCTATACTGTTCCATTGATCTGAGTGTCTGTTTTTGTGCCAGTACCATACTGTCTTGATGATTACAGCTTTGCAGTATAGCTTGAAGTCTGGGATTGTGATGCCTCCTGCTTTGGCTTTCTTTTTCAAGATTGCTTTGGCTATTTGGGGCCTTTTCTGGTTCCATACAAATTTTAGGATTGTTTGTTCTAGCTCTGTGAAGAATGCTGGTGTTACTTGGATAGGGATTGCATTGAATATGTGGATTGCTTTGGGTAATATCGACATTTTAACAATATTTGTTCTTCCTATCTAGGAGCATGGAACCTTTTTTTTTTCTTTTTCATTTTTTGTGTCTTATTCAATTTCTTTCATAAGTTTTCTATAGTTTTCAGTGTATAGATTTTTCACCTCTTTGGTTAGATTTATTCCTAGGTATTTTATGGTGTTTGGTGCAACTGTAAATGGGACTGATTCCTTGATTTCTCTTCCTGTTGCTTCATTATTGGTGTATAGGAATGCAACAAATTTCTGTGCATTGATTTTTACATCCTGCAACTTTGCTGAATTCATGAATCAATTCTAGCAGTTCTTTGGTGGAAATTTTTGCGTTTTCCATATAGAGTATCATGTCATCTGCAAATAGTGAAAATTTGACCTCCCCCTGGTTGATTTGGATGCCTGTTATTTCTTTGTGTTGTCTGATTGCAGAGGCTAAGACTTCCAATACTGTGTTGAATAAGAGTGGAGAGAGTGGACATCCCTGTCTTGTTCCTGACCTTAGGGGGAAAGCTCTTAGTTTTTCCCCATTGAGGATAATATTAGCATTGTGTGTTTCATATATGACTTTAATGATCTGGAGGTATGATCCTTCTATCCCTACTTTCTTGAGTTTTTTTTTTTTTTCAAGAAAGGATGCTGTATTTTGTCAACTGCTTTCTCTGCATCTATTGAGAGGATCATATGGTTCTTGTCCTTTCTTTTATTGATGTGATGAATCACGTTCATTGTTTTGCAGATATTGAACCAGCCCTGCATCCCTGGTATAAATCCCACTTGGTCGTGGTGAATAATTTTCTTAATGTATTGTTGGATTTGGTTGGCTAATATCTTGTTGAGGATTTTTGCATCCATGTTCATCAGGGAAATTGGTCTATAGTTCTCCTTTTTTAGTGTGGTATCTGTCTGGTTTTGGAATCAAGGTAATGTTAGCTTCATAGAAAGAATTTGTAAGTTTTCCTTCCATTTCTATTTTTTGGAACAGCTTCAAGAGAATAGGTATTAACTCTTTCTTAAATGTTTCATAGAATTCGCCTGGAAATCCATCTGACCCTGGACTCTAGTTTTTTGGCAGATTTTTTATTACTAATTCGGTTTCCTTACTGGTTATGGGTCTGCTCAAATTTTCTATTTCTTCTTGTTTCACTTTTGGTAGTGCATATGTTTCTAGGAATTTGTCCATTTCTTCCAGATGAAAAGGAACTTTCTTCCAGAGAAAATTAATTAATGAGGTAGAAAAATTGAAATAAAAAACATAAAATTAAAAATATTAAAATTAAAACTTAAAAACACACCCACAAACAAAAATCGAATAGATGATGCTAGATCCTAGGTGTGTTTTCGTCTGGGTGACGAAAGTGGTTTGACAGATTAGAAGGAATAAAAGGGTTGGGAGGGAAATAAAAGGAAATAGTTTGAGAATTTGAAAAAATGAATACACTGAAATAGACTA
This sequence comes from Panthera tigris, assembly GCF_018350195.1. Classification (NCBI taxonomy): domain Eukaryota; kingdom Metazoa; phylum Chordata; class Mammalia; order Carnivora; family Felidae; genus Panthera; species Panthera tigris. Next base: position 84,259,218 of record NC_056660.1, on the reverse strand, counting down.
AAATGAGATGATGGGGGTAAAATAGAATTTGAAAAAATATACACGAAAGTAAAGAATATAATAAAAAATTAAAGAAAAATATTTTTAATAAAAATTAAAGATAATTATGATTTTTTACGTATTTAAGAAAAAAGAATGGAAATGAAAAAGAGAAAAAAGTAAAGAAAGAAAAAGAGGAAAAAAAGGAAATCGTATGAAATTTGAAAAAGTGAATACATTGTAGTAGACTAAAATAAAATGATGGAAGTAAAATAGAATTTGAAAAAAAACACACAAAAGTAAAATATATAGTAATAAAAATAAAAGAAAATATTTTTAATAAAAATTGAAAATAAAAATGATTTTTTTATCTTTCTGTATTCAAGAAAAAGAATTGTAAAAGAGGAAAAAAAAGAAAATTGAATAGATGAACCTGCTTAGCAGATTGAAGACTGATATTGATTTGTTTTCCCCTAGAAGTCAGTCTATGTAACTCTTTATAGTCCATAAACCAGTCCAGAGGTGAGACTTGTGGTCTTGAAGAGCAAAGTTGGCCCAGTTGGGCGGGGCTCAGTGTAATAGTTTTGCTCTCCACTAGATGGCGCTGCTAGCCTACTGGGGTGGATTGTTGCCCAGCAGTGGAACAGCTTTTCCCCGTGTGGCCCGAGAAAGTCCCAGACCCCACTCTGTTCCTGGGGATTCGCCTTTCCCACCAGAGCACCACCAGATATCAAACTGTGGAGTTGCAGCCTTTGCTGAAAACTGCGTTTTCAGTCTTAATGGAATTTAAACCCTCCCCTTTCTCCTTTATCCTTTCTCCTTTTTTAGTTTAGTCCCTGTGGCTGTTTCCAATTTTCCACTTTCTCTCCAGCTGCTTTTCGGGAGGGGTGCTTTTCCCGTATTCTACCCCCCTCCCCAGTTTCTGTCCTCTCTCCACCCGCAAAAGCAGTTCCCTACTTTTTGCGGCTTCTTGTTCCCCAAATTCACCTCTCCATGCTGTGTACCTGATGAATTCTGTGGTTCGGGTTGTGTAGAATGTGTTAATCCTCCAGTTTTCTAGGTGTGAAGGATGGTTTAGTGTTGGTCTGGTTGTATTCCATGGACGCTAGACACACAAAAAACTTCCATGTTGTTCTGTCATCTCGGCTCCTCCACCTGTTACTAATTGTTTTATGTGTTGTGGGTGTTCAGGTTCGGGCCATAAATATTTACAATTGCTAGATCTTCTTGTTGTATAGTCCTCTGTCTTTCATATAGTGCTCTTCTTCATCTGTTTTTACTGTCCTTGGTTTGAAATCTACTTTGTCTAATATAAGTATGGCAACTACAGCTTTCTTTCTGTACCCATCAGCAAAATAAATCATTCTCCACCCCATCACTTTTAGACTTTAAGTATCTTTGGGTGTAAAGTGAGTCTCTTGTAGGCAGCATATAAATGAGTCTCTATTTTTTAAAAATATATTTTAATGCTAATTCAGTGTCAGGTCATTACTTTTTTTAATATTTTATTTATTTTTAAGGCAGAGAGAGACAGAGCATGAGTGGGGATGGGGCAGAGAGAGAGGGAGACACAGAATCTGAAGCAGGCTCCAGGCTTAGCACAGATCCCAACGCGGGGCTCGAACTCACGAACTGTGAGATCATGACCTGAGCCCAAGTCAGACGCTCAACCAACTGAGCCACCCAGGCGCCCTGAGTCTCTATTTTTTTTTAATACATTCTGATATCCTGTATCTTTTGATTGGAGCACTTAGTTAATTTACATACAGAGTGATTATTTATAGATATGAATTTAGTGCTATCATATTACCTGTAACTTTGTTGTTTCTGAAGGTTTCTTTTCTTTCTTTCTTTCTTTCTTTCTTTCTTTCTTTCTTTCTTTCTTGGATTTGTTGTTTTGTCTTTGTTTCCCACTCAAAAAGTCCCTTTTAAAATGACTTGCAGGTCTAGTTCAATGGTAATGAAATGCTTTGGATTTTGTTTGTCTGAGAAACTCTACATCTCTCCATCTATTATGAATAAAAGCATTGCTGGATACAGTATTACTGGCTGCATATTTTTATGATTCAGTTCATTGAATATATCATGCCATTCCCTTCTGGCCTACCAAGTTTCTACTGTTAAGTCTGAAGCTAGCATTATGGGTCTTTCTTTGGAAGAGAATTTCTATTTCCTTCCTGCTCTCAGGATGTTTTCTCCATCTCTGTATTTTGCAAATTTTATTATGACATGTCTTGGTATTGGCCTGGTATTGTTGATGCAGATGGGAGTTATTTGTGCATCCTGGATTTGGATGTTAGTTTCCTTCCTCAGATTAGGGAAGTTTTCAGCTATAATTTGCTCAAATAGTACTTTCCCCCTTTCCCCCTATCTTCTTCTAGGATTCCTATTGTATGAATGTTATCATGCTTTATGGAGTTGCTGAGTTCCCTAAGTCTACGTTTGTGATCCAAGATTTTTCTTTTCCACTTTCCAGTTTTATTATTTTCCATAATTTTATCTTCTATATTACTTACTCATTCCTTTGATTCTTCCAGCCTTGTGGTCATTACCACTAGTTGGTTTCATATCTTGGTTGTAGCATTGTTTATTTTACACTGACTAGTTTTTAGGTCTTTTATCTCTGAACTCCCTTGTGTCTTCTATGTTTTTTCTTACGCCCAGCTAGTATCCTTATGATTATTGTTTTAAACTCTATTTCAGACATTTTACTTACCTCTATTTTGATTAATCCTCTGGCCATGAACTCTTCTGTTCTTTTTATTGGGATAAATTCCTCTATCTTGTCATTGTTTGCAAGTGTCTGTTTTCTCTGTATTAGGAAATCTTGTTTTGCCTCTTGCTCCTGAGAGTAATGGCTATATTAAGAAATGTCATATACTCACCAATGGCCTGGTGTTTCAAGAAGTGTTTCTGGTGTATGCTGTGTGCACTCTGCTATTGTGTTTTGGCTGCTCTTTCCCTCAGGTCAGTCCTCTGCAGAGTTTCCCTTTGCATACAGTGGGGACTTCTTGGGCCTTGTCCAGTGTGTGGCAAATTTTAATGTGATGTGCTTTGGCCTGTTTGTTAAAAAAAAAAGGCTAGATCCAATATCCACTAGATCTGAAGATTTGCAGCAGTTAATAGTCAGCATACTTGGTGCAACATGGGTATTTGTGCTGGCTTTCTGAGGAAGGGGCCCAGTGCTGCTCTGGATCTCAGACACACTTGCCCTCATAAAAAAGCATCTTCAGAATGCAGAGGGGTAGGGTTGGTTTAAGCAGATCAAGCATCCACTGTGGGTGCAGTGTTGTTCACTGAAGTCAGTTTATGCTGATTTTCAGGGCATAAAAATGGAGTCAGTCCCAAGAGAGGGAAGTTCCTGCCATTGCTATTCAGGAAGCTCTCACAGAAGGGTCAGTCTCCCCTGGTGAGGCCCAGGTTTCTTTCAGATCCCTGCCTTCACCCTGTGTCTGAACCATCTGAGCATCTGGCGAAACAGTGCTCCTGTATTTTCTCTCAGGTACACCAGCTGGGTTTCAAAACTCCACATTTTAGAGACCTAGCATGAGTCAGAACCACATTGATCTTCTGGCAGGAGGTAGTTCTCACTGCACTGAGGCTAGTGCCAGTTTGTCCCCAGTGGACAGTGGCATGATTGCAGGGGCTTAGGGCTTATGATAAAGTTCAGCAAAAAGCCAGAATCCAGGTTAGCTGCCCTCAGTATGCCATTCTGTGCCTATGCTAAAGAAAGAGGCAGCTTAATGGCACCAAACGGCTCTTTTATCCCTTGACAAGCAGTGCCATCTCTCACAAATGCACTCCAGGAAGGGGAATTTTCTCCTAATGTGATTCAGGGGATCCTCAGAACATGTTGTCTGCTCCTGGGCAACTGTTTTCCTACTCGGGTGTACAACTATGCTTGCCAGTGTGAAACCCAGTAATGGCACAGACTTCTAAAACCAGAATTTGAGCTCCACTGCATATAAAAATTTGCAAAAATCACCTCTCATGTTTTCTGAGTCGGTGGTTTTGGGTGTTTTTATTTTTCATTTTCTTTTTTCTTCAATTTATACTAGGAATTTTTATATTTATTTATTTATTCATTTATTTTATTTATTATTATTTTTTAACATTTAAATTTTAGTTAGTTAACATAGAATGCAATATTGATTTCAGGAGTAAGAGTGTAATTCAACACTATGTCATATGTAACAACACCCAGTGCTCCTCACAAATGCCCTTTTTAATACCCATCACCCATATCTCTACTCCCACCAACCTCCTTCCATCAGCCCTCAGTTTCTTATCTATTATTAAGAATCTCTGTGGTTTGTTTCCTTCTCTTATATTTCCTCCTTCCAATGTGTTCATCTGTTTTCTTTTATACATTCTACATATGAGTAAAATCATATTGTTTTTACCTTTCTGTGGCTGGCTTATTTTGCTTGCATAATGCATTCTATCTCAATCCACATCATTGCAAATGGTAAGATTTCACTATTTTTGATGGCTGAGTAATATCCCATTGTGTGTGTGTGTGTGTGTGTGTGTGTGTGTGTATCACACCTCACTTCGTCTTTATCCATTCCTCAGTGGAAGGATATTTGTGCTTTCTCCATAGTTTGGTTACTGTTAATTATATTGCTATAAACATCAGGGTGCTTGTACCTCTTCCAATCTTCATTTTTTAATTCTTTGGGTAAATATCTAACAGTACAATTACTGGATCATAGGGTAATTCTATTCTTAGTTTAGCTTAGTTTAGTTTTTTACTGTTTTTAGGAATCTCCATACTGCTCTCCTGAGTGGCTACAGCAGTTTGTATTCCTAGAAACACTCAAGAGGGTTCCCATTTCTCTGCACCCTGCCAACACATGTTCTTACTTGTGTTGCTAATTTTAGCCATTCTGACAGGTGTGAGGTGAAATGTCAAGGTACTTTTGATTTGCATCTCCCTTATGAGGAGTGACATTGACCATCTTTACATTTGTCTATTAGCCATCTCTACGTCTTCATTGGAAAACTGCCTATTAACAACTTCTGCTCATTTATGAACTGGACTGCATGTTTTTTGAGTATTGAGTTTGATAAGTTATTTTTTTTTTGGATACTAACACTTTATCACATGTTATTCAAAAATATTGCCTCCCATTCTGTAGACTGCCTTTTAGTTTTGTTGACTTGTTTCCTGTGATTTGAAAAAGCTTTTATCTTGGTGAAGTCCCAATAGTTCATTTTTGCTTTTGCCTCCTTTACCTTCAAGGACATGTCTAGTAGGAAGTTGGTATGGCCGAGGTCAAAGAGGTTCCTGCTTGTGTTCTCAAGGATTTTTATGGTTCCCTGCCTCACTTTAGGTCTTTCATCCATTTTGCATTTAGTTTTGTGTATGTAGCAAGGAAGTGGTTTAGTTTCATTGTTCTGCATGTTTTGTGGTCCAATTTTCCCAGCACCACTTTTGAGAGATATTTTTTTACCATTGCATACTATTTCTGACTTTGTCAAAGATTAATTGACCATAGAGTTGTGGGTTCACTTTTGGGTTTTCTATTCCTTTTCATTGATCTATGCGTGTGTTTTTGTGCCAGTACCATACTGTCTTGATAACAACACCTTTGTGATATAACTTGAAATACGGAATTGTGAGCACTGGGTGTTATATGGAAACCAATTTGACAATAAATTATATTTAATAAAAAATATGGAATTATGATGCTTTAGTTTTCTTTTTCAAGATTACTTTGGCTATTCGGGGCCTTTTGCAGTTCCATACAAATTTTAGGATTGTTTGTTCTAGCTCTATGAAGAATTCTAGTGGTATTTTTATAAGAATTGCATTAAATGTGTAGGTTGCTTTGGGTAGTATAGACATTTTAACAATGTTTGTTCTTCCAATCCATAAGCGTGGAATGCTTTTCAATTTCTTTGTGCTTTCTTCAATATCTTTCCTGTTTTCTATAGCTGTCAGAGTACAGATCTTTTACCTCTTTAGTTAGGTTTATTCCAATGTATCTTATTGTTTTTGTGCAGTTTTAAATGTGATTGGTTCCCCTATTTCTTTTTCTTTTACTTCATTATAGGTGTGTAGAAATGCAACAAATTTCTTCACATTGGTTTTATATGCTGTGACTTTGCTGAATTCAGGTATTCTAGCAATATTTAGTAGTCTCTCAAATTTTCTACATAGAGTATTATGTCATCTGCAACAGTGAAAGTTTGACTTCTTTCTTGCTGATTTTTATGCCTTTATTCATTCATTCATTCATTAATCCATTGTTATCTGTTTACTAGGACTAAGACTTCCAGTACTATGTTAAATAGTAATGCCAATGATGGACATCCTTGTCTTTTTCCTCAGCATAGTGGAATGGCTCTCAGTTTTTCCCCCTTGAGGATGATAATTGCTGTGGTTCTTTGTTAAAAGGCTTTTATGCTTTTGAGGTATGTTTCTTCTATCCTTATTTTGTTCAGGGTTTTTATGAAGAATGGATGTTGTATGTTTGTCTTTTGCTTTTTCTGAATCTATTGACAGGATCATATGGTTCTTATCCATTCATTTATTAATTCTTTGTATCACATTTATTGATTTGCAAGTATTTAACCAGCTCAGCAGTCCATGAATAAATCCCATTTGATGATGGTGAATAATTTTGTAATGTACTGTTGAATTTGATTTGCTAGTGTCTTGAGAATTTTTGCACCAATATTCTTCAAGGATATTCACCGGTAATTATTCCTTTTAGAGGGCCTTTCATTTTGGAATGAAGAAAATGGTGGCTTTGCAGATTGAGTTTGGAAGTTTTTATTCTATTTCCATTTTTTTTAACAGTTTGGGATGTATAGATAGTAACTATTCTTCAAATGTCTGGTAGAATTCCTTTGGAAAGCCATCTGGCCCAGAACTCTTATTCACTGGGAGATTTTTTATTATTGATTCAATTTCCTTTCCAGTTATGGGTCTTTTCAAATTTTCCCTACGTCAGTTTGGCAGTTTGGTATTAGTTTCTAGTAATTTGTCCATTTCTTCTAGATTGCCTAGTTCGTAGGCATATAATTTTTCATAGTATTCTCTTATTATTGTTGTTATTTCTGTGGTATTTGTTGTGATCTCTCCTCTTTAATTCATGATTTTGACTGATCGGTTCCTTTCTCTTTTGTTTTCAATAAATCCGGGTAGGAGTTTAAAACTTTTCTTAATTCTTTCACAAAGCCTGCTTTTAGTTTTGTTGATCTGTTCTACTGTTTTTTTTTCTCCTATATTGTAACATTTCTTCTTTAAGGTTTATTATTTCCCTGATTTTTCTGGCTTTAGAATTTATTTGCTGTACATTCTGTAGTTCCTTTAGGTGTAAGGCTAGGTTGTGCATTTGAGACCTTTCTTGCTTCATGATATTGGCCTGAAATGCAGTATGCTTTCCTATTAGGATTGCCTGTTCTTGGTTCCAAAAGTTTGGAACCATAGGGGTCTGACTGTGGCCCTGCCTACCAAGTTATACCTGACAACACAGGGGAAGTGCCCTGCAGATTGGAGCCACCGCAGGGACTAGCCAAAATGATGAAATAGAAGAATTCTCCTCAAAAGAAACTACAGGAATTAATGACAGCTAATGAATTGATCAAAAATTATTTAAGCAATATAATGGAACACGAATTTAGAATAGTAGTCATAAAATTAATTGCTAGGCTTGAAAAAAGCATAGAGGACAGCAGAAAATCTATTGCTACAGGATCAAGGGACTAAGAAATTGTCAAGAGGAGTTTGAAAAATGCTATAAATGAGGAGCAAAATAAAATGGAGGCGGCCATAGCACGGATTGAAGAGGAGAGGAGAGAATATGTCAATTAGAAGACAAAATTATGGAAAAAGAGGAAGCTGAGAAAAAGAGAGATAAAAAAAAAAAACCCAGGAGTATGAGGGGAGAATTAGAGAACTAAGTGATGGAATCAAACTGAACAATATCCATATCATAGGAATTCCAGAAGAAGAAGAGAGAAAGGGGCTGAAGGTGTACTTGAAAAAATCATAGCTGAGAACTACCCTGATTTTGGTAAGGAAAAAGGCATTGAAATCCAAGAGGCACAGAGAACTCCCTTCAGACATCACTTGAATCAATCTTGTGCACAACATATCATAGTGAAACTGGACAAATACAAGGATAAAGAGAAAATTCTGAAAGCATCTAGGGATAAACAGGCTCTAACCTACAAAGGAAGGCCCATAAAAGCAGTGGCAGACCTATCTACTGAAACTTGGCAGGCCAGAAAGGAATGGCAAGAAATCTTCAATGTGAAGAACAAAACAATATGCAGATGAGAATCTTTTATCCAGCAAGTCTGTCATTCAGAATAGAAAGAGAGATAAAGGTTTTCCCAAACAAAAACTCAAGGAATCACCACTAAACCAGCCCTACAAGAGTACTAAGGGGGACCTTGTGAGTGAAATGTTGCAAGTACCACAAAGTACCAGAGACATCACTACAAGAATGATACCTACAGATATCACAATGACTTTAAACCCATATCTTTCAATAATAACATTGAATGTAAATGCAGTAAATGCTCCAAACAAAGACATATGGTATCAGAATGGATAAAAAAAAAAACCAAGACCCATCTAACTTCTATCTACAAGAGACTCATTTTAGACCTGAGGACACCTTCAGATAGAAACTGAGGGGATAGAGAACTATCTATCATGCTACTGGAAGTCAAAAGAAAGCTGGAGTAGCCATACTTATATCAGACAAACTAGACTTTAAATTAAAAGCTGTAAAAAGAGATGAAGAAGGACATTGTATAACAATTACAGAGCCTATCCATCAGGAAGAGCTAACAATTATATATGTCTATGCACCAAATTCAGGAGCCCCCAAATATATAAAACAATTAATCAAAAACATGAGCAACCTTATAGATAAGAATGTGGTAATTGCAGGGGACTTTAATACTCACTTACAACAATGGATAGATAATCTAAGCACAGGATCAATAAAGAAACAAGAGCCCTGAATGATACATTGGATCAGATGGATTTAACAGATATATTTAGAACTCTGCATCCCAAAGCAACAGAATATACTTTCTTCTCGAGTGCACATGGAACATTCTCAAGATAGATCACATACTGGGTCACAAAACAGCCCTTCATAAGTATAAAAGAATTGAGATCATACCATGCACACTTTCAGACCACAATGCTATGAAACTAGAAATCAGCCACAGGAAAAAGCCTGGAAAATCTCCAAAAGCATGCAGGTTAAAGAACAACCTACTAAAGAATGAATGGTCAACCAGGCAATTAGAGAAGAAATTTAACAATATATGGAAACAAATGAAATTGAAAATACAACAATGCAAATGCTTTGGGATGCAGTGAAGGCAGTCCTGAGAGAAAAATACATTGCAATCCAGGCCAATCTCAGGAAACAAGAAAAATCCCAAATACAAAATCTAAGAGCACACCTGAAGGAAATAGAATCAGAACAGCAAAGACACCCCAAACCCAGGAGAAGAAGAGAAATAATAAATATCATAGCAGAAATAACCAATATAGAATCTAAAAAAAAAAACTGTAGAGCAGATCAATGAAACAAAGAGTTGTTTTTTTGAATACATACACAAAATTGACACACCTCTAGCAAGGCTTTGCAAATAGAAAAGAGAGATGACCCAAATAGATAGAATCATGAATGGAAGTGGAATTATTACAACCAATCCCTCAGAAATACAAGCAATTATCAGGGAATACGATGAAAAATTATATTCCAACACCCTGGACAACCTAGAAGAAATGGACAAATTCCTAAACACTAATTGATTGGAAGAATAAGTGTTGTTAAAATGTCAATACTACTTAAAGCTATCTACACATTCAATGCAGTCCCAATCAAAACTGTGCCTTCATTCGTCTCTAAGCTACAACAAGCAATCCTACAATATGTTTGGAACCACAAAAGACCCTGTGTAGCCCTGTGTAGTAATTTTGAAGAAGAAGACCAAAGCGGGAGGCATCACAATCCCACACTTTAGCCTCTCCTACAAAGCTGTAATCATCAAGACAACATGGTATTGGCACAGAAACAGACACATAGACCAATGGAATAGAATAGAGACTCCAGAATTGGACCCACAAAAATATGGCCACCTAATCTTTGACAAAGCAGGAAAGAATATCTCATGCAAAATTGACAGTGTCTTTAACAATTGGTGCTGGGAGAACTGGACAGCAACATGCAGAAGGTTGAAACTAGACCACTTTCTTACACCATTCACAAAAATAAACTCAAAATGGGTAAAAGGCCTGAATGTGAGACAGGAAACAATCAAACCCTAGAGGAGAATGCAGGAGAAAAACTCTCTGACCTCAGTCGCAGCAATTTCAAAGGCAAAAATTGACACATCTTCAAAGGCAAGGGAATTAGAAGCAAAAATGAACTATTGGAACCTCATGAAGATAAAAAGCTGCTGCACTGCAAAGGAAACAATCAACAAAACTAGAAGGCAACCTACAGAATGGGAAAATATATTTGCAAATGACATATCAGACAAAGGGCTAGTATCCAAAATGTATAAAGAACTCACCAAACTCCACACCCAAAAAACAAATAATCCAGTGAAGAAATGGGAAGAAAACATGAATAGACACTTCTCTAAAGAAGACATCCAGATGGCCAACAGGCACATGAAAAGATGCAAAACGTCGCTCCTCATCAGGGAAATACAAATCAAAACCACACTCAGATTCCACCTCATGCCAATCAGAGTGGCTAAAAGGAACAAATCAGGAGACCATAGATGCTGGTGAGGATATGGAGAAATGGGAACCCTCTTTCACTGTTGGCGGGAAAGCAAACTGGGCTGCTGGTCTGGAAAACAGAGTGGAGGTTTCTCAAAAAAATTAAAATTAGGGGCTCCAGGGTGGCTCAGTTGGGTGAGCATCCAACCTCAGCTCAGGTTATGATCTCACAGCTCATGAGTTCGAGCCCCACGTCAGGCTCTGTGCTGGAAGCTCAGAGCCTGGAGCCTGATTCTGCTTCTGTGTCTCCCTCTCTCTCTGACCCTAACCCAGTCTCATTCTGTCTCTGTCTCTCTCAAATATAAATAAACATTTAAAAAATTAAAAATAAATCTACCCCATGACCCAGCAATAGCACTGCTAGGAATTTACCCAATGGATTCAGGAGTGTTGATGCATAGGGGCACTTGTACCCCAATGTTTGTAGCAGCACTCTCAACAATAGCCAAATTATGGAAAGAGCCTAAATGTCCATCAACTGATGAATGGATAAGGAAATTGTGGTTTGTATACACAATGGAATACTACTTGGCAATGAGAAAGAATGAAATATGTTGGATGGAATTGGAGAGTGTTATGCTAAGTGAAATAAGTCATACAGAGAAAGACAGATACCATATGTTTTCACTCTTATGTGGATCCTGAGAAACTTAACAGAAGACCATGGGGAGGGAGAGGAAAAAAATGTTAGAGAGGGAGAGAGCCAAACCATAAGAGACTCTTAAAAACTGAGAGTAAACTGAGGGTTGATGGGGGATGGGAGGGAGGAGAGGGTGGGTGATGGGCACTGAGGAGGGCACCCGTTAGGATGAGCACTGAGTGTTGTATGTAAACCAATTTGAAAATAAATTTAATATTAAAAAAAATAGAAATATAAAAAAAGTCACATGGGATTGTGTTGTGTGTGTATGAGGGGATAGCCAGCCCTACTGTCACAACTTCCCTTTCCTAACTGCGAGTTATTCAAAATTAGACAACTGAATTCAGACCTGTGTGAAAATCAACCATGAATTTTATCCCAATACACTTACTACCTCCCCTTTTCAAAAATGAGAATATTGAATGTACCTCCTCAGATTATGGCTATCATTAAAATAAAAAAAATGAAGGTGAAATATTAAGCAAAATGCATAAACTATTTAATGAACAAAAAACATTTTATGTTTATTCTTACTGTTGTTATTTATAGTTATTTTATGGTGTTAAACTATTTTTATTCCCCTCAATAAAGGTTTAACTAATTCATCTTATGTTTTTTTTTTTAATTTTTAATGTTTATTTATTTATTTTTGAAAGAGAAATAGAGCATGAGAGGAGGAGGAGCAGAGAAAAGGAGAAACAGAATTCAAAGCAGGTTCCAGGCAGTGACTCCCCTCACTTTATGCTTCTTAAAGTGACTATAGAAAAAAAATATTTAATGAAATTCCCCTTTGATCAAAGTATAGTCTGGGCGCCTGGGTGGCTCAGTCGGTTGAGCGTCTGACTTCGGCTCAGGTCATGATCTCACAGTTTGTGAGTTCGAGCCCTGCGTTGGGCTCTGTGCTGACAGCTCAGAGCCTGGAGCCTGTTTCGGATTCTGTGTCTCCTTCTGTCTCTGCTCCTCCCCTACTCAGGCTCTGGCTGTCTCTCTCTCTCTCTCTCTCTCTCTCTCTCTCTGTAAAAAAAAAAAAAAAAAAAAAAAAAAAAAAAAAAAAAAGTATGGCCATGTGTAGAGGAACAAACAAGGTTTAAAATACAATAAATTTTTTACCTCAATTAGAAAAGTTGAACCATGACATTCAGGTTTCAGAAAAAATTCCTCAACTAGCCCTTCTAACATCTGTAGGTGCCATTTCAAAAATACTGCAGAAGCCTGTAAAACTGGATCTTTCCAGTATCTCTGATATTATTTTAACTTTATTATTCCCCTTTCTCATTTATGTGAGATAGAGAATACAATTTTGATTAAAATGTCATCAAAAAAGTTCTGAAAGGCAGGTTAAAATTAAGCAAAATAACAAAGCGAAAAAAAACCCTAATTTCTAAACTTCATATTTTAAACTATTGTATTAAATTACATTTCTTATTTTGTTTTTAGTTCTTTGCAGAGGACATAAATATAAATTTTAAAATATAGAGTTGTATATATAATAAATATATATTTATAAGTATTTTCTTTGCAAAAACAACAACCTCCCTAAAGATGCCAAATTTCTTGGCTGCAGATGTATATATATATGTGTGTGTATGTATACATATGTATATGTATATGTATACATATGCATGTATGTACATATACATATGCATATATATATTTCTTGGCTTATAGGTATATAATGATTTATCGGTACAAGTTTAGAAATATACACTGAAAAAAATACTAGAACCCTATGTTCTGTAACCTATTTTTTATCCTTGCTCTTTAGGCAAAAAGTACTTACTAGGGAAGAATGTATCAGATTTTCAAGACATGATAACACCAATGGAATTGAAATATATTATGATGCATAATCAAAGCAAATAAACATATAAACTTTTAATCCAAGACCAATGGATATTGAGGAAGAGATGTTTTACAAAAGTATCAATTTTAATGAAAATAATTAATCTTTGAAAATGGAATAAAAGCGGTTTGCCAGAAAAACATAGCAAGTAAACCAAATGTAATTTTATTTAAAAATTTCCAAATAATCTTATTAACATCATATTCTTTATATTATGTTTTTTCCCCAGTATGAAAATTGATAGTTCACAAAGAAAGATGCACATATGGGCCGTGAGTTAATACGGAAATCCTCAGGAACATTAATAATTAGGAAAATGTAAATTGAAACCAAAATGAGTTAGTCTATCCATGCTAGAATACCGAAAATGAAAATGGTTGACAGTACCCACAATTGGTACCAATTGGAGAAAGTGGCATTCTTGTGATTTGCGGCTGAGCAGGTAAAATTGAGCAAACATTTTGTTTCATTTCATACTAAAATTTTAGTCATGCATCTACCAAGTGAAATAAACACATGTGATCACAAAAAGGAAGTTAAAGTTATTTTAATCAAAATAGTTCCAGATTGAAAATAGATCACATATCCATCAAAGTAGTAGATAAACAAAGAGCAGTAGATTCAGAGATGGGCATATTATTTAGGAACAACAACAAAAATAAAGAAGAAAAAACTGCTGATAGATGTAAAAGTGTGGTAGAATATTTAAAAACATATTAAATCAATAAAAATAAAAATAACCAAGTTATTAAAAAATACCTATTTTATGTTTTCATTGAAGCAAAATTCTAGAACAGACCAAATTACAGGACAGAGATACAAGTGTGACTAATTGTTGTATCTGGGATGAGTGATTTTACTGGAAAAGTGCATGAAAAAAAATTCTGATCTGGTCAGAATTGCCTTTTACTAGTGGGCGAAATCCAAGTTGTTGACACTGGTTGAATAGCAAGCTTCAGATGTGAGCATTCTAGTGTTTGTAAGTTATACCACAATTAAAAACAAATTAACAATTAATGTTGAAAATTGTTTGACTACTTGGCTCATTCTTTGAACAAATATTTATTGTGTGGTGTGATGTAAAAGCGTTTTAATGATTTTTGATTAACAGACTTTTAACAATCCACAATTTGATGTATTCATGAGAGCATAGTAAAAGATCCAAACTATGGAGGCCTGTCAGAATTTCAAAGTAAACTAGTAATGGATATAGATATAATACATATATACCTTTTCTCTAGAAAATCCTACACAGTCACTTTGTACAGACTTTAAATTTAGAGCAAATCTATGTAATCTTAACCCTGACTTAAGGAAGAACACTGACCCATACACTTTCTCAAGGCATCCTTGACTTCACTGTTTCTCAGACTGTAGATGAGGGGATTGAGTACAGGGGTGAAGATAGTATAGAACACTGACACTACTTTATCATGGTGAGCTGACCTGTAGGATTTGGGTTGCATATAGGTAAAAATTGCAGCTCCATAAAAGAGTCCCACCACAGAAAGATGTGAGGAGCAGGTGGCAAAAGGCTTTTTGCGGGCTTCTCTAGAATGCATCTGGAGAACTGCAGCAAGGATGAGACTATAGGAAATCAGAATGAGAGAAAATGGGACCAGGAGCATTAACACACAGCATAGGTACATCACATACTCAAAGACAAACGTGTCGGCACAAGCTAAACCCACCAGAGTAGGGGCCTCACAGAAGAAATGATTGATCTCATGTGCATCGCAAAATGGAAAACTCAGGGTAGCAGCAGCCTGCATGAGCCCATCAGCTGCCCCCAGGACCCAAGACCCCACAGTCATTTTCAGGCATAATTGCCAGCTCATGAGGGCTGGGTATCGCAGTGGGTGGCAAACAGCCACATACCGGTCATAGGACATGGCTGCTAAGAGAAAACACTCACCCCCTCCTAAAGTTAGAAGGAAGAATATCTGCAACCCGCACTCAGCAGGGGAGATGGACATCTTTCCAGTCAAGTAGTTAGTAGCCATTTTGGGCACAATGGTAGAGACCAGCATCATGTCCATGAGGGAGAGTTGGCTCAGTAGGAAGTACATGGGTGTGTGGAGCTGGGCATCTTGGTGAATCAGGAGAATCATGAGGGCATTTCCCACTAGGGAGGCGAAGGCAATTGTGAGAACCATTGCAAAGAGAAATAGATGGGCTTCTGTGTGGTTAAAGAGTCCTAGGAGAATGAAATCAGAGGTGGTGTTCCCATTTTTCATGATTTTCAAACTGGAAATGAAGAAATAGATGACAGTTTTCATCATTTGCAGTGCTCCATTTGAATTACATATCTGAAAATGATAAAACTTATTTCAAATATTTTATTTGCCATTTTCAAAATATGTTAACGTGGACATAAAGTTAATTTCAACTTTTTCCACTTTTTCTTTCTTTAAAAGTTTCAAAATAAGTACCCTTTATTAATTGGCATAATGAATAGATTTTGGCATAATGAATGATTATGCCATCATAATGAATGATTATGATTATTAATTGGCATAATGAAAATTTTTTGGTAAATTACAGTAATATGAAGTGTGTCTTTGCACCACAGGCAGCAACATATGTGAGCAAGAGGATATTTTTTACATAATTTGTAATTTATGTTTGTGTTTTGCCTTATATCATGCATAGTCAATATTCTTAGGAGCTGAGTTAAATCAGTTTGTTTTAAATATATAAAATCAAGGTCCTTGATATGAGTTACACATGTAAAACATATTAAAATCAGATCATCTTTATTGATATCATTTAATTATGGAAGCCATTGTTTTTCCAAACAAGAGGACTTACATTTTCAGGTCTAGGAACTAAAATACTGAGTCTGCAGAAAGAAACATAGCTTAATTTGGAATTGTTAGTGAATTAGTTTAACAGTAATGGCCTTAGAATATTTCCCTTAATGTGACACTGCAATACTAAATGCAGATTTTAATTAAGAAGATATTTTGTATAATCAAATGAAATTGTTTCCCCTCAAAGTCACAGAAACACAACTTTACTGAGTAAGGAAGAGGAGGTAAACATTTTTCATTCTTCACCCAACCACAGAGGTAAATTCTCTTCAGTCAGAAAGGAATCTAATCTTTAAAGGCCTTAGCTTGTTGAATAAATAATAGCTGCAGACATGGGGATACTCATTATTTGTCAAAGATATTGTATACTTCAGTGAATTTATGTAATAAAAGGAGTCCACCTCTTCCATGGACAATTCTCTTTGCCCTCACTTTACACAGGCATCCCTTAATTGAATGCCATTCAGGATGGATAAAGGCAGTGCAAAAATCTTATTCAGCCTCTAACTCCAGTTCTTGAGCATCATTACTGTACTGGTAGTATTCTACTTGACATTTTTAGTTGATCATTTCAAAATTAGACATGTTGAAAATACATTTCCTCCTGTTAAATGTATTTTGCATTTGCTAAAATTCTGTGATCTCCACATCCTTGAAACTCTAACATGCAGTCTGTACCTCTAGTAACTAAATGAAATCTCTAAATATAGAGTTCAGTATCACTTTCCTGAAGAACTTCAAAATCCTGCTATGTAATTTATTTGACGTGTAGGTTATTATTTTCTATCCTCCTATTGTTGAAGATTGACAGAACATTAAAACTATTTGAAAAGCAGTAGGCATCTTAGTAACTGTAGGGTGTTGGACAAGCCTCTTAATTCTTTGCTACTATCTTACTTATTTTTTAGTGTACTGCCAGTAGAGTGGCATTAAGTATTTTCACTTTGTTATATAATCATTACCAGTATTAATCCCCTGGAAAATTTTTCATATTCTCAAACTGAAACTCTTGTATCCATTATGTAATAACTTCCTTTCCTTATTTTCACAGCCACTGGCAAATGCCATTCTATCTTCTGCCTCTATATATTTGACTAACTTACATACTTCAGATAAGTGGAACTATGCAGCAGTGTGTGTATGTGTGTGTGTGTGTGTGTGTGTGTGTGTGTGTGTGAAAGAGAGAGAGAGAGACAGAGAGACAGAGAGAGATTGGCTTATTTCATACAACATAAAATCCTCAATGTTCATCCATGCTGTAAAATGTGCCAGAATACTCTTCCATTTTGAGGCTGAATAATATTACTTTGTATGCTTAAACTACATTTTACTTATAAACTCATATCAATAAAGGTCTATGGACATTTGTGTTTTTTCCACTCCAGTCATATATTTAAGTAACTATTTAATGGGATTTTGAGTTACAGATGCTCATTATTGGTTATTTTGATTGGAGATATATATATATATATATATATATATATGGCATAAAAATATAGTAATTTTCACTAAATTTTGCTTGCATCATGCAAGATAAGTGTATGCATTTTTAGAGAATAATTACAGTTTACTTGAGAATAATCACAGTTTTCTAGGTTAAAAAATGCATTTCTTATCATCATGTTTCTACTTGTGGTTAAGTGTATCTTTAAATGTGAAATGGGGCACCTGGGATGGGGTTCAGTAAGTTAAGCATCTTACTCTTGATTTCATCTCAGGTCATGATCTCATTGTCTGTGAGATCGAGTCTTGCATCTGGCTCTGCACTGTCAGCACAGACAGTGCTCCCTCAATCTGCTCCTCTTCTGCTATCATGCATATGTTCTTTCTTTCTCTCAAAAATGAACATTAAAAAATGTGAAATAATTAAGTCTTTGTTTTTCAAAAGATATAAGTGATAGCTATACACTTTCTTTCTGGTGAAATAAATATATAAAAACAATTGTCATAATCCTATTGACTACTTAGAACGCTGATAGTGTTTAGATTACTTAATGGAAAAATCAACTAAACATGTCAATTAAATACAATGAATAGAAGTATTTATATTTTCCTAAGATGTGATGATATTTATTTATATGTTTAATTAAAAATCCTATCTGGGGTGCTTAGGTGTCTCAGTCAGTTATGATGTCATGATGTCACAGTTCATGAGTTCCAGCCCTGCATCAGGCTCTCTGCCATCAGTGCAAAGCCTGCTTTGGATCCTCCATCCTCCCCTCTCTCTGCCCTTCCCCTACCCTCTCTCTCTCTCTCTCTCTCTCTCTCTTTCTCTGTCTCATACACGCACACAAATAAGACTATTTGCCATTAATTGGAATGTTTATAAATTTACACACATAAGATTATAAAGAATAATTTCTAAGAAAATTCACATAAAGTGCAGTGGAAACTTATATGAGGAATTAACTTAGCTTGCAAGTAAGATATCTACAATGGTATTTAATAGAATGATGAAAACTCAACATTGACTAGTGTGGCAATATGAAAATTTAATACTGTGAAAAATAAACACTTTTTTTTCACCTTTGATATATGGCTTGATAATATTAGAGGTTTTTGGTCTTTTTATCTGTTTCCCTAATATTTCACTTAGAATGGTGGTAAAATTATGATATCATTACTTTAAACCACAAACTCATCTCTTTTGTAATACTATTAGAAGGAACAAATACATCTTCTCTTTTCTCTCATAAAATAATCAGAATATTTAGGAGGTTATCTAGAATTTTCCCTTCTGTATTTTTCTGATCCCCGTTACCATCACTTACTATTAAAAGTATGACTCTTCTTCCCCAGGATACTGAGATCAATCAATTCTTTCTGTACAAAATAAAATAGTAACAGCTAAATCATTTATTTGACTGAATTGACAGGTTAGTACAAGAGTTTTAATCTTACTAAGCTAGCATTAATTTTAGCTCTTTGGATTGTAGGTTAGATAACAATGGATTTTATATGTAAAACTGTATAGAGGATATAGTATTACTATAGTTTTCTGGAGTGCAACATCCATTAAAAATACTAAATATTAAGAGATTAGTGTGATCTACTCACATAAAATTATGACTCCCAGTAGGCTGCATCTGCATCCTCTTTGAGCAGCATCACCCTAAATACCTCTTCTAGTCTGGCCACATCAAACTTGCTCATATCAGTGTCTACTGTGACCTATTAAGGGGATTGCCCTCTTGACGTCTTTTCTAAAAATACCTTCTTATTAATATGCCAATGCTGCATAAGTCTGACTCTTTCCATGACAATGGTATTTAATTGTCACAGATTTTAGCTTTTTTAGAACTTAAATATAATTTCCTCTGCCCTTTCGGAAAGTCATGATTCATTAAAATAAGAGACAATCATTTACAAGGAAAAGTAAAATGTACATAAGTGATCCTGGAAAGGGATGACTATTTAAAATACATTGAAGAATAGATTTATCTGATTCTGACATTACTTTTTAAAATTTGATAAGGAAGAAAGATTAAAGAATTTGTTGTTGGGGCGCCTGGGTGGCGCAGTCGGTTAAGCGTCCGACTTCAGCCAGGTCACGATCTCACGGTCCGTGAGTTCGAGCCCCGCGTCAGGCTCTGGGCTGACAGCTCGGAGCCTGGAGTCTCTTTCCGATTCTGTGTCTCCCTCTCTCTCTGCCCCTCCCCCGTTCATGCTCTGTCTCTCTCTGTCCCAAAAATAAAAAAAAATTAAAAAAAATTAAAAAAAAAAAAAAAAGAATTTGTTGTTAAGAGACAAGCTTTTGTTAAAGATAGTAATTAAAATGATGAAATGTATATATGGAATTTAAGAAACAAAACATATGAATATGGGGGAGGAAAGAGAGTCAAACCTTAAAATAGGCTGTTATGTATAAAGAATAAACTGAGGTTTGCTGGAGGTGAGGTGGGCAGGGTGACAGATTAAATGGGTGATGGCTATTAAGGAGGGTACTTGTGATGAGCACTGAATGTTGCATGTAAATGATGTATCACTAAATTCTACACCTGAAACTAATATTACACTGTATGTTTAACTGGAATTAAAAAAAAAAAGACTTGAAAAAGAAAAAGAAATGTGAAATTCATTTTGAAATTCAGCTATTTTTTGGAACTTAAATTGACAGAATCTCTGTGTTCCATAAGTTTCAAAGTTTATATTTATATTATTGTGGGGAAATACGTTCAAGAATTCCTTATACTTAAATAAATGGGTTAAAAAAAAAGCTTAGGGTGGAAAGCCACCGCCACAGGGAAAAAGCACCCAAGGTTATTTAGTGAGATTTATAATGCAATCACAAGTAACTTGTTATATTACCTGCAGGAAACTACTTTACATCGCGTGCCAATATACTTTGATCACAACTTCAAACTCCACTTGCCCCCCAGACCCTTTGCTTCTTACACACTGAAGTTAATTACTATCTGATTGTTTCCTTCTGCACATTCACCACATATGCAAAATCTTGAGAGTTCAATAAATATGAAGATGAAACCCCTGCTGGGGGCTCTTGTCTCCTCCCAGAGATTGGCCTCTCTTGTATTCGATCCTGTGTCTGCTCTCTTGCTGGACAAGAAAACTTCAGACAAATAGTCTGAGACATATTATGTCATTTTTATTTTAGAGTTTATGTTTCTTTGTATTTAAATAATAAAATAAATGGAGTGCCTAAGTGGCTCAGTCGGTTGAGTGTCCAACTTCGGCTCGGGTCATGATCTTGCAGTTTATGAGTTCAAGCCCCACGTCAGGCTCTGTGCTGACAGCTCAGAGCCTGGAGCCTGCTTCAGATTCTGTGTCTCCCTCTCTCCCTGCTCTTCCCCCACTTATGCTCTGTCTCTTTCTGTCTCAGAAATAAACATTAAAAAATTAAATAAATAATAAAATAAATGATAATTGAAACTAACCTACAACAGATTGCATCTGTTGTGCCAATTAAATTTCAGTTTGATTCTATCTGAGTTGTTTCTTCATATTTTATCAATGTTTGGAGTTTAGTTTCTGGGAAAATCTTGGTTCTTGGATTCATTTTTAACACTTCTGTGACTTTGAATTTTGTAAGAGTAAATATAAGTATCACATTCCACACCTGTTAATATATGTATATATAAAATATATGCATCACAGAATATTTCATTGGAAAAAGCTACATCTGGACAAGAGTGTGTTTTAATTGCTTACTCCAGGTGATCTGTAATAATTGGTATTTTATTTGTTTAGAAAGAGAGAACATCATAGATTTTAAATGTGCTTATGCCTTTGGATGTTGAGTAGACTTTTTTCAATGTATATCAAATTATAAGTTCCCAGAGAACATGATAATGAAGATCACAGAAGCTTCATATCAAGAAAAAAGTGGAAATACCTTTCAGAACTCCATAAGAAAACTGAAATCACAGTGAACTGGGGTGTCTAAATTGAGATGCATTTAGTATTATTATTTTTTTTTTATTTATTTTTTTTTTAATACATGAAATTTACTGTCAAATTGGTTTCCATACAACACCCAGTGCTCATCCCAAAAGGTGCCCTCCTCAATACCCATCACCCACCCTGCCCTCCCTCCCACCCTGCCCTCCCTCTCACCCCCCATCAACCCTCAGTTTGTTCTCAGTTTTTAACAGTCTCTAATGCTTTGGCTCTCTCCCACTCTAACCTCTTTTTTTTTTTTTTTTCCTTCCCCTCCCCCATGGGTTTCTGTTATGTTTCTCAGGATCCACATAAGAGTGAAACCATATGGTATCTGTCTTTCTCTGTATGGCTTATTTCACTCAGCATCACACTCTCCAGTTCCATCCATGTTGCTACAAAAGGCCATATTTCATTTTTTCTCATTGCCACATAGTATTCCATTGTGTATATAAACCACAATTTCTTTATCCATTCATCAGTTGATGGACATTTAGGCTCTTTCCATAATTTGGCTATTGTTGAGAGTGCCGCTATAAACATTGGGGTACAGGTGCCCCTATGCATCAGTACTCCTGTATCCCTTGGATAAATTCCTAGCAGTGCTATTGCTGGGTCATAGGGTAGGTCTATTTTTAATTTTCTGAGGAACCTCCATACTGTTTTCCAGAGCGGCTGCACCAATTTGCATTCCCACCAACAGTGCAAGAGGGTTCCTGTTTCTCCACATCCTCTCCAGCATCTATAGTCTCCTGATTTCTTCATTTTGGCCACTCTGACTGGCGTGAGGTGGTATCTGAGTGTGGTTTTGATTTGTATTTCCCTGCATTTAGTATTATTTTTAATTATGTGGGAAAATTTAAAGAAACCAAGAAATTTTGTACTAGACCTTAATCTTAGCAAGAATAGGATGTATTGTCCACCACTCCTCCTGAAGAAATGTGGGATGAAATTTCCAGACATCACTAAAACAGACTGTGTGGAAAAGTCCATCTAACAAGTGCTCAGACCTGGCCAGAGTGCAAAACCAAGAAGCCAGCAGGATAAAATATTCTGTTGTTATCCTACCCATGCACAGAAAACATTTCATGATGTTTGGGACACAGACTCTGAGACAGAGATAGGTATGCAAGAAGTTATTGTGGAGTTCCCTTAGGAATAAGTCCCTAAGAATGAAGGAAGCAGAATTGGGCACAAGGAGATGTTGAACTGTCTTGCAGTTATAACAAAGTTATCAGCTACCCCAGGAGGAGTTCTAACATGTTCCTTCTAAGTTGTCTTGCTATAGAGAAAGGGGTTCCTCTTGTGCCCCAACAAGAGCATTGGTAGGATGTGGCCTGTCCCCAGGAAGGGAGCATGACCTTGGCCTAGGCAGTGTTCCTCAAACAAGAACAATTCCTTGATAAAGACTTAGTTGAGGGTGTCTGATACTAGCACTCCTATCAAGTGGGTAGCAATTAATTTAGTCTTGAAAGGGGAAGTGGAATATGGGAGCACAGAATAGTGAAGTGGATATTCCATGAGTTCCACTCAGCCAGAAGTCAAATGAAGGGAAACCTTAAATACCATTCACACAGTTTTATGTCTGCAAATAGAAAGTAGGTCAGGTGATTGGTGTGCACATAAGACAACCAAGAAGAACGACCAATTCTCAATAAAAATATGGTTTTCTTCCAATATAAGATACAAGGTAATTTGGAATTTGCCCACAAAGACTATGCTGGTATGTGGATCTCAATACATCTACTGGCATTCCCAGGTTTTGGTTTAGAAGAACTGTTAATATGTCTCTTATAAACAAACATTGGTACTCAATAAGTAACCTGGAACTTTATTCAGAAGAGCAAAAGTAGATGTGATGGAGAGCATGAAGTTCCCATATGGGTCAATTGTAGTGAGAAGGGCATTTCATTACAAAACAGAGTCCTCTAAGATTAGCTCAGATTCTGTAACTAACAGCTCTCAAGAGATATCAGGATTTTGCTTTCCCTAGGGTGTCTTGCTCTGTGCATTGCACCATCTCAAATTTCTATGTTGGATACCCTAACTGCAAATGCAGAGAGATTTGGGGATAAGAATGTTATAGAAGTAATTAAGTTTAAATTAGCTCGTATTGGTATGGCTTTGATTTAAGGATTAGTGTGCTTTTGAGGGATACCAGATATAATTCTCCTTCTCTTCATAATCATGCAATGCCATGTGAGGGAGCTTTCTGTAAAATAAGAAGAGAGGTCTCACTGGGAGCCAAACTGGCCTGTAGCTTGATCTTAGAATTCCTAGCCTCCAGAACTTGTGAGAATAAATATCTGATATTTAATCTACCCAGTCTATTGTATTTTTTCATGTAAGCCTGATCTGACAAATCCATTCTTCTATTTAGGTGCAAGTTTCTTTGGAAAAGGATTGATATATAGTGCCCACATACAATTATTGTGGCATTGTTGGACCTTTCTTCAAGGTGAACTGGTGACTTTTTAATTGGATAAATTCTGGGACTGAGTATGGATTCAAAATAGGAGATAAGAATTTAATTTTTCCTGATGAAAACTGTCATCTGATTTCACTCGTCAAGTCTTTATTTTTAATTAGTTTTATAAATTAAGCAATATTCCTGGTGGCTGCACATATATCTTAGCTTAAGAGTATCAGCGTCCATGTCCCTTTTGTAACCTATGTTCACTATGCTTTTAAAGTGTTTATGGCACCACTTGGTCCATGTTATTCCTGTGTAATTTCTTTACCACTTATATATGTAGCTCTGGTTACACAGCAATATATTTGTCCATTAATTTTGGCCAAAACGGGCAGCTGAATATGAAATTCTCAATGATGTTTTGGTATTCCCAGAAAGCATTCCATAGAACTCTGGGCTCTTCTGGGGATCATAGTCAGATTGCAATGCGTAATAAATGCAAACATGTCCTCTGCTCTTTACTTTTTAATATTTTTTTAAGTATTAACAATACTTAATAATACTTAATAGTTAATAATACATAATAATAATAATGCTATGATCAGTCAGGCATTGCCATATTACCTACTATAGGTCCTTGTGGTGGTTACTTTTATATCTCAAAAAATATATATAGTGTACTTTTATACCATATATAGTATACTATATACTATAGTACCCAGTTACTTTTTATTCTTAAGTAATTCTGCTTTTAAAAATATTTTTATTGAGATATAGTAGACATATATCACTGTGTAAGATTAAGGTGGACAATATTATAACTTGATACATGTATAGATTCCCAAATGGTTACCACAAGAAGGTTATTTACACATTCTACCCCTCACATAATTACCATTTTCTTTCTGTTGTTATGATGATAACATTAAATCTCTACTCTCATAGCATCTTTAAAATATACATCGCAGTGATTCTAAGTGTTTATTATAGTTATTATGCTATACATTAGATATAGAAAATGTAATTCTAGCAGTTAAATTCCAGGGCTGCTAAGTTGTTTGTCAATAATATCTGTGACAAGAAAAAGAGGGAAGTTTGCAAAATACAAATTAATTCTGTCAATTAACCACATTTTTTTCTTATTAATAGAGTATTTATTTGTCTTTCCTCTGTTAAACCCTGAGCCAATCACTCTTCCAAGGCTGCCTGGGGAGGTACAGGAAAAGGATAATACAGGGAAGGTGATTGGGGAAAGACCTATGGGAAATGGAGATGGCTCCTTCACATGGCAATAAACACTTTGTTATTATAGTTGTTGATATAATTTTTATAATTGAGGTAAAATTGGTGATAACATTATTTTAGTTTCAAGAGTAAAATATAATAAGACAATATTTGTATACACTATAAAGCGTTCATCACACTCTAGTTACCATTTGCCACCATTCAATTAACCCCCTTCACCCATTTTCCCATTCATGAAACCTGTTTCCTCTTTTCTCCCTGTTCCACCAATCTGTTCTCTGTATCTATGAGTATGATTTTGTTTTGTTTATTTAAATTCACCCTATAAGTGAAATCATGTTATTTTTCTTTCTCTGACATTTTATTCAGAAAAATACCCTCTGAGGAGATTGGAAAGTGGTTGCAGAGAGGGAGATCTTAGGCATGACTTGTCCCATGAATATAACTATATAACCATTAAATCATCCTAAATACCTCAGAAATCAAACTGTCAGAACCAGACTGGCAGAATAAACTCCACAACTAAAGTAAGAGAAGAGGCCGCATCAAAGAATGTGAAGACATGCTTTAGGAGAGAAATGGATCATAGTTTCTGCAGTTAGGAGGGAGTAACAGACATGTAGAAGGGCAAGAAACAGAGTAACATACAGGAGAGAGTACAAGGAAAACAAATCCCTATAGCAATTGTCTTGGAAAATGAGAGGGGCTGAATTTTGTGACTTCTGACAACAAACTGGACTTCAGCCTAAAGTTTCAAAAATCAGCAGCCTTGGCTGGGATAGAGCCTGATGGCAATGGGGCTACTTTTAGAAAAAAGACAGGAAAAGAACTTGCCAACACACAGCATGGAAAGACATTATGTAGAGAACATGGAGCACAGAGTGGAGGTTATTTGCTCATCTTGGAGCCTCTCCCAGAGAAGCAGCATTAATGGAGAGAACTCTCTGGGAGAAAAGGAACTGGCAGACAGCACCTCCCTCTCCACCACTCAGCATAGGCTCAGGACTACCTGTGGGAACCTGTGTAGTACAATCACTAGCTACCTAACTGCTTACACAGAGCTGTGCCCCCATTCTCTAGTAAAGTACCCTTCCTGGTCACACTTGTTTCAGTGCCAACACAACATGCCCCACCCTCAGAAGATCTGCCCAAACCACTGCCCACACCCCAACTCTGAAGAGTTTTGTGGGTGTCAGTTCCAGTAGTGGTGGCAACACATCTCATTTCACAAGCAGACCAAAACACACCTATTTAAAATTCACCCCATTCAGGTAAGGGACCAAACACTGTTCACAACATGCAAAGAAAGCCTCAACAAATGATTGGACTGAAGGATAAAGTGATCATAAGGGTACAAACCAAACACATTGGATATATTCCCAGAAGGGTCATGCCCTGGGAAATAGGGGACACTATGTGTATGTGGGGGGGGGAGGGGAGACTACACCACGTATTCTCCATTAAGTGATCATAATCCTCATGAAAAGGAGATGTAGCAGACTTTCTTAATACACAGAAAGAGGCACAGAGATGGAGACAAAATGAAAAGACAGAGGAATTCATACCAAATGAAAGAACAACACAAAGGCATGGCCAGAGCAAAACAGATATGAGTAACATGAATAACATGCCTAATGTAATATTTAAAGCAATTATTTTACATATATACCCTGGATGTGAAAAAAGAGTGGAGGACATGAGTAAGACTCTTAATGCAGAAATAAGGATACCAAGGGCACCTGGGTGCCTCAGTCCATTAAGCGGGCTGACTTCAGCTCAGGTCATGATCTGGCAGTTTGTGGATTTGAGTCCTACATTGGGTTTTCAGATGTCAGTGCAGAGACTGTTTAAGATCCTCTTCCTATCTCTCTCTCTCTCTCTCAAAAATAAACATAAAAAATAAATAAGGAATAACATATAAGAGATAAAGTGTTCAGTAAAATAAATGAGAAACATGCTTGATGGAATGGACAGCAAACTGGAAGAAGTAGAATTAATTGCTGATCCAGAAGACAAAGTATTGGAAAGTAATCAATTTGAACAAAAGAGAGAACAAAAAATGATGCAAAAAGAGAAAAGACTGAGAGAACTCAGTGACTCAGTCAAGTGAAATAACCTTCATATTATAGGAGTCCCAGAAGAAATGAGAGATAAAAAGGGGACAAAAAATTATTTGAAGAAATAATACCAGAAATCTTCTTAATCTGTGGAAGAAAACAAATATGGAGATCCAGGAGGCACAAAGAACCCTCCAAATATCAACAAAAGCAGATTCACACCAAGACATATTCTAATTAAATTGGCAAAGTATAGTGATAAAGAATACACCTTAAAAGCAGAAAGATAAGTGGCACCTGGATTGCTCAGTCAATTAAGCATCTGACTCCTGATTTTGGCTCATGTCATGCTCTCACAGTTCATGGGAATGAGTCCTGCAATAAGCCTCTGCACTGACAGTGCAAAGCTTGCTTTGGATTCTCATTTTTTCTCTCTGCCTCTCCCACATCCTTTCATGAGTGTGTGCTCTCTTTCTCTCAAAATAAATAAATAAATACATAAATAAATATTAAAAAATATATGGTTTCCCTGAGAGCCCAAGAGAGCCCACAGAATTAAAAGTTGAAATTTTCTGTATAATTCCCCTTTTTTTGATCAATAATCTTTCTTCAGGAAACATTGATGATCAACTTTATGTTATTACATCCCTCAAGGCCAGGATCTGCCTTGGATCCATCAATTCCCTCATTGCTAAGTATGATTATGCATCTTTTAACTTAAGGTTCATTGCTGGGGCCTCACTTATTTATACAGTAGATGATGAGAAGTGTAAATATTATATATGTTTTCTATTATTCCAATTGTTGAGCAAACATAATACGTGTGTTTGGTCTAGATTATCTTGTTTTACATTTGATATAGAATTCATAACAATGTTATATGGACAGAAAAAGAGCTCCAATAAGTTACACCTGAAAAAATAAATGCAATGGTGGAATGGCTTTAAATAAACAGGAAAACAACACGGAAAATTAATCACATATAACTTGATTTTTTTTAATTTAAATCCAAGTGAGTTAACATACAGTGTAATAATGATTTCAGGAATAGGACTTAGTGATTCATCACTGACATAAAACACCCAGTGCTCATCCAATAAGTGTCCTCCTAAATGTTCAACACCCATTAGCCCTTCCCCCTACCCAGTCACCCACCAGCAACCTTCAGTTTGTTCTCTGTATTTAAGTGTCTCATATGGTTTGTCTTCCTCTTTGTTTTTATCTTATTTTTGTTTCCCTTCCCAAATCTTCATCTTTTTTGTTTCTTAAATTCCACATGTGATTGAAATCATATATATATATTTCTCTGACTTATTTCACTTAGCATAATACACTCTAATTCCATCCACATAGTTCCAAAAAGCAAGATTTCATTCTTTTTGATCCCAGCGTAGTGTTCCATTGTATATATGTATAGCACACTTTCTTTATCCATTCATCAGTCGATGGATATTTGGGCTCTTTCCACACTTTGTCAATTGTCGATAGTGCTGCTCTAAACATTTGGGTGCATGTGCCACATCGAATCAGCAATTTGTATCCTTTGGATAAGTACCTAGTAGTGAAATTGGTAGGCCATAGGGTAGTTCTATTTTTAATTTCTTGAGGAATCTCCATACTGTTTTCCAGACTATCTGCACCAGTTTGCATTCCCACCAGCAGTGTAAAGTTTTCCTCTTTCTCCTAATATTTGCCACCATCTGTCATTGCCTTAGTTAATTTTACCCATTCTGACAGGTGTGAGGTGGTGTCTCATTGTAGTGTTGATTTGTATTCCCCTGATGATGAGTGATGAGCATCTTTTCATGTGTCTGTTTGCCATCTGGAAATATTCTTTGGAAAATTGTCTACTCATGTCTTTTGCCCATTTATTCACTGGTTTATTGGTGGGGTTTGTTTTGGGGGGAGGGTGTTGATTGTGATAAGTTGTTTATAGATTTTGGATACTAACACTTTATCCCACATTTTACTTGCAAATATCTTCTCCCATTCCATCAGTTGCCTTTTAGTTTTGCTGATTGTTTCCATCCCTGTGCAGAAGTTTTTATCTTGATGAGGTCCAAATAAAAAATGTTCACTTTTTCTTTTGTCTCCCTTGCTTCTGGATACATGACAAGTAAGAAGTTCCTGCAGCCGAGGTCACAGAGGTTGTTGCCTGTGTTCTCCTCTATGATTTTAATGGCTTCATGCCTTTTATCTCTCATGCATTTTGAGTCTATTTTTGTGTTTGTTGCAAGAAAGTGGTCCAGGTTGATTGTTCTGCGTGTCACTATCATTTTCCCATTTGCTGAAGAGACTCTCTTTTTTCCATTGCATATTCTTTTCTACTTTGTCAAAGATTAGGGTCCACATGTATACATTTGTGGTCCATTTCTGGGTTCTTAATTCTGTTGATACATTGACCTATGTGTCTGTTTTTGTGCCAGTATCATACTGTCTTGATGATTAAAATTTTTTTAATACAGCTTGAAGTCCTGAAGTGTTATAGCTCCAAATTGTTTTTGTTTTTCAACATCACTTTGGCTATTAGGGATATTTTCTGGTTCCATACAGATTTTAGGATTGTCGGTTCTAGCTCTGTGAAGAATACTGGTGTTATTTTAATATAGAATACATTAAATAAGTAGATTGCTTTTGGTAGTAGTGACATTTTAACAATATTTGTTCTTACACCTCATGAGCATGGAATGTTTTTCCATGTTTGTGTGTGTGTCTTCATCAACTTTTTTCATATCTTTCTAGAGTTTTCAGCATATAGATTTTTCACCTCTTTGGTTTGGTTTATTCCTAGTTATTTTATAGTTTTTGGTGTAATTGTAAATGGGATAAATTTCTTGATTTCTTTTTATGTTGCTTTGTTATTGGTTGACTGAAATACAAACAAGTTCTGTACATTGATTTTATATCTTGAGAATTTGTTGAATTCATGTATCAGTTGTAGAAGTTTTCTGGTGGAGTCTTTTGGGTTTTCCACATAGAGTATCATGTTGTGTGGGAAGAGTTAAAATTTGACTTCTTCCTAGCCAATTTGGATGTCTTTTATTTCTTTTTGTTGTCTGATTGTTGAGGCTGCAGTTCTAATAGTATGTTGAATAACAGTGGTGAGAATGGACATCCCTTTTGTGTTCCTACCTTAGAGGCAAATCTCTAAGCTTTTCCCCAATGAGGATGATGTAAGCTGTGGGTCTTTCATATATGGCCTTTATGACCTTGAGGTATGTTCCTTCTATCCCTACTTTTGTGAGGATTTTTATCAAGAAAGAATGCTGTATTTTGTCAAATGCTTTCTCTGGATCTATTGAGAAGATCATGTTGTTTTTATCCTTTCTTTTATTAATGCGATGCATCACATTGATTGACGTGTGGATTTTGAACCAGCCCTGCATACCAGGAATAAATCCCACATGATCATGGTGAATAAATCTTCTAATGTATTGTTGGATCTGGTTTGTTAGTATCTTATTGAGAATTTTTGCATCCGTGTTCATCAGAGAAATTGGTCTTT
This sequence comes from Panthera tigris, assembly GCF_018350195.1. Lineage (NCBI taxonomy): Eukaryota > Metazoa > Chordata > Mammalia > Carnivora > Felidae > Panthera > Panthera tigris. The sequence continues at coordinate 84,228,552 of NC_056660.1, read as the reverse complement.
AGTTCTCTTTTTAACTGGGGTCTCTTTCTGGTTTTGAAATCAAGGTAATACTGTCCTTTTAGAAAGAGTTTGGAAGTTTTCTTTCCATTTCTAATTTTTTGAATAGCTTCAAAAGAATGGGTGTTACCTTTTATTTAAATGTCTGGTAGAATTTCCCTGGAAAGTCATCCAGTCCTGGACTCTTGTTTATTGGGACACTTGTGATTATTTATTCAACTCATTCAATTTCTTTTCAATCTGATCAATTTATTGTATTTCTTCCTGTATCTGCTTTGGCAGTTTATATGTTTCTAGGAATTTGTTCATTTCTTCCAGATTTCCCCATTTGTTGGCATATAATTGCTCATAGTATTCTATTTATTGATTCTATTTCTGGGGTGTTGGTTGTGATCTCTCCTCTTTCATTCATGATTTTATTTATTTGGGCCCTTTCTTTTTTTATTTTTGATCAATCTGGCTAGGGACTTATCAATTTTGTTAATTCTTTCAAAGTAGCAGCTCCTGGTTCTATTGATCTGTTTTACTGGGTTTTTGTTTGTTTGTTTGTTTGTTTGTTTTTGTTTTAATTTCTGTATCATTGACTTCTGCTCTAATTTTTATTGTTTCCCTTCTTTTGCTGGTTTTGGGCTTTATTTGCTCTTCTTTTCCAAGATTTTTTTAGGAGTAACTTAAGTTGTCTATTTGAGACATTTCTTCCACCTTTAGGAATGCCTGGATTGCTATTTACTTCCTTCTTCTGACTTTTCTGCGTACCTAAGGTTTTGGATGGTCATGTTTTCATTTTCATTGGCTTCCATGTACCTTTTAATTTCCTCTTCAATTTCTTTATTAACCCATTCATTCTTTAGTAGGATGTTCTTTAATCTCCAAATATTCATGGCCATTCCAAATTTTTTGTTGTGATTTATTTCGAGTTCCGTGGTTTTGCATATGTGAAAATACACAAGGTATGATCTTGATTTTTTTTGTACTTGTTGAGGGCTGATTTGAGACCCAGTATGTGATATATTCTGGAGACTGTTCCAAGTGCACTTGAGAGGAATGTGTATTCTACTGCTTTAGGAAAAAGTGTTCTGAATATATCTGTTATGTCCATCCAGTCCACTGTGTCATTCAAAGCCATTGTATCCTTGTTGATTTTCTGCTTACATGATCTGTCCATTGATGTCAGTGATGTTTTGAAGTCCCCTACTATTATGGTATTATTATCAATAAATGTATTTATGTTTTTGATTATTTGATTTATATATTTGTGTGCCTCACATTGGGGGTATAAATATTACACTTTTTAGATATCTTGGTGGTTCACAGACCCATTAATTATAATGCCCTTTTTTATCTCTTTTTATAGTCTTTATTTTAAAATTTAGTTTGTCTGATATAAATATGGCTACTACAGCTTCCTTTGATGAACATTAGCATGATAGTTAGTTCTCCATCCCCTTACTTTCAATCTGAAGTTGTCTTTAGGTCTGAAATGTGTCTCCCATAAGGAGCATATAGATGCTGTCTGCCAGTTCCTTTTCTCCCAGAGAGTTCTCTCCATTAATGCTGCTTCTCTGGGAGAGGCTCCAAGATGAGCAAATAACCTCCACTCTGTGCTCCATGTTCTCTACATAATGTCTTTCCATGCTGTGTGTTGGCAAGTTCTTTTCCTGTCTTTTTTCTAAAAGTAGCCCCATTGCCATCAGGCTCTATCCCAGCCAAGGCTGCTGATTTTTGAAACTTTAGGCTGAAGTCCAGTTTGTTGTCAGAAGTCACAAAATTCAGCCCCTCTCATTTTCCAAGACAATTGCTATAGGGATTTGTTTTCCTTGTACTCTCTCCTGTATGTTACTCTGTTTCTTGCCCTTCTACATGTCTGTTGCTCCCTCCTAACTGCAGAAACTATGATCCATTTCTCTCCTAAAGCATGTCTTCACATTCTTTGATGCGGCCTCTTCTCTTACTTTAGTTGTGGAGTTTATTCTGCCAGTCTGGTTCTGACAGTTTGATTTCTGAGGTATTTAGGATGATTTAATGGTTATATAGTTATATTCATGGGACAAGTCATGCCTAAGATCTCCCTCTCTGCAACCACTTTCCAATCTCCTCAGAGGGTATTTTTCTGAATAAAATGTCAGAGAAAGAAAAATAACATGATTTCACTTATAGGGTGAATTTAAATAAACAAAACAAAATCATACTCATAGATACAGAGAACAGATTGGTGGAACAGGGAGAAAAGAGGAAACAGGTTTCATGAATGGGAAAATGGGTGAAGGGGGTTAATTGAATGGTGGCAAATGGTAACTAGAGTGTGATGAACGCTTTATAGTGTATACAAATATTGTCTTATTATATTTTACTCTTGAAATTGGATGAGCCTTATTTTCTCATCCATTCTTATACTGTATGTCATTCGTTTGTAGCATTTAGTCCATTTACCTTTAGAGTGAGTACTGAATTATATGAACTTAGTGCCACTGTGTTGCATATAGAATTGGAGTTTCTGGTGATGTTCTCTGGTCTTTTCTAGTCTTTGTTGCTTTTGGTCTGATTTGTTTTATCTTTTCTTCATTTAAAGAATCCCCCCTTAAACATTTTTGCAGGGCTGGATTAGTGGTAACAAACTCCTTTAGTTTTTGTCTGGGAAACTCTTTATCTCTCCTGTTTTGAATGAAAGCAGTACTGGATAAAGAATTCTTGGTTGCATACTTTTCTGATTCAGCACATTGAATATATTCTGCCACTCCTTTATGGCCTGTCAAGTTTCTGTGGATAGGTCTGCTGTGAACTTCATCTGTCTTTGTTAAGTTAAGGACTCTTTTTTCCTTGTGGCTTTTTATGATTCTTTATGTTTATGTGTATTCTGTGAATTTGACAATAAGCCTTTGTGATGTTTGGTTTTTGTTGAATCTAAAGGCAGTTCAGTGTTTCTTTGATTTTGATGTGTGTCCTTCCACAGATTAGGAAAGTTTTCCCCTATAACTTTCTGCACACTTTTCTCTCTGTTCATCTTCTGTGACACCTATGATTCTGTTGTTATTCCTTTCTAATAAGTCGCTGAGTTCTCTAAGTCTTGTATAGTGTTCTTTTCCCTTTATTTTCCTCTTTTTTTATGGTTCATTATTCTCCATAATTTTATCTTCTATATCCCTGATTCGCTGCTCTGCTTCATCCATTCTTGCTGACATGGCATCTATTTGAGATTGCATCTTGGTTATAGCATTTTTAAATTTGGTCTAACAAGATTTTTTTTTTTCTTTTATCTCTGCAGACAGGGATTCTCTGGTGTCTTCTATGCTTTTTTTCAACCCCGACTAGTATTCTTATTATCCTGGTTCTAAATTCTATTTCAGATATCTTACTTATACCTGTGTTGATTAAGTCTCTGGCTGTCATTTTTCCTGTTATTTCTTTTGGGGTGAATTCCTTTATTTTCTTATGTTGAAGACAAAATTAACAAAATAAATAATAAAAAATAAAACATTAAAACAAAACAAAAAATCATATAAAGGAAGTTAGATCCTAGGTGTGTTTTGGTCTGCTTGTTGAAAAAAGGTTTATAGACTAGAGAAAAATCTAAAGGAAAAAAAATCTAAAAATTAAAAAAAATAATAATAACACAATTAAATAAAAGAAATAGGAGAAACATTTTAAAACCATAAAAATAATGTAAAAAGAATAAAAATATTTTTTCTCTTTCTGTATCCAAGAAAAAGAAAGAAAAGAAAGAATGAAGAAAACAATATAAGCAAAATCAGAAGCAAGAAAATGAAAAAGAATAAATGAACCAGCCAACAGAATAAACCCTAATGACATTGCATCCAGTTTCCCCTAGAATTAAAACTGTGAAGCCCTCTATAGTCTGTACACTAAGGAGGTTGACTGACTTGTAATGGTATTCTGGGGGTTGTGCTTGGAAGGCACAGATCATCAGGGTTTGTTGTAACAGCATAGCTCTCCACTAGATGGCGCTACTTACTTTAATTGGATGGGTCAATGTGGTGCCCATGTGCATGTGCAGAGGAGGTGGAAATGGCTTCACCCAGCTCCCTAGTCTCTGGTATAGGTACTTCAAGCTCTCACTGACATGCAATCAAGCACCCCTCCTTTGCCTCAGGCTTCTGTCATCTCCCCACCTCTAGCCTGTCCTTGTCCAAACTGTCCATCTGCCAGGCGGTACCTCATACCAGGGTTTTATTTCAGATAGGTCTGTGTTTCGAAACCCCACCCTTCAGAGATTACCCATGGCTTGGACTCAAGCCTACTTTCTGTGGGAGGGCCTCAGTGAGCAATGTCCAGGTGTTTGTATGCCCCAGAAAATTTTCATGTGATCACACAGCAACAGAGGTTCAGAGATTATGACAACACAGCTGGCATCAGGTTACGCTGCACTCTGGTGTCTTAGTCCCAATACTAGCAAATATGGCTGCTCACCAGGGTCCACTGGGACCTTTGTCTGTGGGGAAAATGTATAGCCTCTATCAAATAATCCCCAAGCAGGGCAATCATTTTTCCCTGTTTGGCACATGGGTCCCTCAGACCTCACTGTCTGGTCCTTAATTCTTCACCAGAGCATCGCCAGGCACTGAGCTCTGAAACTTCAGACTCTGTGCTCCACTGTTTATAGAATCCTGGTGGTATTGAAACTCTCTTTTCTCCCTGTCAATTGTTTTGGAGAAAGATTTCTTATTCATTCCCCTGTGAGTATTTTCACTCCATCTGTGTTTTTCTCTCCAGATACTTTTGGAGGGATTATTGCACAATCTGATGTGCTGCACTCTCCAGGTTTCATTTTCTCCCTGTTGTCTCTCTGTGAAAACCACTCCCTACTTTCTCTGGCTTTTCTTTCCCCCAGTTCACTTCTCCACATTGCATACGTGCTGAGTTCTGTGACTCAGGTTATGCAGATGTTGTGTTAATCCTCGGATTAATCAAAATGGTTTGGTGAAGTAGCTGCATTTCAGGGATAAGACAAGCCCAGGGTATACATGCTTTTCCACCATTGTATCCTCTCTTTATATTCTTGAATTAATTGTAAAAGTTGTTTTCTTCTTTGTCAACATATTTTTGTACTTTATAGAATGTTTGTGCTAATTGATTAACATTTTAATTACATTATTAGTTACTATTTGTACATATTCTCTGTCAAATTGGTTTTCATAGATACTATATCTTGGGTGTATGTAGTTTTACTTCCCAGAACATCTGATAATCAACATATGTATATATGTTGGTAAAACTTTTATTAACCTGTGGTAATAGTGTTTGTGTGACAAATCTAGTTTTATACCAAATAGAGGTGAAATCATGGGGAAACATGGTTTCATTAAAATACAACATCAAGATTTTTATAGAGGTGTTTTGTTGACCTCCCCCCCAACAGAACCTTCCTTTACTCTTATGCCATATGTTAGATTGAGCTGGTGTTATAACAATAAAGTTGACTGTTGTAAATTCTGGACTCCTTTATTTTTCTGGACAGAGCTATATCCCTTTTCTCATCTCACAAACATATGTAGATATCCAGGTCCAAAAGGTATTATGATGCAGTAAAGATAATCCTGTTCCAATAAGAATACATGTAGAATTAATAATCATCCCAATATCAACAAATTCAACATCATAAATATTATTTGTGACTAATTTATGCATCAAGACAGTGACAGAACAAAAGTATAAGTTACAAGTTTGTTTAGTAATTTTCCATAGGTTAGGAAGACTATGTAATTTTCATAAAGTCATATTTGGGGCTGTTGTTGTTAATGCAGATGACCACTGATTCATGGCCACTTTTGATTCCATATGAATTAACCTATCATATAAACCTTGTTTCATTAAACTTCATGCCCTTTCCCATTGCTGAGTGCAGGCATTTGTTTCCATAAGGTTTTGGGCTTGGTTTATCCAATTTATTACTTCTAAGTTATCAGCCCAGGTAGCTTTACAACCTTGACTCTCATCTTGAAGTAACCACTCTAGTTTCCCCTTTTCTACAAATTTGTTTTCCTTTTTGGTGTACCTTTCCTTAGTAAAGACAAATTCTGTTTACCCTAAAATTCCAAGTTCAACCCCAAGGCTCCCAAAGCTCTTTGTTCTTTGGAGCTAATGTTGATTAATCCACCATAGGTGTTGTTGCCATTGTAAAGTACAGTTTGGGTACAAATTTTGAACCCAAAAATTTTGAGCTCCCCATGTCAAAGTTAATTTGGTATTAGTTATTTTGAAGCACAATTTGTTTTGTGTGTATCAAAAGGCTTCCCATAACATTCATGGTCTTATACTTGAATTAGTATATGGGGGGGGTTTTGACCATCAATTTATTCCTAATAGGTTTTTTACTCTTTTCGTTCCTTTATTTTTTATATGTTTTTATTTCTTTTGTTTATTTGTCTTAATCCAACCAGCATGGCTTGTGTATAGATTGAATATTTTGGCAGCTAGGGCAAGCTACTGCTAATCGTTGTCTTTCATATTCTGCAGTCTATTGCAAAAAAAATCATCCAAATTTATTGAAACACAGTGATCAGTTTGCTGAGTATTGTAAATTATACAGGTAGGATTTGAATTTGGTGATATTTATTAGAACATTAATCCTAGCATGTGTTTCCTATAATACATATATCCAAATAAGTAGACACCAAAAGTTAAATGCCTATATGAACTACTCTATGGAGTCATAAACATGTGGTGTAAGTTGTCAGTATAGTGTATAGCTGTGGTGCTCTTCCAGTGACATTAGTAAATCTAGCATGTAAACAGAAGATTTTATCACGGTGTAATAGAAAAGGGGGTGGAGATAAATATGCAGGCTTATGATAATCTAAGTTTACAGAGTTGCAAAGCATACTGAAAAATAGAACAGGCTTGGTCCTCAATCTGGGGATTAGCTGTCTACTCAGTTTTCGTCTGTTTCTCATCCTGGTTAACAGCAAATGTTGCTTTAGGAGGAGCCCAGTGTCATAAATAAGAGTTGAAGTCCACTCAGGTGAAGGTGACTTTTTTAAAGTGATAAACATGGATCCGTGAGCTTATTTCCCTTAACTTGGAAGCACAGGAATATTTTAAGAGTACCTGGTGAGGTCCTTTCCTTTGCTTTCTCTCTCTGTCTCTCTCTCCTTCATTTGAGAACTAATTTAGGAAGTCAGAAATCAGACCAGTACTTTGTTTTGGGGCCTGAATTAGGCCTTGACAATAGGATAGTATATTCCCTTTTAATAAGGTGGGCTCATATCACCCTTTTTTAAACCTCATAGGTCATCCTGTTATCATTTCAAATGGGTAAAGTTGATGTTTGGCTAAAGGAGTAGACCCGAGAATCAAACACACCAGTTGAAGAACTTTTGGCTATGGTTGGTTCAAATCTTCAGAAAATTTTGTTAATTAAATTTTAATTGCGCCATTAGTTCTTTCTACCAATCCAGAAGATTGAGGATGATAAGCACAGTGAAAATGCTGCATTATTGGCCAAACATTGCATATTGTTTCAATTATTTGTTCTGTGAAATGGGAGACTTTGTCACTATGTAGTTCTGAAGTAACTACCCAATCAGGAATAATTACTTTCAGTTAATATTTTAGCTACTGTGAAGGCAGCAGCTCTCTAACAGGGGAAGACTTTGACCCAATGAGAAAACATGTAACTCATAATCAAAACATATTTATATCCTTGAGTAAGTGGTAAATGAATACAGTCGATGTGCCATATTTCAAAGGGACTCTTTGGGAATGGAAAAGACCTTGAGATCCACTCAGTAATTGTGTTTAAGACAAATTGTACAGTGTTTATATAGCTTATAAACAGCTTTTGGGAGAATTTTCCAAATGTATTGTTTTCCCCGTTATTTTTCAGGTCTCCAATTAATTAATTGATGAAAATATAATAAAAGGGGCATCTGAGAACTAAGAGAAACAATGGGTTTTCTATTGGCCCTTCCCATATCTGTGATAGGGAGTCTAATTCGACCCCGCCTTTTTTTTTCTTAGAAATATTTTCTTATGCCTTCAAAATAAGATTTTTAAAGTTTATTTATTTATTTTGAGAGTAAAAGGAAACAGGGGAGGGGCAGGGAGCAAGGGAGAGAAAGAAACCCAAGCAGGCTCCATGCTGTCATCATGGAGCCCAACATGGACTTGATCTTTTGAATCATGAGATTATGCCCAGAGCTGAAATCCAGAGTTGATCACTTAAACAACTGAACAACCCAGGTGCCCCAAGATTTTTTTTTTTAATGAAAACGAATAGAGATTAAAGGAACATTCAAGAATATGTGTCAAGTCCACCTTCAAGGCTGCCAGGTTGGCAGCTGAATCAGCTAAATTGTTTCCTTTAACTTCTGTGGTGTCTGCATTTGCATGTACAAGAAGTTTTTAATAGAAAGTTGTTTTAGTAATTGTATAGCTTCTAGTAATTGGGCTACTTATTTTCCATTTTTTTAATAGGTTGTCTAGTAGAGGTCAGAAATTCTCTTTATTTCCATAGTATGCCAAAGTAATGAGTGACTCCAAAAATATAATGGCTGTAACTATACATATTAGCAATTTTATCTTTTGCTAGCTGGCAAGCTCTAATGAGAGCTATCAATTCTGCCTGTTGAGTTTACTTAACGCTTTGTAAATAAGAGCTTTCAATAATATCAGGTAGTGATATGATAGCATACCCAGCTTGGTAATGTCCTTGTTCATCCTTATATAAAACTTGATGGTGGACCATGTTAGATCTTCATTATCAAGAGGCATTCCCTGTAAATAATTTCCTGGTGTAAGAAGATAATCAGTTAACATAATACAATCATGAGTATTAAGGTGTTAAGTGCCCTCTGGTGTGGGTAGTAAAGTGAAAGGAGGATTCAGAATATGACATTGCATTAGGTGATGGTAGTTGCAGATAAGAATGATTCATAAGAAGCAAGTCGGCTAGCAGAGAAATGTTGGGTATAATAAGCATTCAGAAGGGCTTCAGCTGAGTGAGGCACATAGATAATTAAAGAAGAGCTTATAATTATTTCTCCAGTGGCTTTACAGTGGAGGGATGTGGCAGAAATAGCCCTTAAACAAGAGTGAAGGGACGCTTTAGCCTCTGAATCTTGTTGCTGGCTATGATATCCTAGTGGATGATAGTAATCACTATGTTTTTGAGCTAATACTCATAGGTAATGCCCTCTATTTTCATGTATAAAGGGGAAAAAAGGTAATTTATAGTTAAGGTGACCTGAAACTAGGGTCTGAGTTAATATATACCTTAGTGTTTCTGCAGATTATTGTCCTTCAGGGGTCCAGATCATGGGTCCAGATTGGTTTAACTTTAATAGAGTTTTTAAAGTTTACTTATTTGTGTGTGGGAGACAGAAATAATTTAAAGTAGGCCATGAACTGTCAGTGTGGAGCCCGACACAGGTTCGAACCCATGGTCCATGAGATCATGATTTGAGCCAAAATCGAGAGTCATATGCTTAACTGACTGAGAGACCCAGGTGCCACTATCTTAAATAGATTACATAAAGATTGAATTATAATAGGAAAAATTAGGTATCTAGTTTTGGCAATAGCTTATAAGCCCTAGAAATCCTCTTAATTATCTCTTGGTTTTGGGCAGATGGAAAAAAAAAATTCCTCTTATTTTTTCAGCATCTGTCAATAGGCCATCTTTTGATATCATCCTATTTTGATGGTATTTTACTATAGATAAGTAAAATTGCAATATGTTTCTTGAGACTTCATGGCACTGAGAGGCCAGTTGTTTTAACAACAACAACAAAAAATAGAGTCCTTTTGAGAATCTGTTTCTGTGTTTAAGCATAGCAGTAGGCGATCTACATATTGAATAAGAGTAGAGTGTTTAGGAAAAATTCATTTCTTCTAAATCAGCTCTTAAGATCAGAGAAAAATATCCCTGTGGCATTACAGTCCAATTATATTGACGACCTTCCTAAGAGAAGGAAAATGGATATTGACTATCCTTACCTGCATGAATGTTAAAGAAGAAAAAGCACCACATAGTTAAACTGGTTAAAAAAAAAAAAACATATCTATCTGTCTGTATATCTATATCTATATCTATATCTATATATTTATATTTGTATCTATATCTATGTCATATCTATATCCCTATCTATCTATCTAGGCATCAGTGAGTATAGCAGAAAGTATTGCATGAGGATTAGGAACTATAGTGTGTGTTTGCATGACAATGGTGATTATGGATCTCAAATCTTTGACAAATCTCCATCCTTTATCATGAGCTTTTTTTCCAGAAATATTGGAGTGTTACAAGGGGTACTACAAGGAATGTTTCCTTTTTAAGTAATCTTGAATAATTGTCCTAACTCCATTTATAGCTTCAGATTTTAGTGAATATTTGAAAATACTGGGCAATGGTTTGGATTCATCTACAGTTATTTTATTGGAGGGGCAAACTTAAATATTCCTATATCATTGGAAGAAGAGGATCATAATTATTCTGGCACCTGAGATAAGAAATGCTTGTTAACTTTACAGCCTTGATTAGCTTGACATAAAACCATAACCCTTGCAGAAATATCCTTTTGAGCTTCAATTATATTTTCTAAATTTAAACACAATTTTCCTTTCTGTGAGAAAGAGATATGAGTATTTTATTTTTGTAAAAAAATCATCACCAACTAGATGAATTGGATCACAATGTACCAAATGGAAAATATATTGTCCTGTTACATCTCTGAGTGGGAAAGTCATAGGTTTAGATTTATATACCTGGAGATGTTGATTTGAAACCCTATCATTTGGATAATTTCTTTAAAGAGGGCAGTGTATCACAGTAGGGTTAAGTACAAATAATGTGTCTCCTATGTCCCTGAAGGCCTTATTAATTTCACCATCTATATTAATATCAATTTCTCCTAAAGTATTGGTAAGGAATAAGGGGGATATCTCTTGATTTTATATTATCACCTCTATTATTTCTTTTTTATTATGTTGTTTTCAAATACCATTTCAATTTATGACACTCTATTTTAATATGACCAAGCTTTTTATAATAATAACATGTATGGTCATAAGTTGAATTTTATTTTATCCTTTGGAATGATATTTTTCTGAGCTTTAGTTAACTGTTGAAGTTGAAAATTCATGACCTTGAATGGTTTAGATTTCTCTTTTGCTATTTGCATATCAGTCACCTGATATGGTGACTGATATGGAAAAGATATGAGGGCAGAAGTGGCTAAGGAGGCCCATTCCACATCACATTGTCTAATGACAGTAGCCAACTCTTCATCTAAGTCTTCTGAGAAGATAGAATTTAGCAATGGGTTATTTTGATGATTTTGAAAACTTACAGGAGACATCCCTGAAAACTTTAAAATCATAAAAAATCAAACATGTATTCTCCTTATTTGTGTTTATATTGTTGAATTTTAGCCCAATCGATTTTTTACGGAATATAGTAGATTTTGCCTGAGATAGTCTATGAGCAATATATCTCTTTCTAAACCAGCTGATTCATATTTAGGAAAATCCTCTATAGGATTTTTCCATTTCTATGTTTTTCATTTATACTTTGGCTTTGCTGTCAGAATCAGCATATGCATAAGTCACTATAACTCATGATACCCTGACTTCTTTGCCTTTAAAATAAGGTAAAATTCCTGAACAAACTTATAGGGATCTGCAATACGTTGGGCAAGCCCTTAGTCAGATTTTTAAGTTCTGTCCTTGTTCATGGAGCATAAATGAGGGCTGGTTCACCTTTCCCTATAATGAGCTTTTCATTGAATGGAGCTGCAATAACCTTTATGTCTTTGGTAGCTAGGTTATGAGGCTTAGAGCTTTCAGAAGAAAAAGATTGTGGAGGTAGGGTAAACGAGTCAAAATACGAGTTCAGTTAGAAGTAGGTATAGAAAGGTAGGGAGAAAAAGAATTTCAGTAGTTGTTTTGGGCCCTTTTCCAGTTTTTCTATCACTTCTAAAAGTGTCTCATTAGTTTCCTGTAATGAAAGCAGCTTATCACTATCTCTTTTAAAAGTTACTATACACCAGTTAAAGTATGGTTCCCATTCAGATAGTTTAGTTTTGTAGCTGCTCTCTTAAATTGTACACTCAAGAAAATCAATTTAGACATGTCAAAAGAACCCCATTTGGACCATCTAAGGCTCAGGTTACCCTTGATTAGATCCTCTATTTAAACAATCACTTGCAGGTAGAGGATCCACGTGTGTTACAGACTGCCAGAGTTCCAGTGAGTGCTTGTTGCTTTCTTGGTTTTGCTTACCTTTCATGGATGGTTTCCCATTAATTTTCATTTCAGTTTACATTTAGAATAGAGCTTGAACCCCTCGCCCATCCCCCAGCCAAAATCCCAAAGGGAACCAGTTCCTGCCAGGGAATTTGCTTGCTCCCGCAAACACCCAACGCTGTGCTTCTGCGGAGCCACCCCTCCAGCAGCGGGTCTGACTCCCTCCCGCTGCCACAGGGCCCCTCATGAAGTGGATCACCGAAGGAGTATCGAGCTAAGCCTGCCCCTCCTGCCCCCATGCACCTTGCCAACCCAACCCAGCTAATACACCAGATGCCCAGCATCACAAGCCTGGCAGTGTGCAAGTAGCCCAGATGGGCCATGCCACCCCACAGTGAATCCCACCCCGAGGAGAGAGAAAGAGAAGGCACAAACCAGTCTGATTGTACCCCACCGGTGGGCTGGGAGCAGACATCAGGTCTGACTGTGGCCCCACCCACCAACTCCAGTTATAACCACAGCACAGGGGAAGTGCCCTGCAGGTCCCCACCACTCCAGGGACTATCCAAAATGACCAAACGGAAGAATTCCCCTCAAAAGAATCTCCAGGAAATAACAACAGTTAATGAACTGATCAAAAAGGATTTAAATAATATAACAGAAAGTGGATTTAGAATAATAGTCATAAAATTAATTGCTGGGCTTGAAAACAGTATAGAGGACAGCAGAGAATCTCTTGCCACAGAGATCAAGGGACTAAGGAACAGTCAGGAGGAGCTGAAAAATGCTTTAAACGAGATGCAAAATGAAATGGAAATGACCATGGCTCAGATTGAAGAGGCAGAGGAGAGAATAGGTGAACTAGAAGATAAAATTATGGAAAAAGAGGAAGCTGAGAGAAAGAGAGAAAAAAATCCAGGAGTATGAGGGGAAAATTAGAGAACTAAGTGATGCACTAAAAAGAAATAATATATGCATTATTGGTATTCCAGAGGAGGAAGAGAGAGGGAAAGGTACTGAAGATGTATTTAAAGAAATAATAGCTGAGAACTTCCCTGAACTGGAGAAGGAAAAAGGCATTGAAATCCAAGAGGCACAGAGGACTCCCTTCAGATGTAACTTGAATCGATCTTCTGCACAACATATCATAGTGAAACTGGCAAAATACAAGGATAAAGAGAAAATTCTGAAAGCAGCGAGGGATAAACGTGCCCTAACATATAAAGGGAGACCTATAAGACTCGTGACTGATCTCTCTTCTGAAACTTGGCAGGCCAGAAAGGATTGGCAAGAGATCTTCAATGTGTTGAACAGAAAAATATGCAGCCGAGAATCCTTTATCCAGCAAGTCTGTCATTTAGAATAGAAGGAGAGATAAAGGTCTTCCCAAACAAACAAAAACTGAAGGAATTCATCACCACTAAACCAGCCCTACAAGAGATCCTAAGGGGGATCCTGTGAGAAAAAGTACCAGAGACATCGCTACAAGCATAAAACATACAGACATCACAATGACTCTAAACCCATATCTTTCTATAATAACACTGAATGTAAATGGACTAAATGCACCAAGCAAAAGACATAGGGTATCAAAATGGATAAGAAAAACAAGACCCATCTATTTGCTGTCTACAAGAGACTCATTTCAGACCTGAGGACACCTTCAGATTGAGAGTGAGGGGATGGAGAACTATTTATCATGCTACTGGAAGCCAAAAGAAAGCTGGAGTAGCCATACTTATATCAGGCAAACTAGACTTTAAATTAAAGGCTGTAATAAGAGATGAAGAAGGGCATTATATAATAATTACAGGGTCTATCCATCAGGAAGAGCTAACAATTATAAATTTCTATGTGCCGAATACCAGAGCCCCCAAATATATAAAACAATTACTCATAAACATAAGCAACCTTATTGATAAGAATGTGGTCATTGCAGGGGACTTTAACACTCCACTCACAGAAATTGATAGATCATCTAGACACACAGTCAATAAAGAAACAAGGGCCCTGAATGATACATTGGATCAGATGGACTTGACAGATATATTTAGAACTCTGCATCCCAAAGCAACAGAATATACTTTCTTCTCGAGTGCACATGGAACATTCTCCAAGATAGATCATATACTGGGTCACAAAACAGCCCTTCATAAGTTTACAAGAATGAAATTATACCATGCATACTTTCAGACCACAATGCTATGAAGCTTGAAATCAACCACAGGAAAAAGTCTGGAAAACCTCCAAAAGCATGGAGGTTAAAGAACACCCTACTAACGAATGAGTGGGTCAACCAGGCAATTAGAGAAGAAATTAAAATATACATGGAAACAAACGAAAATGAAAATACAACAATCCAAACGCTTTGGGATGCAGTGAAGGCAGTCCTGAGAGGAAAATACATTGCAATCCAGGACTATCTCAAGAAACAAGAAACATCCCAAATACAAAATCTAACAGCACACCTAAAGGAAATAGAAGCAGAACAGCAAAGGCAGCCTAAACCCAGCAGAAGAAGAGAAATAATAAAGATCAGAGCAGAAATAAACAATATACAATCTAAAAAAATGGTAGAGCAAATCAACGAAACCAAGAGTTGGTTTTTGAAAAAATAAACAAAATTGACAAACGTCTAGCCAGGCTTCTCAAAAAGCAAAGGGAGATGACCCAAACAGATAAAATCGTGAATGAAAATGGAATTATTACAACCAATCCCTCAGAGATACAAACAATTTTCAGGGAATACTATGAAAAATTATATGCCAAAAAATTGGACAACCTGGAAGAAATAGACAAGTTCCTAAACACCCACATTCTTCCAAAACTCAATCAGAAGGAAATAGAAAGCTTGAACAGACCCATAGCCAGCGAAGAAATTGAATCGGTTATCAAAAATCTCCCAACAAATAAGAGTCCAGGACCAGATGGCTTCCCAGGGGAGTTCTACCAGACGTTTAAAGCAGAGATAATACCTATCCTTCTCAAGCTATTCCAAAAAATAGAAAGGGAAGGAAAACTTCCAGGCTCATTCTATGAAGCCAGTATTACTTAGATTCCCAAACCAGACAGAGACCCAGTAAAAAAGGGAACTACAGGCCAATATCCCTGATGAATATGGATGCAAAAATCCTCAATAAGATACTAGCAAATCGAATTCAACAGCATATAAAAAGAATTATTCACCATGATCAAGTGGGATTCATTCCTGGGATGTGGGGCTGGTTCAGCATTTGCAAGTCCATCAACGTGATACATCACATTAATAAAAGAAAAGGTAAGAACCATATGATCCTGTCAATCGATGCAGAAAAGGCCTTTGACAAAATCCAGCACCCTTTCTAAATAAAAACCCTTGAGAAAGTCGGGATAGAAGGAACATACTTAATGACGATAAAAGCCATTTATGAAAAGCCCACAGCTAACATCATCCTCAATGGGGAAAAACTGAGAGCTTTTTCCCTGAGATCAGGAACACGACAGGGATGTCCACTCTCACTGCTGTTGTTTAACATAGTGCTGGAAGTTCTAGCATCAGCAATCAGACAACAAAAGGAAATCAAAGGCATCCAAATTGGCAAAGATGAAGTCAAGCTTTCGCTTTTCACAGATGACATGATATTATACATGGAAAATCCGATAGACTCCACCAAAAGTCTGCTAGAACTGATACATGAATTCAGCAAAGTTGCAGGATAAAAAATCAATGTACAGAAATCAGTTGCATTCTTATACACTAACAATGAAGCAACAAAAAGACAAATAAAAAAACTGATCCCATTCACAATTGCACTAAGAAGCATAAAATACCTAGGAATAAATCTAACCAAAGATGTACAAGATCTGTATGCTGAAGGTAATTGAAGAAGATTTAAAGAAATGGAAAGACATTCCCTGCTCATAGATTGGAAGAATAAATATTGTCAAAATGTCAATACTACCCAAAGCTATCTACACATTCAATGCAATCCCAATCAAAATTGCACCAGCATTCTTCTCGAAACTAGAACAAGCAATCCTAAAATTCATATGGAACCACAAAAGGCCCCGAATAGCCAAAGTAATTTTGAAGAAGAAGACCAAAGCAGGAGGCATCACAATCCCAGATTTTAGCCTCGACTACAAAGCTGTCATCATCAAGACAGCATGGTATTGGCACAAAAACAGACACATAGACCAATGGAATAGAATAGAAACCCCAGAAATAGACCCACAAACGTATGGCCAACTCATCTTTGACAAAGCAGGAAAGAACATCCAATGGAAAAAAGACAGTCTCTTTAACAAATGGTGCTGGGAGAACTGGACAGCAACATGCAGAAGGTTGAAACTAGACCACTTTCTCACACCATTCACAAAAATAAACTCAAAATGGATAAAGGACCTGAATGTGAGACAGGAAACTATCAAAACCTTGGAGGAGAAAGCAGGAAAAGACCTCTCTGACCTCAGCTGTAGCAATCTCTTACTCGACACATCCCCAAAGGCAAGGGAATTAAAAGCAAAAGTGAATTACTGGGACCTTATGAAGATAAAAAGCTTCTGCACAGCAAAGGAAACAACCAACAAAACTAAAAGGCAACCAACGGAATGGAAAAAGATATTTGCAAATGACATATCGGACAAAGGGCTAGTATCCAAAATCTATAAAGAGCTCACCAAACTCCACACCCGAGAAACAAATAACCCAGTGAAGAAATGTGCAGAAAACATGAATAGACACTTCTCTAAAGAAGACATCCGGATGGCCAACAGGCACATGAAAAGATGTTCAATGTCACTCCTTATCAGGGAAATACAAATCAAAACCACACTCAGATATCACCTCACGCCAGTCAGAGTGGCCAAAATGAACAAATCAGGAGACTATAGATGCTGGAGAGGATGTGGAGAAACAGGAACCCTCTTGCACTGTTGGTGGGAATGCAAATTGGTGCAGCCGCTCTGGAAAGCAGTGTGGAGGTTCCTCAGAAAATTAAAAATAGACCTACCCTATGACCCAGCAATAGCACTGCTAGGAATTTATCCAAGGGATACAGGAGTACTGATGCATAGGGGCACTTGTACCCCAATGTTTATAGCAGCACTCTCAACAATAGCCAAATTATGGAAAGAGCCTAAATGTCCATCAACTGATGAATGGATAAAGAAATTGTGGTTTATGTACACAATGGAATACTACGTGGCAATGAGAAAAAATGAAATATGGCCTTTTGTAGCAACGTGGATGGAACTGGAGAGTGTGATGCTAAGTGAAATAAGCCATACAGAGAAAGACAGATACCATATGGTTTCACTCTTATGTGGATCCTGAGAAACGTAACAGAAACCCATGGGGGAGGGGAAGGAAAAAAAAAAAAAAGAGGTTAGAGTGGGAGAGAGCCAAAGCATAAGAGACTGTTAAAAACTGAGAACAAACTGAGGGTTGATGGGGGGTGGGAGGGAGGGGAGGGTGGGTGATGGGTATTGAGGAGGGCACCTTTTGGGATGAGCACTGGGTGTTGTATGGAAACCAATTTGACAATAAATTTCATATATTAAAAAAAATAAATAAATTAAAATAAAAAAAATAAAAAAAATAAATAAAACTTAAAAGCTTTGGGGAGCTTAGGTGGCTCAGTCGGTTAAGTGTCTGACTTCAGCCAAGGTCTTGATCTTACAGTTTGTGAGCTCGAGCCCCACGTCAGGTTCAGTGTTGACAGCTCAGAACCTGGAGCCTGCTTTGGATTCCGTCTCCCTCTCTCTCTCTTTCCCTCCCTACTCACACTCGGTCTCTCTCTCTCTCTCTCTCTCTCAAAAATATATGAACATTAAAAAAATGTAAACAAATTAAAAAATAAATAAATAAATAAATAAATAAATAAAGAACAATAAATGGTATTTGTTTTGTGATATGCTCTCCCAAGATATTTTTGGAAAAGTCAATGCCCAAGGTGTCAGCTGGGATTTCAGCCCTGGCCTTGAACCTCCTAATGGCACTGAGTAATTTTCCAGAATCACCGTCTCCCCCACAAGGGTTAAAATTCTTGTAAGGCCAGTTTAATTGTAATTATCTCCTTTATCTTTTGTTTGTCTGGAAACTCCTTATCTCCCTTTCAATTCTGAATGATAAGCTTGCCAGGTAAATTGGTTTTGGTTGCCATCTTTTGTTTTTTGTTTTTTGTTTTTTTGTTTTTTTGTTTTTTTGTTTTTTTTTTTCCCCTTCAGCATTTTGAATATATCTTGACACTCCCTTTGGCCTGCAAAACTTATGCTGAAAAAAAAAAAAAAAGAAAATAAAAAGAAAAACAGTTGATATTTTTGTGGGGTTTCCCTTGTAGGTAGCTAATTGCTTTTCTCTTGCTACTATCAAAATTACTTTTTATCGTTAATATTTGATATTTACTTTATTATGTGACATATTGTGAACCTCCTTGTGCTCATCTTGTTTGAAATTCTCTGACCTTACTGAACCTAGACATGTATTTCCCTTCCAGGCTGGGGTAGTTTCCAGCCATTATTTTTTTCAAGTGAGTTTTCTGCCTCATTCTCTATGTTCTCCTTCTTGGACCCTATAGTGGAAATTTTTATTTACTTGATGTTGAACAAAAGATTCCTTAACCTATCCTCATTTAAAAATATTTTCTCTTTTTTTCTTTTTTGGCTATTCAGCTTGGGTGTTTTCCATTAGCTGTCTCTAGATTTCTGATTTGTTCTTTTGCATCCCCTAATCTAATATTGATTTGTTCTAGGGTATTATTCATTTAAGTTATTGTAGTATTAAAAAAAAATATTGATTCTTTTAAAATATAATTTATATCTCTTTTGAAGATACAAATTGAAGAGTGTTGAAGAGTTCATTCATTCTTCTCTTCAGTCCATTATGTCCATTACTTTGAACTATTTATCAGGTGGATTGCTTATTACTGTTTCATTTAGCTCTTTTCCTGGGTTTTTGTCTTTTCCTTCATTTGGAGCATCTTTATGTCTCCTATTTTTGCTTCACTCTCTGGAAGAACAGGTATTTCCTCTCAGCTTGAAGGAATGGTCTTATATATGGACATCCTATTTGTAGGCTGTGTGTGATTGTTGTCTTTGGCTGGCTCACTTGATATGTGGTTCATGTTGGCTGTGCATCACACTGAACTCTCTGCTGGGGATTCCCTGCTGTATTAGCTGGAGATGAACTAGGAGTAGGCAGGGGCAGGCTGGACTCTCCACAGAAAGCTGGGCATAGCAGGACAGAATTAAATATAGTGTATACAAGCCAACAGGTCCTGGGGCTCCTTGTGCAGTAGTACCACTGGTGGGTTGCCTGAAGCAGAGGCAGGTGGGGGCTGGGTGACCTCAGCCACTCTGCTCAAAGGGCACTCTGGGAAGACACTGGGAATTAAAGTGGTGTAGGCTAGGAGTGATAAGGTGTGTTTTGTACTTGTGTCATCTTGGTGAAACAGCCGGAGACATGGTGAATACTAATCAGGAGTATTTTGGTGTGCACTGTGTTGGGGTAACCTCGGTGGAATGATTATGACTGGTGTGGGATAGGGGCCTGGAGCTCAGTGAGGCAGCAGGGAAGCTGGGTAAACTGAACACTGCTTCTGTTCACACTATCAAGGTTGATGGGAATGTAAACTGTGGAACTCATTAAAGGTTACTCAGACCTTTCAAATTGGAAAGAGTTCTAACTGCTCCCATGCTGTTGGAAGCGTTCTTGAGATGGTTCCTTTTTATTCTAGCTGTCATTTATACTGTGACCATTTACTAGTAATATAGGACTGGTTCCTTTATAGTCCAGTTACCAAATAAAATGCAGCTTTTATTGTTTTATTCCGTGTCCCATGTCAGAGGAAGCTCTTCAGGGTACCTCAGTACTATCCCTCCCTACTGCATCTTATGATTGTTGGGGTGAGAATTTCCTTCTGTCTGGTGTCTTTATCTCTCTTGCCCTTCTCTGTGTGCTGTCTTTATTTGTTGTGTAGTTCTTCAGTACCACTCAGTTCTTCAGGGATAATTGTTCTATAAATAGGTTTATATTTGGTGTGTCTGTGGAGGTGGTTAGTGCAAGTTCTTCTTACATCAACCTCTTGGACATCATTCCCTATATACACAAATATAAAAATAATAAGGACTTCCAAAGTCATGCATGTTTCAGAAATTAGAACCCAGACAGCACGTGGGTGGGGAAAAGTGTGTTTCTGAAGTAGTAGGGCCAAGACAGTAGGACATTATGTGTCATAACAGAGTTATCATTGACTGGTAATAATTTATGGATATTACCTATAATTTATTTTGTATTCCCCCATTCTCTTAGTTACCTGTACTTTTATTTATTTGTTCGATTTCTAGGTAAAATTAGTCTAAACATTTGTCACAACATTTCACCTTCTTAATAAAACCCAGGACCAAATAACAATAAAGGGGCTTTCTACTCACTCTTTATTTCTGAAAATAGTCTGGATGGATTAATCAATTATTTCAAGAAGTTGGCACAGGACCATTTATTACTAGTTGGAACAGGGATCCCTGCCAGTGCGAGTGATTCTTTGATGAGTTGGTTACCCCATGTGTATGAAAAATCCTCAACCAGCCTGTCAACCATAAGTATTTTCAGCTTTGGTAATGCAGAACCCTGGCTTAGTGCTTGGTAAAGTAGTCAAACTGTAGGGAAGTCAGACCAGGACATTCTGGATATTCATACTTTTATTAATAGAGGATTATAGAGCCTGGATTAAGTGCAAGACAATATGCTTAGGACAATTAAAATTGCCTGTAGTGTAAGCAATAAGTCAACCTGCCCTGTAGGAAACACATTTTAGTTGGATGCTTTTAACAGCTCTGTTTTATAGCAACCAACATAGAAGTGTGTTCAGGGAAAGGAGACTTGGTAAGGTAAAGAAAGTGAGATGAGGAGTCAGGCATAGGGGGTTATATAGTTGCCAATGGTAATGGACAAAAAAATGGGTGGGTATGGTTATGGGGAAACAGAAGGATCCCAGAAGAGGAGCAAGATGAGGAAGGGCAGAGGGTAAGGGACACATACAGGAAGTCTGAGGAGTTTTCATGAGAAGGGAGAGTCCAGGTGGGAACCAGAATGTGTGTGTCCCTTGCCATATATCTCCTACATGTTGCCTTTTGTAGAAGATGAAGAGTTAGGAAGAAACGATTGAGCAGGAAAGTGGGTGAATCAGAGCTGAATTTTACAGTAGTTATATGGCAGTATTGTGTAGGAAGATTGGAACTCAGAGTTTCATATAAAGTAGACTTTTTATAATAATTCCTTTCAAGCCTTGGTTCTGAATTGTAAACCTTCTACTTCTTTGAAACTGAAAGAGAGATGGCCTTTCTTAGAGATACTTTCAGCTTCTTACATTCAAGCACTAATCTACAGTTTCCCTCATTAAATTTAATTTTAACAAAGGCAAGGAAGATAGGATAAATCTTCTCAATCATAATGTTTCAGAGTTACATCTCATGTCTCCTACTAGTTTTTAGAACATTCCATGTACTATTCAGGGCACTCCTGACATCCCTGATGTATCTTGTGTACAGAGGTAAAACTTGCATTGATGAGAGGGGATTCCTAAATTCCTCTATTTTTTTCTGAGGAAAGAAAGTGAGGATGGTGCCAATGGACTCCCTACCTTTCTCATTACCATAGAGACTAGGTTTTGCAGCCACATTTGAAGCTTCACAGATCCTAGGTGACTTGAATTGTACTTTCTGCAAAATGTATTATGACTGGGTCTCTGGGCACAAAACCTTCCTCTACTTGGTCAGGTCAACAGGATGTCGTGGCTCCAGGATTTTGGTAAGCTTAGAGATGGAGATTGATGGGAGCCTGCTGGTTCTGTTCTACATTATTATTTTTTTTATTACCTAGTATTTTCTATTGTATTAATACACCATATTTTATCTGTTCAATTCAAAATGGATGATAGACCTAAATGTGGGATAGGAAACTGTGGGGAATAAGCTTAGAAATTCCCTGAGTTTACACCCATGGGTTCACAAGGCATAAAGAAATACATAGTCATAGGATGCTTACACCGAGTTTGGGTAAACAAGACTGGTACCACAGAATAGGGAAGTGCAAAGGCACCAAGAATAAGGAGGTGTAAAGGCACCCCAAAATAGAGAGGGAGTGCAGAGCCCCCAGAATAGAGAGGGGGCAAAGGCCCCAGAGGGGCGGAAAGGCACCCAATACAAAGGTATATGAGGTAAGCAAGATTAGACGTTCAGGGTGGAAGCGTCCCCCAATTTAGTGCTATAGCAAAAAGCTGATGTCACAGGAGGAAAGGACCAAGTTAGGTAAACAGGTAAACTGAGCTACAGACCATTGCACTGCAGGTGAAGCATCCCAGAGTGGAACTGGTTAGCAAAAGACAAGGTGCCTTGTTAACTCTGAGGTTATTACCCCTATCTGCCTTATCCCCTAGGATACCTAAGATAAACAGACATGGCGCCTCCTGTCTGACATTAACAACCATTGGCCCATCCGCCTAGCACCAGGATTTTGTTTTATATTGACCCATACTCTAAACACCATATATCTTCAAAATCCTGCTTTTCTCTCACATCCCCAAGTTAATGTGCCCACTTTCTTTGTCTCTTTGTGTGTGCCCATCATGTTTGTAAGCCTTCTGATATTAATAAATATGGGGCAAGGACCCTTACTCAGGGCTCTTGTCTTTTCCCAGACATAGCCATCTCTTGCTTCTCATCCTGTGTCCCACTTTTTTGCTGGCCAAAAGAGAACTTTATACTTAGAGTCTATGACAGGAAACCATTAATATCCTTGAAGGGAACACAGGCAGTAATGTCTTTAACATTGGCTGTAGCAACTTCATACTAGACAAGCCTCCAGAGGCAAGAGAAACAAAAACAATGATAATCTATTGGGACCTCATCAAGATAAAATCTTCTGCACAGGGAAGGAAACAATAAGCATATGTAAATGGCAACCTTCAGGATGGAGAAGATATTTGCAAATGATATATCTGATAAAGGGTTCTTATCCAAAATATATTTTTAAAAAATTTATTAAACTCAATCCCTGAGGGGCACCTGGGCAGCTTAGTTAGTTGAACATCTGACTCTTGGTTTTGGGTCAGGTCATGATCTCAGAGTTTTGTGAATTCAAATCCTGCATCTGGCTCTGTTTGGTATTTTCTGTCTTTCCATCTGTCCCTGCACCTCCCCTGCTTGCATTGTCTCTGACTATCTCAAAAGAAATAAACTAAAAACAAACAAAAACAAAAACTCAGCACCTGAAAACTGAACAATCCAATTAGAACATGGGCAGAAGACACGAATAGACAATTTTCCAAAGAAGACATCCAAATTTCCAACAGACACATGAAAGATGCTCAACATCACTTATCATCAAGGAAATACAAATTAAAACTACAATGAGGTATGACCTCATACCTTTCAGAATGGCTAAAATCTATATCATAAGGACTTTGGCAAGGATCTCAATTACATTGTTGATGGCAGTGCAAACTGGTGTAGTCACTCTGGAAAAGAGCATATAGTTTACTCAAAAATTAAAAATGGAATGACCCAGCAATTTCACTAGTAACTACCCAAAGAGTATAAAAATACTAATTCAAAGGGATACATGCACCCTGATGTTTATAGCATCAATACCAACAAAAAAAATATGTAGCTAAATTATGGAGAGCCCAAGTGTCCATCAGCTGTTGAAATGATAAAGAAGTTGCTCATATATACAATGGAATATTACTGAGAATAAGAAAATAATGCATTTTTTTCATTTGCAATGACATGGATGGAGCTAGAGACTATGATGCTAAATGAAATGAGTCAGAGTAAGACAAATGTTGCATGCTTTCAATCATATGTGGAATTTAATAAAGAAAAGAACATGGGGATTGGGGAAAGAGAGACAAAGGAAAAAACAAACTCTTAACTATAGATGACAAACTGATGTTTATTGGAAGGGAAGTAGGGGGATGGGTAATATAGGTGGTAGGTATTAAGGAGGGCATTTATGTGATGCAAGTTTTATCAATAATCGCAGACAGACCAGAGCTCAGGGGCATGTGACTTGCAGCAAACAGAGTAGACAGCAAGTGCTGCACTGAGCTCCTCTCAGGAGGTGGTTCTGCATCTATGCTGAGCAGCATGGGAGGGAAATATCTGCTGAGTATTCTTTTGTCCCTGGAGAGACATCTATGCAAATGCCACTTCTCACAGATATGCTCCAAGAGTGAACACTGTCTTCCCTGTGAACCTTAGGTGTTCCTCAAATAATACCTTGTGCCCTTAGGTTGCTTGCCTGTCTTTTCACCAGGAGTAGGACAGAGTCCTCAGAGGTCTATCCCAGGCAAACACACTAACCTTTAAAAATCCAGTCTGAGCCACACTGGTTTCCAAAACTGGTGAAAATCAGCCCCTCCAGTTTTCCCAGCCAATGGCTTTGAGGAAGTGTTGTCCTTGTGCATTAGTCTGTGTTCCTCTTTCTCTCTGCCTCTCTCCTTTCTATATTACCAGGGCTCCCTCCCGTCTGCAGAATCTGTAATCTGGTTCTCCCCCAAGCCACATCTCTGCACTTCCTACATTTCTTGATGTGGTATCTTCTCTCCCTCTACTTGTGCTGTCTGTTCTGTCAGTCCTCAGGTAAAATTTATGGGTATTCAGAATGGTTTCATAATTATCTAGTTCTGTTAGAGTGATGAGATCAGCTTAGGGTGTACCATCTTAGCTCCCTCTGAAGGTTCTATAATGATTGGGTCTTAGTTTCAAATGCTTTTAATATTTTTTTTAATTTTTTTAATATTTATTTATTTTTGGGAGACAGAGTCAGAGTGCAAGTAGAGGTGGGACAAAGAGAGAGGGAGACACAGAATCTTAAGCAGGCTCCAGGCTCTGAGCTGTCAGCATACAGTCAGACATGAGGCTCGAACTCACGAAGCGTGGGATCATGACCTGGGCTGAAGTCAGACGCTCGACTGAGCCACCCAGGAACCCGAAGTGCTTTCAATATTTATTGAAAGTATTAGTTTTAGTTATATAATCTATCAATATGGTGCATCACATTGATTGATTTGGAAATGTTAAACATTTGTCTTTGAGAGATAATACTACGTGTTCATTGTATGTAATTATTTGTAATTTCAATTTTATTAGTTAACATATAATGCAATTCTGGTTTCAGGAGTAGAATTCTGTGATCCATCACTCACTGTATGTAATTGTTTTTATATGCTGCAATTTGCACGTTTTTAAAAAAATAATTCATGTGTCTACATTTATGAGAGATAATGGTCTGTAATTACTCATGATGGTTTTATCTGACTCTCTTTTCTGGGTCTCATACTGGCAGGTCTCATAAAAAGAATTGGCAAATGATTGGTCAATTTCCCAGTTCATTCTCTGTTTTTGAAGGGTTTACAAAGGATTGGCATATATTTTTTAATGTTTCATAAATTAAGAAGAAATCCATATGAGTTTGGACTTTTGTGTGTGTAAGAAATATTTCTTTACTCTTTTTACTTTTTATAGATTTATTCATATATAATATTCCCTCTTGAATTTAGTCAGATAATGTGTGTTTATCTATATAGAAATATAAATTTAGTTTGGAGTATTTCATGTATGTATATACTCAGTTGAGATGGATAAATAAGGAATAATAATATAGAAGAATGAGATTTTGGGGAGACAATGAATACTACTTTCACAGGGTTTTCTGTTTTAGGAAACAAGTATAACTACCACTGGTGTACTTTTTTTTTAATTTTAACTTTATGTTTTATTTTTTAAAATTTACATCCAAATTAGTTAGTATATAGTGAAACAATGATTTCAGGAGTAGATTCCTTAATGCCCCTTACCCGTTTAGCCCATAGCCCCTCCCACAACCCCTCAGGAAACCCTCAGTTTGTTCTCCATATTTATGAGTCTCTTCTGTTTTGTCCCCCTCCCTGTTTTTATATTATTTTTATATTATTTTTGTTTCCCTTCCCTTATGTTCATCTGTTTTGTCTCTTAAAATCCTCATGTGAGTGAAGTCATGTGATTTTTGTCTTTCTCTGACTAATTTCACTTAGCATAATACCCTCCAGTTCCATCCATGTAGTTGCAAATGGCAAGATTTCATTCTTTTCGATTGCCAAGTAATACTCCATTGTGTGTGTGTGTGTATATATATATATACCACATCTTCTTTATCCATTCATCCATCGATGGACATTTGGGCTCTTTCCATACTTTGGCTATTGTTGATAGTGCTGCTATCAACATGGGGGAGCATGTGTCCCTTTGAAATAGCACACCTGTATCCTGTGGATAAATGCCTAGCAGTATAATTGCAGGGTCGTAGGGTAATTCTATTTTCAGTTTTTTTGAGAAACCTCCATACTGTTTTCCAGAGTGGCTGTACCAGCTTACATTCCCACCAACAATGCAAAATACATCCTCTTTCTCCTCATCCTCACCAACATCTATTGTTGCCTGAGTGGTTAATGTGAGCCATTCTGACAGGGGTGAGGTGGTATCTCATGGTAGTTTTGATTTCTATTTCCCTGATGATGAGTGATGTTAAGCATTTTTTCATGTGTCGGTTGACCATCTGGATGTCTTCTTTGGAGAAGTGTCTATTCATGTCTTTTGCCCATTTCTTCACTGGATTCTTTGTTCTTTGGGTATTTAGTTTGATAAGTTCTTTGTAGATTTTGGATACTAACCCTTTATCTGACATGTCACTTGCAAATATCTTCTCCCATTCTGTCGGTTGCCTTTTAGTTTTGCTGATTGTTTCCTTCGCTATGCAGAAGATTTTTAGTTTGATGAGGTCCCAGTAGTTCATTTTTGTTTTTGTTTCCCTTGCCTCCAGAGACGTGTTGAGTAAGAAACTGCTGCGGACAAGATCAAAGGGGTTTTTGCCTGCTTTCTCCTCGAGGATTTTGATGGCTTCCTATCTCACATTGAGGACTTTCTTCCACTTTGAGTTTATTTTTGTGTATGGTGTAAGAAGACGGTCCAGGTTCATTCTTCTGCATGTCATTGTCCATTTTTCTCAGCACCACTTGCTGAAGAGACTGTCTTTATTCCATTGGATATTCTTTCCTGCTTTGTCAAAGATTAGCTGGCCATACGTTTGTGGGTCCATTTCTGGGTTCTCTATTCTGTTCCATTGATCTGAGTGTCTGTTCTTGTGCCAGTACCATGCTGTCTTGATGATTACAGATTTGTAGTATACCTTGAAGTCTGGGGTTGTGATGCCTCCTGTTTTGGTTTTCTTTTTCAAGATTGCTTTGGCTATTCGGGGTCTTTTCTGGTTCCATACAAATTTTAGGATTCTTTGTTCTAGCTCTGTGAAGAATGCTGGTGTTATTTTGATAGGGATTGCATTGAATATGTAGAGTGCTTTGGGTAGTACTGACATTTTAACAATATTTGTTCTTCCTATCCAGGAGCATGAAATCTTTTTCCATTTCTTTGTGTCTTCTTCAATTTCTTTCATAAGCTTTCTATAGTTTTCAGTGTATAGATTTTTTACCTCTTTGGTTAGATTTATTCCTAGATACTTTATGGTTTTTAGTGCAACTGTAAATGGGATCGATTTCTTGATTTCTCTTTCTGTCACTTCATTGTTGGTGTATGGGAATGCAACCGGTTTCTGTGCACTGATCTTTTTTTTTTTTTTTTTTTTTTATTTTTTTTTTCAATGAATAAAATATTTTATTTTATTTTTTATTTTTTATTTTTTTATTTTTTAATATATGAAATTTACTGTCAAATTGGTTTCCATACAACACCCAGTGCTCATCCCAAAAGGTGCCCTCCTCAATACCCATCACCCACCCTGCCCTCCCTCCCACCCCCCATCAACCCTCAGTTTGTTCTCAGTTTTTAACAGTCTCTTATGCTTTGGCTCTCTCCCACTCTAACCTCTTTTTTTTTTTTTTTTTCTTTCCTTCCCCTCCCCCATGGGTTTCTGTTATGTTTCTCAGGATCCACATAAGAGTGAAACCATATGTCTGTCTTTCTCTGTATGGCTTATTTCACTTAGCATCACACTCTCCAGTTCCATCCATGTTGCTACAAAAGGCCATATTTCATTTTTTCTCATTGCCACGTAGTATTCCATTGTGTATATAAACTACAATTTCTTTATCCATTCATCAGTTGATGGACATTTAGGCTCCTTCCATAATTTGGCTATTGTTGAGAGTGCCGCTATAAACATTGGGGTACAGGTGCCCCTATGCATCAGTACTCCTGTATCCCTTGGATAAATTCCTAGCAGTGCTATTGCTGGGTCATAAGGTAGGTCTATTTTTAATTTTCTGAGGAACCTCCACACTGCTTTCCAGAGCAGCTGCACCAATTTGCATTCCCACCAACAGTGCAAGAGGGTTCCTGTTTCTCCACATCCTCTCCAGCATCTATAGTCTCCTGATTTCTTCATTTTGGCCACTCTGACTGGCGTGAGGTGGTATCTGAGTGTGGTTTTGGTTTGTAGTTCCCTGATAAGGAGCGACGTTGAACATCTTTTCATGTGCCTGTTGGCCATCCGGATGTCTTCTTTAGAGAAGTGTCTATTCATGTTTTCTGCACATTTCTTCACTGGGTTATTTGTTTTTCGGGTGTGGAGTTTGATGAGCTCTTTATAGATTTTGGATACTAGCCCTTTGTCCGATGTGTCATTTGCAAATATCTTTTCCCATTCCGTTGGTTGCCTTTTAGTTTTGTTGGTTGTTTCCTTTGCTGTGCAGAAGCTTTTTATCTTCATAAGGTCCCAGTAATTCACTTTTGCTTTTAATTCCCTTGCCTTTGGGGATGTGCCGAGTAAGAGATTGCTACGGCTGAGGTCAGAGAGGTCTTTTCCTGCTTTCTCCTCTAAGGTTTTGATGGTTTCCTGTCTCACATTCAGGTCCTTTATCCATTTTGAGTTTATTTTTGTGAATGGTGTGAGAAAGTGGTCTAGTTTCAACCTTCTGCATGTTGCTGTCCAGTTCTCCCAGCACCATTTGTTAAAGAGACTGTCTTTTTTCCATTGGATGTTCTTTCCTGCTTGGTCAAAGATGAGTTGGCCATACGTTTGTGGGTCTAGTTCTGGGGTTTCTATTCTATTCCATTGGTCTATGTGTCTGTTTTTATGCCAATACCATGCTGTCTTGATGATGACAGCTTTGTAGTAGAGGCTAAAGTCTGGGATTGTGATGCCTCCTGCTTTGGTCTTCTTCTTCAAAATTACTTTGGCTATTCGGGGCCTTTTGTGGTTCCATATGAATTTTAGGATTGCTTGTTCTAGTTTCGAGAAGAATGCTGGTGCAATTTTGATTGGGATTGCATTGAATGTGTAGATAGCTTTGGGTAGTATTGACATTTTGACAATATTTATTCTTCCAATCCATGAGCAGGGAATGTCTTTCCATTTCTTTATATCTTCTTCAATTACCTGCATAAGCTTTCTATAGTTTTCAGCATACAGATCTTTTACATCTTTGGTTAGATTTATTCCTAGGTATTTTATGCTTCTTGGTGCAATTGTGAATGGGATCAGTTTCTTCATTTGTCTTTCTGTTGCTTCATTGTTAGTGTATAAGAATGCAACTGATTTCTGCACATTGATTTTGTATCCTGCAACTTTGCTGAATTCATGTATCAGTTCTAGCAGACTTTTGGTGGAGTCTATCGGATTTTCCATGTATAATATCATGTCATCTGCAAAAAGCGAAAGCTTGACTTCATCTTTGCCAATTTTGATGCCTTTGATTTCCTTTTGTTGTCTGATTGCTGATGCTAGAACTTCCAGCACTATATTGAACAACAGCGGTGACAGTGGGCATCCCTGTCGTGTTCCTGATCTCAGGGAAAAAGCTCTCAGTTTTTCCCCATTGAGGATGATGTTAGCTGTGGGCTTTTCATAAATGGCCTTTATGATCTTTAAGTATGTTCCTTCTATCCCGACTTTCTCAAGGGTTTTTATTAAGAAAGAGTGCTGGATTTTGTCAAAGGCCTTTTCTGCATCGATTGACAGGATCATATGGTTCTTCTCTTTTTTTTTGTTAATGTGATGTATCACGTTGATCGATTTGCGAATGTTGAACCAGCCCTGCATCCCCGGAATGAATCCCACTTGATCATGATGAATAATTCTTTTTATATGCTGTTGAATTCGATTTGCTAGTATCTTATGGAGAATTTTTGCATCCATATTCATCAGGGATATTGGCCTGTAGTTCTCTTTTTTTACTGGGTCTCTGTCTGGTTTAGGAATCAAAGTAATACTGGCTTCATAGAATGAGTCTGGAAGTTTTCCTTCCCTTTCTATTTCTTGGAATAGCTTGAGAAGGATAGGTATTATCTCTGCTTTAAATGTCTGGTAGAACTCCCCTGGGAAGCCATCTGGTCCTGGACTCTTATTTGTTGGGAGATTTTTGATAACCGATTCAATTTCTTCGCTGGTTATGGGTCTGTTCAAGCTTTCTATTTCCTCCTGATTGAGTTTTGGAAGAGTGTGGGTGTTTAGAAATTTGTCCATTTCTTCCAGGTTGTCCAATTTGCTGGCATATAATTTTTCATAGTATTCCCTGATAATTGTTTGTATCTCTGAGGGATTGGTTGTAATCATTCCATTTTCATTCATGATTTTATCTATTTGGGTCATCTCCCTTTTCTTTTTGAGAAGCCTGGCTAGAGGTTTGTCATTTTGTTTATTTTTTCAAAAAACCAACTCTTGGTTTCGTTGATCTGCTCTACAGTTTTTTTAGATTCTATATTGTTTATTTCTGCTCTGATCTTTATTATTTCTCTTCTTCTGCTGGGTTTAGGCTGCCTTTGCTGTTCTGCTTCTATTTCCTTTAGGTGTGCTGTTAGATTTTGTATTTGGGATTTTTCTTGTTTCTTGAGATAGGCCTGGATTGCAATGTATTTTCCTCTCAGGACTGCCTTCACTGCATCCCAAAGCGTTTGGATTGTTGTATTTTCATTTTCGTTTGTTTCCATATATATTTTAATTTCTTCTCTAATTGCCTGGTTGACCCACTCATTCGTTAGTAGGGTGTTCTTTAACCTCCATGCTTTTGGAGGTTTTCCAGACTTTTTCCTGTGGTTGATTTCAAGCTTCATAGCATTGTGGTCTGAAAGTATGCATGGTATAATTTCAATTCTTGTAAACTTATGAAGGGCTGTTTTGTGACCCAGTATATGATCTATCTTGGAGAATGTTCCATGTGCACTCGAGAAGAAAGTATATTCTGTTGCTTTGGGGTGCAGAGTTCTAAATATATCTGTCAAGTCCATCTGATCCAATGTATCATTCAGGGCCCTTGTTTCTTTATTGACTGTGTGTCTAGATGATCTATCCATTTCTGTAAGTGGGGTGTTAAAGTCCCCTGCAATGACCACATTCTTATCAATAAGGTTGCTTATGTTTATGAGTAATTGTTTTATATATCTGGGGGCTCGGGTATTTGGCGCATAGACATTTATAATAGTTAGCTCTTCCTGGTGGATAGACCCTGTGATTATTATATAATGCCCTTCTTCATCTCTTGTTACAGCCTTTAATTTAAAGTCTAGTTTGTCTGATATAAGTATGGCTACTCCAGCTTTCTTTTGGCTTCCAGGAGCATGATAAATAGTTCTCCATCCCCTCACTCTCAATCTAAAGGTGTCCTCAGATCTAAAATGAGTCTCTTGTAGACAGCAAATAGATGGGCCTTTTTTTTTATCCATTCTGATACCCTATGTCTTTTAGTTGGCGCATTTAATCCATTTACATTCAGTGTTATTATAGAAAGATATGGGTTTAGAGTCATTGTGATGTCTGTATGTTTTATGCTTGTAGTGATGTCTCTGGTACTTTGTCTCACAGGATCCCCCTTAGGATCTCTTGTAGGGCTGGTTTCGTGGTGACAAATTCCTTCAGTTTTTGTTTGTTTGGGAAGACCTTTATCTCTCCTTCTATTCTAAATGACAGACTTGCTGGATAAAGGATTCTCGGCTGCATATTTTTTCTGTTTAGCACACTGTAGATATCGTGCCAAGCCTTTCTGGCCTGCCAAGTTTCAAAGGAGAGATCAGTCACGAGTCTTATAGGTCTCCCTTTATATGTGAGGGCACGTTTATCCCTTGCTGCTTTCAGAATTCTCTCTTTATCCTTGTATTTTGCCAGTTTCACTATGATATGTCGTGCAGAAGATCGATTCAAGTTACGTCTGAAGGGAGTTCTCTGTGCCTCTTGGATTTCAATGCCTTTTTCCTTCCCCAGTTCAGGGAAGTTCTCAGCTATAATTTGTTCAAGTACCCCTTCAGCACCTTTCCCTCTCTCTTCCTCCTCTGG
Source organism: Panthera tigris (assembly GCF_018350195.1). Classification (NCBI taxonomy): domain Eukaryota; kingdom Metazoa; phylum Chordata; class Mammalia; order Carnivora; family Felidae; genus Panthera; species Panthera tigris. The sequence goes on along the minus strand of NC_056660.1, from coordinate 84,196,058 downwards.
GATACCAATTATGCGTATATTATTTTTTTTTAGTGTATCACTTAGTTCTCTAATTTTCCCCTCATACTCCTGGATTTTTTTATCTCTCTTTCTTTCAGCTTCCTCTTTCTCCATAACTTTATCTTCTAGTTCACCTATTCTCTCCTCTGCCTCTTCAAGCTGAGCCATCGTGGTTTCCATTTTGTTTTGCATTTCGTTTAAAGCGTTTTTCAACTCCTCGTGACTGTTCCTTAGTCCCTGGATCTTTGTGGCAAGAGATTCTCTGCTGTCCTGTATACTGTTTTCAAGCCCAGCGATTAATTTTATGACTATTATTCTAAATTCACTTTCTGTTATATTATTTAAATCCTTTTTGATCAGTTCATTAGCTGTTGTTATTTCCTGGAGATTCTTCTGAGGGGAATTCTTCCGTTTGGTCATTTTGGAGAGTCCCTGGCGTGGTGAGGACCTGCAGTGCACTTCCCCTGTGCTGTGGTGTATAACTGGAGTTAGTGGGCGGGGCCGCAGTCCGACCCGATGTCTGCCCCCAGCCCACTGCTGGGGCCACAGTCAGACTGGTGTGTGCCTTCTCTTCCCCTCTCCTAGGGGCGGGATTCACTGTGGGGTGGCGTGTCCCGTCTGGGCTACTTGCACACTGCCAGGCTTGTGGTGCTGGGGATCTGGCGTATTAGCTGGGGTGGGTAGGCAAGGTGCACGGGGGCTGGAGGGGCAGGCTTAGCTCGCTTCTCCTTAGGTGATCCACTTCAGGAGGAGCCCTGTGGCAGCGGGAGGGAGTCAGATCCGCTGCCGGAGGTTTGGCTCCGCAGAAGCACAGAGTTGGGTGTTTGCGCGGAGCGAGCAAGTTCCCTGGCAGGAACTGGTTCCCTTTGGGATTTTGGCTGGGGGATGGGCGGGGGAGATGGCGCTGGCGCCTTTGTTCCCCGCCAAGCTGAGCTCTGCCGTCTGGGGGCTCAGCAGCTCTCCCTCCCTTTGTCCTCCAGCCTTCCCGCTTTCCGCGCAGAGCTGTTAACTTATGACCTCCCAGACGCTAAGTCGCGCTTGCTGTCGGAACACAGTCTGTCCGGCCCCTCCGCTTTTGCCAGCCCGACTCGGGGGCTCTGCTTGGCCGGCGAGCCGCCCCTCCGCCCCGGCTCCCTCCCGCCAGTCCGTGGAGCGCGCACCGCCTCGCCGCCCTTCCTACCCTCTTCCGTGGGCCTCTAGTCTGCGCTTGACTCCGGAGACTCCCTTCTGCTAATCCTCTGGCGGTTTTCTGGGTTCTTTAGGCAGGTGTAGGTGGAATCTAAGTGATCGGCAGGACGCGCTGTGAGCCCCGCGTCCTCCTACGCCGCCATCTTCCGGAACAACCAAGATTTGGATATTTAACTGACTGTGCCATCCAGACCCTCTCCAAGCTTTTATTTAAATTTAAGTTATTAACATACAGTGTAATATTAGTTTCAGGTATAGAATTTAGTGATTCATCCCTTACATAGAACAACTGAAGACCCAATCATTTCTTTTTAAGTTTAGTCATTATTTTGAGACAGACAGAGACAGTATGGGCAGGGGAGGGGCAGAGAGAGAGGGAGAGAGGGAATCAAATTTGATAGTAACTTATATTAAAAAAACAATAGGTAAATTGTTGAAAAAGCCCACATATTCATTGACTGATGAATGGATAAACGTGTGGCATACAAATACAATGGAATAATACGTGGTGATCAAAAAGTGAAATCTTGCCATTTGGAACAACGTGGATGTAACTAGAGTGTATTATATTAAGTGAAATAAGTCAGAGACAGACAAATATATGATTTCTCTCATAAGTGGAATTTAAGAAACAAAATTTATTAATATAGGGGAAACGAAAAAAATTAAAATGGAGAAGGGGCAAACAAGTAAAGACTCAAATGGAGTGAATAAACTGAGAGTTTCTGGAGGATAGAAAGGAAGGTGGATAGGCTAAATGGTGATGCACATTAAGGAAGTCACTTGTTGGGATGAGCACTGGTTGTTACATGTAAGAGATGAATCACTGTGTTCTACTCCTGAAACCAATAATACATTGGATATTACCTACCTTGAATTTAACTAAACATTTTAAAATAAATTAAATAAATAAATAAATAAAACAAATAAACATAAATAAATACATGGAAAAATAAAAATAAAATGGCTAGCCCTTTGTTATGACAAATTCTTTTTATATTTATTGAAATAATTATTTTTAATTTTATAATCTACCAATATGATGCATTACATTAATTGATATTTGGACATTAAACCAAATTTTCATTTGAAAGATAATCCTGCTTGTTCATAATGTGTATTTTTATACAATGGTACATTCAATTTGCAAAATTGTTTGGAAAATGTGTGTGCCTATACACATGAGATATATGGTGTGTAGGTTAATTGTGGTGGTGTTGCTGTTTCTGTTATCTGGATAATAACTCGTCTCATAAAATAAATTGGTAAATGAATTGGTAAACTTCCCAATTCTTCCCCACTTTTGGACGTGTTTCTGAAAGACTGGTAATTATTTTTTATTAAATGTTTGGTAACTACCAGTGAACCCATAGGGGGTTGGGCTTTTCTTTGTGGGGAAATATTTAAACTCCTTTCTTTCTATAGGTATTCATATATTCTATCCCTCCTTCTGCTTAATTAATTTGTTTCAATCTAGGAATTTAATTCTAATTGGTAATTTTCTATGTTTCTAACTTTCCATGTCAGTTGATATGGAAAAATGAGGAATAAAAATGTAGTAGAATGAGACTTTGGGGGCAATTTATGGGCACCGTGGTCATGGGTTCTATTGTAAGAAGAATATACCTATCACTGCTGTAATTACTGATCATATTTCTTGTTTAGGCAAACAAAGTACAGAACCTAAACAAATGGGGAAATGTTCTATGAGATAGGCACTACTGCAGATAGTTTTAAAGCAATAAACTCTGCCCAGTAGAGTCGAGGGCAGATTTAGGGACCCTGAAGGATGTATAGAAGACTGGCAGTGGCAATGGTGAGAAAAGAAGTCCGAGGCAACAAGAATAGCGAGAACAATGGCAGACTAAGGGCAGGATGAGTGTGAGGACTGAAGGAAGGATCTATGTTGGAGGAGGACAGGAGAAAACACAGTCTTGGGGCAGGGGTGGTGGTGAATTAGGTTGGGTCTTAAATATGGGAAATACAACTATTAAAGATGTCAGGGAAGAGAAGTGGGGCCTTGAGCATATTTGGGATTTAGAACACTACTGTACATCCTGGCCCAGGGAGAATGTAGAGGCAAGAGACGCAGGACAAGGGTATTATAAGACTCTAGAAACATCACAAGACAGCCCAAGACCATCAGAACATCTTCCCAGCTTTACATGAGGAATATTTGGATAAGAGACATTAAAGATTATGGAATTACTTACATTGTGTCTTGTTAAGGCTCATGAATATTCAAATGAGTCACATACACTGTTCATGTAGTATCTATAAAGAGTCTAGTGCTGGCTAGAGTCCAGAGCTAGCTTCTGCATGGCCCCCATCAGTTTATGCCCAGCAGGAACAGACTTCCTTGAGCTCAGCTCAGGTGCCATAGCTCTAGGCTCTTCCCCTGCACCTCAGTTGGAGCCACAGGTAGGCCCCATGTCACTGGAATCTGCACCTCACCTGAGCTTCCACCCCACATCCCTGGAGCTAAGAGGGATCATTTCCCAGGAGGGGCTGAGCCTGGAAACAACCTCCAGCTCCCTTTTAAGCCTCAGTGCCAATTCATCATGGAATCTCAGCTCTGCATCTTGAGGGTGGCCACTTCATTCCCATGCACACCCTACAATCTCTAAAGCACATCTCTTCCCACCTCTCTCACATTCTGCCCTTCCATCCCTGCATCAAAAGCACAAAATCTGAATCTCACATATGTCCCCCAATTCCTGCAGTGCTTCCTTCTGTTCTGAAGTTAGAAAAGAGCCCATCATCATGGCCCCTCACATTCTTCTCTGCTTACTGCACCTCCTCAAGCAGAGACAGGGAGTGGTTCAATGCCTCTGGCCTCCCTCCTGTCTGGTTCCCTGGTTTGTCACATTTGCTCTTCAAAGGACTGCATCAGACCAAAACTTAAGTGGAGAAACACCTGCTGTGGCGGCCGAGTATGGAGACTTCACCCTGGGGACCAAACTCAAGTTTATCAACAATCTGGTTGGGAGCCCTCAGGCCAGAAATGATTTATGAGAAATACCTGTGTGAGGACATACTGCTTCTCTTGTCCCTTCTATCAGAAAAGATCTGACTTCAGCACTGTCATTGGGTTCTAGAAGTCAATATGTGGGTCAGTGTTGATGAGGGCAGGTATATTGTGCTCAGTGTCAGCTCCCTATAGTTCACTGACACTTTCTCAGATCCATGGAGACCTCTGCCCTCACATCAGGACAATGTGAGGAGTTATAAGATGCAATAGTGACTGCAAGCCAGGCTGCACATCAGTATCACCAGGGATTGTTTCTCTTAATAATTCTGAAATGATCATTTTATTTATTTAACACTCATGTAAATTGTAAACTCATGCCATGCTCCCACTCCTGGAAATGAATACACTTTTTCCAGCCCCCCTTTTATTCCATCTCATGTGAGTTAGTGGTGGACTTCGCCCCGTGTAAATTGCCTTGAAAGCCAAAGCTTCCAGGAAGTCCTTTGTGAGCACAAGAATCTCTCCACCTCATGTAGCTGATCCTCCATCTCACCCAACTGCTGGGCCTGTTCTTCTAAGGCCTCCACCTTTCCCTCCACTTGGGAGAACCATCCCCTTATCTGGAAGATCTCGGATGGTAACTCCTCTGGGCTCAGGGCCTGGGTATCCTCTGCAATTTCCTCCAAGCCCCTCTCCTCATGTCCTGTCTTGAAATTTAATACAAAGTCTTCAAATACAAAGTCTTCAATTTAATACAAAGTCTCATTGTTAGGGCCTGATATTATTTTCTTATGAGGAGGAGAACTCCCCCAAGCAGGAAGGTTGTACAGGTGACAGACGTCAAGGACCTCAGGCTGAAGTCAGTCCCAGATGAGAAGGGACTTTTCTGTGTTTTTTTGTGTGTGTTTTTTTTTTTTTAATTTTTAACGTTTATTTATTTTTGAGACAGAGAGAGACAGAGCATGAACGGGGGAGGGTCAGAGAGAGAGGGAGACACAGAATCTGAAACAGGCTCCAGGCTCTGAGCGCTCAGCACAGAGCCTGACGCGGGGCTCGAACTCACGGACCGCGAGATCGTGACCTGAGCCGAAGTCGGACGCTCAACCGACTGAGCCACCCAGGCGCCCCATCTGTGCTTTGATGGTATGCAGGGATTGTGGTCAAGGGTCTCCTGGTAGGCACAGTGTCCAGGGGACTCAGTGGCACAGTGTCAAGATGGAATAGAGGGCTTGAGGTCACAAGGTTCCCAATAGGCCTGATGTTCTGGGAATTTGATTGCCCACTTCTCTGCTGGGTTGGAGAGCTCCCAATCAGAGAAGTCTGGGTCACTTCACTGTCCTAGTGATGTTTTTGCCCAGTGCTAAGCTGAGATAGAAAGTTCATGGTTTAAAGGCTCTCATTTAGCCATGGGTCCAGTGGACATGTGGGTACAGTGCTGAGCTGGTTTAGAGGTCTCATATCCTGAGGCCAACTAGGAAGCCTAGTGATCAATTTCCCTTGACTTTGCTTGATTAGAAGGCTCCAGGTAAAAGTGTACATAGTGAGCCTGTTGCTGAGGTGACTTCTTGGCCTAATGCTGGTCTGGTTTGGAGCCCTCCAGGTCCAAGGGCATGTGGTGAGTCCACTGTCTAGGTGACATCTTGGCTTAGTGAAGAGCTGGGTTGGAAGACTCATAGTCTGAAGGGTCCTGGCAAGCCCAGTGCTCTGGAGACTTGATTTCTCTATTCTTTGATGGCTTGGAAGGCTCCAGATTCAAGGGCACATAGTGAGTCTGCTGTCCACATGACTCCTTGACTTAAGGCAGAGCTGGATTGGATGGTTTCTGGTATGTATGCTCCTGGAAAGCATAGTGTTCTGGAGACTTGATTGCCTTTGCTCTGCTGGGTAGGTGGTCTCCAGGACCAAGGGCACATATTGAGCCCACTCTCCAGGTGACTCCTAGGCCAAGTGTAGAGCTGTATTGGAGGGCTCATGGCCTGAAGGCTTTTGGCAAGACCAGTGTTCTGGAGACTTTATTGCCCTGTGTTCTTATCTACTGTAGGGCTCAAGATCCAAGGACACATGGTGCGCCAACTGTCCAGGTGACTCCCTGGACTAGTGCTGAGCTTGTTTTGGAGTCGTCCAGGTCCAAGGGCAAGTGCTGAGCCCACGTGGTCTGGTACAGAGCTGGTTTGGATGGCTTGTTGTCTGAAGGCTCTGGGCAAACCTGAGGTTCTGAAGACTTGATTGCCTTTCAATCTTCTTTGCTGGAGGTCTCCAGGTCAAAGGGCACATGGTGAACTCATGGTCCAGGTGACTCCTTGGCCTAGTGCTGAGCTTGGTGGGAGGAATCATGGTCTTATGGTTCTTGGCAAGCCCAACGTTCTGGAGATTTGATTGCCCTCTGCTCTGCTCTGTTATAGGGATCCAGATCCAAAAACACACGGTGAACCAAATGTCCAGGACACTCCTTACCCTAATGCTGAGCTGGTTTAGAGCCCTCCAGGTACAAGGGCAAGTGGTAAGCCCACTTTATAGATCACTACTTGGCCTAGTGCAGAGCTGGATTAAATGGATCATGGTCTGAAGGCTCCTGGCAAGCTTGGTGTTCTGGAGACTTGACTGTCCTATGCCCTGCTCTGTTGGAGGGCTCCAGGTCAAAGGGTACTTGGTGAGCCTATTGTCCAGGTGACCCCTTGGCCTAGTGCAGAGCTGGGTTGGAGGAATCATGGTCTGATGTCTCTTGACAGGCTCTCTATTCTGGAGACTAGATTTCCCTGTGCTCTGCTCAACTAGAATGCTTGTGCTCTGAAAGCTCCTGTCAAGGCCAGTGTCTTGGGCAATCAATTGCCCTCTCTCCTGGATTACGGGCGCTTGGTTGGAGGGCCTCTGGTCATCTTGGTGTCCAAATGACTCTTTTGTCCAAAATTGAGGTAGGATGCAGTATTCATGGTAGGGAGGCTCCTGGCATGCCTGATGTTCTTAGGACTCAATGGTACTATGCAATAGTGGGTTGGAAGGCTTGTGGTCTGTGGGTGCCTGGTCAGCCCAGTGCCTTGGGGTTTTTTTGTCAACTACTGAGCTGGATCAGATAGCTCATAGCCTGAGGGCCTCTTTTCCAAGCACTCCCACTGTGTCCAGTGCTGTCTCAGTCCTTCTCCCAGTAGTTAACTGTTTCAAAAAATTCCCTCTCTGCCAGGTGTCTGTGGGCATTGTCCACATTGTGAACATCTTGGTCAGCCTGATGTTCAGAGCACTTATATCACCTGTGCTGAGCTGGGTTGGAGAACCTCAGGGGTGAAAGTTGTGCAGGGTTCCCTCAGGACGTGGCCTCAGCTTTCCTGTGCTGAGCGTCACTGTGACCACAGTGTTTTTTGGAGGAGCTCTATCCAGATGGCTTAGAATCCACTGTACTGTGATTCCAAGTTCCCCACTCCCACCTGCCAAATGGGATCACATACCTGAGTGGTACAGTCAACTTCACAATAGAAAGTGGGTCCAGGAGTAGCCAGATGCAGGTATTCAGATTCTTAGGAACAGAGGGCCACAAAGTTAGGTGCAAACATGAAGCTGGGGCACAGAATGTCAGCAAGTGGCCCTGGGAAGGAGGAGTGGGAAGGGGACTTACCATCAGCAGGGGCATGGAACAGGGCAGAGATTGTGAGGAATATCAGGAAGAGCTGTGGTGGAATTGCTATCTCTTTCTTCAGGATGGCCTGAGCTGTTGCCTGGATTTTTAAACAAACCTGATTCATCACATTGCTTTCTTGTGATGTCAACATTGTATGTGGCCAATCATCAGTGCTCTCTTAGATTGGCCTTGTTCAGGTGGCCAATAACTGGGCAGCTCAGCTGGCCAATCACAGATGGCTTTCACAGTGGCTCTCCTGACATCATTGTCTGGACACCATGCTTATTTGTGTTTTTTTTATTTATTTACTTTTGTTTCTTTTAACAATGAGTAAATTTTTATTACATGAACTTCATCTCAATAAACAAAACCTAAAACAACACACAGGCACTAGACTGGATAGGGCTCTGGGCTGCAGTTTTTCTGACTCATAAACTAGGTTAATCTTTAAGGTGTCCTACTACTAAGATTCTTTTTTGTACAAGTTATTTATTTATTTATTTATTTATTTATTTATTTTTCAAGATTCTTAATTTTTATTTTTATCTTTTTGTTTTTAAATATAATTTATTGTCAAATTGGTTTCCATACAAGACCCCGTGCTCATCCCATGTGCCCTCCACAATGCCCATCACCCATTTTCCCCTCTTCCCCACCCCTCATCAACACACAGTTTGTTCTCAGTATGCAAGAGTCCCGTATGGTTTGCCTCCCTCCCACTCTGTACTTTTTTTTCCCCTTCCACTCCCCCATGGTCTTCTGTTAAGTTTCTCAACATCCTCATATGAGTGAAACATATGTTATCTGTCTTTTTCTGCCTTATTTCATTTAGCATATAGCCTCCAGTCAGATCCACATTGCTGCAAGTGGCCATATTTCATTCTTTCTCAGTGCCAAGTACTATTACATTGTATGTATAAACCACATCTTCTTTATCCATTTGTCAGTTAGGGTGGACATTTGGGCTCTTTCCATAATTTGGCTATTGTTGAAAGTTCTGCTATAAACATTGGGTACATGTGCCTATGTGCATAAGCACTCCTGTATCCTTTGGGTAAATTCCTAGCAGTGCTATTGCTGGGTCATAGGGTAGTTCTATTTTCAGTTTTTTGAGGAACCTCCACACTGTTTTCCAGAGAGGCTGCACCAGTTTGCATTCCCACCAACAGTGCCATGAGGGTTCCCGTTTCTCCACATCCTCTCCAGCATCTATAGTCTCCTGATTTGTTCATTTTAGCCACTCTGGCCAGCGTGAGGTGGTATCTCAGTGTGGTTTTGATTTGTATTTTCCTCATAATGAGTGATGTTGAACATCCTTTCATGTGTCTGTTGGCCATCTGGATGTCTTCTTTAGAAAAGTGCCTATTCATGTCTTCTGCCCATTTCATCGTTGGAATTTTTGTTTTTCATGTGTGGAGTTTGGCAAGTTCTTTAGAGATTTTAGATATTTGCCCTTTATCCAATATGTCATTTGTAAATATCTTTTCCCATTCTGCTGGTTGCCTTTTTGTTTCCTTTTCAATGCAGAAACTTTTTATCATGATGAGGTCCCAATAGTTCACTTTTGCTTTTAATTCCCTTGTCTCTGGAGATGTGTTGAATAAAAGATTGCTGCAGCTGAGGTCAAAGAGATTTTTTTTCCTGCATTCCCCTCTCGGGTATTGATGTTTCCTGTCTCACATTCAGGTCCTTTATTCATTTTGAGTTTACTTTCGTATATGGTGTAAGAAACTTGTCTAGTTCCATTCTTCTGCATGTTGCTGTCCAGTTCTCCCAGCACCATTTGCTAAAGAGACTGTCTTTTTTCCATTGGATACTCTTTACTGCTTTGTCAAATATAAGTTGCCCATACATTTGTTGGTCCAATTCTGGAGTCTCTATTCTATTCCTTTGGTCTATGTGTCTGTTTTTGTGTCAATATCATACAGACTTAAAGATTACAGCTTTGTAGTAGAGACTAAAGTCTGGGATTGTGATGCCTCCTGCTTTGGTTTTCTTCTTCAATATTACTTTGGCTATTGGGGCTCTTTTCTAGTTCCATACAAATTTTAGGATTGTTTGTTCTAGCTTATAGAAGAATGCTGGTGCAATTTTGATGGGATTGCACTGAATGTGTAAACTGCTTTGGGTAGTATTGACATTTTAACAATATTTATTCTTCCAATCCATGAGCATGGAATGTTTTTCCATTTCATTGTATCTTCTTTTATTTCCTTCATAAGCTTTCTATAGTTTTCAGCATACAGATCTTTTACCTCTTTGGTTAGGTTTATTCCTAGGTATTTATGGTTCTTGGTGCAATTGTGAATGGGATCAGTTTCTTTATTTCTCTTTCTGTTGCTTCATTATTGGTGTATAAAAATGCAACGCATTTCTGTACATTGATGTTGTACCCTGCAACTTTGCAGAATTCATGTATCAGTTCCACAGACTTTTGGTGGAGTCTGTAGGGTTTTCCAGGTAGAGTATCATGTCATCTGCGAAAAGTGTAAGTTTGACTTTGTCAATATGGCAAGCACTGCTATATTAAAGGGGGGTCATACAGTGTCCAGGGTCTTGTCCTTCAGGAGGTGTTTTTTGTTACTTGCTCTCTGTTGTTGTGACATTGGTTATTTTATTTCTCTACTCGTAGTGATGTTTTGGACCCTCCAAGAGGTGTGCTTGGAGTAGCCCTGGAAAGGCAAACAAATAGGAAACAAAGACACACAAACACACAGACAAATAAAACAAACAAACTGACAAAAATAAATAAAGCACACACACACACACACACACACTCCAAAATCAAAAAAACAGAAACTCCAGCTGCAAGTATAGAATAGGGTGGAGGTGGTGCTGATGGAAGAGCACATACAAAGAGAGAAATGACAGGGGCGGGAAAAGAGAAAATGAACATTGACCCAGCAGAGAGACTAAATGGCTTATTCTAGAGAGAGAGAGAAAGGAAAATAAGGAAGGATACAGGGGGAAAATTAATGTAAATAATTTTAGCCAGACAGAGAAAATATACGGCTTGATTATTCCAGAGAGAGAGAGAAAGGAAAGTAGAGAAGGACATGTAGAACATGTATCAAATTAAATATGTCTGCTTAAACCAACAACCAGAGTAACCAGCCTAGAGGAGGGAAGAGATAAGAAGGGAGAATATATCCAAATAACAAGAATTGTCCTGGAGTTAATCCAGGCTATGCAGCAACACTGGTCTGGATGATGGAGCTGTCTGCTTCCACAGTACTATCCCGCTGCAGCAGATACACAGTTACCCGGTGTGGAGGGGCTTGGTTTCGTGTAGGCTGGTCCCACCTCCCCTATGGGTCCAGGGACCATTCTCTGAGGCCCCGCATTGGTATGTGGGGGGGGGGGATGGCGATCCTCCAGTCTCTTCTCCACAGACCCGGTGGACTCTGTTCAAGTCATCCTCACTGTGCCGTGGGCACAGACAGGGCAGTCCTTTTTGCTCCACAGACTACCTGACTCCCTGCTTGTCTAGGATTCAAAGCCCTGCTTCATGCACTCTGGCACTGGGGAAGCACCTCTCTGTGCAGCCCAATATGTGGTCCCAGCTGGCTTTGGCTGTGCTGCAGCACTTCAAGGAGGACTGCCATTTCCTGCTGTGGACTGCACCACTGACCTTGCTGCCGAGCCGGAGGTGGTGGATGCAGGCAGGCTTTGTCTTGTCTCACAGCACTCCTGGGAGGGGGCTGCTTTCTCCTACTGTGGACTGTGCCCTCAACGTGGCCATTGAGCCCGGGGATTGTGGACGCAGGCAGGCTTTGTTCTATCGTGCAGCACTCCAGGTGGGGGACCGCTTTCTCCTACAGCGGACTGCGCCCCTGACCTACCACCAAACATGGAGCAGACTCCCTTCCTCCCCAGGTGCATGAATGGGTCAACTGGCCCCAGTCCAAAGAAAGCCCCACAATTAGAGATGGTATCCCTCTCAGTCCCAGTCCGAGGTTTGTCTCTTGTCCAGACACAGTCCCATGCTTCCCCAGATGTTCTTTCTCTTACCTTTGCCTCTCCGCAAAAGGGGATCCCTCCTTTCTGTGCCTGTGTGGCCTGTTTTATCTCCCCCAGTTCACAATAACCCACCTATAGCCCATCAAGGATGTCCCGGTGTCTCCCTTTTAGACTCAGTCTCTTTTCCTCCCAGACTCTTGGGCTTCAAAGTCCTTTGACTACAGCATTTCTTTGTTTGAGAGACGTGGGGAGTACAGATCCCCCTACTTCTCTGCCATGTTGGCCTCTCCACCCTCTCACTTTCAACCTGCAAGTACCTTTAGGTTTAAAATGAGTCTCCTATAGGCAACAAATAAATTGGCCCTTTTTTAATCCATTCTGACACCTGTCTTTTTTTAGTGTCTACTAATTTTAAGAGGGAGAGAAAGCACAAGTCAGGGAGTGGGAGAGAGAGAGACAGAGAGACAGAGAGAGAGAGAATCCCAAGCAGGCTCCATGATTAGCCCAGAGTCCAAAGCAGGGTTTGATCTTATTACCATGAGATCATACCCGAGCCAAAATCAAGAGTTGGCCCAACTGACTGAGCCAACCAGGCACCCTGCCATGTCTTTTTATTGGAGCATTAGTCCATTTATATTCAGAGTAATTATTGATATGTATTCATTAGCATATTATTACTTGTTATATTATTGTTCCCAGAGATTTTCTCTGATCCTTTCTTGTCTTTGTCACTTTTGATCTTGCTTTTCCACTCAAAGGGTCCTCTTTACTATTTCTTTAAGGGCTTATTTAAAGGTCACAAATTCTTTAATTTTTGTTGTCTGGAAAACTCTCTATGTCTCCTTCTATTCTGAATGATAGCCTTTTGGGATACAGTATTCTTGACTGAAAAATTTTCCTATTCAGCACATTGAATATATCATGCCAGTACCCTTACTTTTGCCAAGTTTCTGTGGTTACATCTAGCTAGCCTTATGGGTCTTCCCTTGTAAGTTAGAGACCTCTTTTATCTTGCTGCTTTTAGGATTTTTTATCATTATACTTTGCCAATTTAATTACAATGTGTCTTGGTGTTGGCCTACTTTTGTTGAATTTGATAGGAGTTCTCTGTGAATTTGGGTGTCTGTTTCCTTCCCAGATTAGGGAAGTTTTCACCTATCATTTCTTCAAATATATTTTCTGTCCCCTTTTCTCTCTCTTCTTCTGGGATTCCTATAATACAACTGTCATTATGTTTGATGGAGTCACTGAATTCCCTAAGTCTACTCTCATGACTCATTTCTTCTTTCTCTCTTTTGTTCACCTTCAATATTTTCCTTTTTTTTTTTTGTCTTCTATGTCACTAATTAATTTCTCTGATACTTCCAGTCTGTTGCTCATTGCATCAAGCCAACTGATGTTTTTTTGACTCATGTATCTTTATGGTAAGAGTCTCACTGATGATTTCTATTCTTTTCTCAAGTCCAGTATGTATATTTATGAATGTTGCTTTAAATTTTCCATCAAGCATGTTATATGTGTTCTGCTTAAATGTCTGGCTATGAATTTATCTTGTTATTCTATTTTGGATGAATTCCTCTGTTTTGGCATTTTGTCTAATCCTTTGTCTTCTCTGTTTGAGAAAAGCCAGTTACATCTCCTACTTTTGAGAGTATGGCCTTATGAAGAAGAGGTCATGTCATGTCCAGCCCTGGCAATTTAGGGAGCAGCTCTGGTGAGTGATGTGTTGTTTTGTTGTTGCTGTTGTGTTGTCATTGCTCTATGCTTTAGTCCGGTTGTATACAGAGGATCTTCTGCCTTGCAGTGTGAAGTTTCGTCCCTCTTCTGAATGCTATGAATTTTAACTAGGTGTTCTCTGGTCTGCTTGTGAAATGAGACCTGACATCACCTCCACAAGAACTAAGGCCTTGCAGAATTTTCTGGTTAGAGATGTGGTGTGAGCAGGGCTTTGTGCTAGTCTTCTGAGGGAGGGTCCTGTCATGCTTGCAGTGAGGCAAATTTGACTGAGAAGGGCAGTCCAATGAAAGCACGGGGCTCTGGAGCTTGAGGTAAGCAAGTAAGGTAGCCAGTGTCAGTGCCAGGTTGCTTCCTGTGAGTGGCTCTGTGTTTATGCTGAGGAACAGGGATAAAAAATGGTGCCAACAAGCTCCTTTATTCTTAGAAAGGCACTTCCATTAATGTTTCCTCTCTGAGAAATGCTCCAAGAAAAGCAAATAATCTCCCCCTATGTGTCCCAATTGTTTTTCTGATCACTGTTTTTGTTTTGATGCTATCTGCCCCTGGGTTGTTTGCCTGACATCTCCAGGAGTAGAGATGTGACTTGGGGCTCTATTCGAATTCCAGCCAAGTTTGCTAACCTTTAAAATGCCAGCCTTTCTTCCCTGCAGGTTGCAGGAACTCATGAAATTCAACCCCTCTCATTTTTCAAGCCAGTGGCCTTGGGGAAGCATTCTCCTTGTGCTTTTGCCTGTGTGTTTCTCTCTCTTTCCCTCTCATCTGTCTCCGTGACCTTGGCTCTGTCCCCTCCACAAAATGCATGATCCATTTCTCCCCTAAACCATGTCTCCACTCTTGCTACCTTACTCGATGTGGCCTCTTGTCTCCCTTTAGTTCTGGACTTTGTTCTGTCAGTCTTCATGTCAATTTCTGGTGGGTTTAGGATGATTTGATAGCTATCTAGTTGTGTTCATGGGACAAGAGAAGCCTAGGGTACTCCCACTCTGCCATCATGTTCCTTACCCTCACATCAGCAGTCATACCTACATCATGATTTTACATTTCAATACCTAAGAAAAAAAATACATCTTCTTAGCACTATGTTTCCCTGTAAACACTGCCTTTTTTCCAGTCTAGAACAGCATGTTTTCACACTTGCTTTTAGAAACTTCAACTTTTAGATTCTAACAGCAGCTATTTTGGAATTCCCATTATTTCCAGATTCAAATTTAAATGAGGAACTTGCCATTTACAAATAGCAACCAATTTTTTTATGGGTATGGTGAAGCTTACCCAGCAGGATGTGAAAAAAATATTGCATGTGAGTAAAAATAATTAAAGCTGTCATAAGCAGTCTTATCATTATAGTTCAGAACACTTAAACAAAAAATTGTCATTGAAATTTTATAAAGCAGTTATTTATATTCAAATTATAGCTGTTCAACAAATCTAATGAAAAGACTGATTTATGGGGTGCCTGGGTAGGTCAGTCAGTTAAGCATCTGACTTCAGCTCATGGTTTGTGATTTGAGACCCATGTAGAGCTCTGTGCTCATAGCTCAGAGACTGAAGTGTGCTTCATATTTTCTGTCTCTCTCTGTCTCTCTGCTCCTTCCCTTCTCACACTTTATCTTTCTGTGTTTCTCAAAAATAAATAAAAGTCTAAAAATTTTTTAAAAGTAAATTGATTTGGTAAGGATTCAAAGACTTTCATGCCTCACCACCATGTGGCTCCTGCTGCAATGAGCCACAGTGATGACATACCACATGTTCTGACATAGGCAGTAGGTCTCAATAGGCCATGCACCCCCCTTATGTCATGTTACCTATCACAGACCAGTGAATTCTTAGAGATGAAAAATAATAAAAACTTCAGGACAGTGTGCACTCTAACATACAGCATCAGAAATTGTTCAGAAGAAGGTCTGAAAATAGTCTTTTAATGCAAGCCTGAATCTTCAAGCACATAACGTGTTTCTTACGATCAGTTTCAACATCACTAGAAAAAAATACCCATCACCAATCCTAGATATATAGTCTTTTCCTGCAGTACCCACTGATTTGAGTTACCTCTTTCTTCTTGAGGTCTCCAGAATATCCTGACTTCTTGCACATGCCCAGAAGTGGGTTCCTTCACTCATTTGGTGGGGCTGCTGGGAACCTTGCAAGCAAGGGATCAGGCTGTTATGTCCTGGGGCTTCATTCCTTCAGACTGTCTGGTCACATCTGAGTGTATTCACATCTCTCTCAAATACACATTCCCCCCAAAGACTTGGTAACAGGACAGATGTTTCCAATTGTTCTGTCACAAAGAGACCATGTTCTTATTGAACTTGTGCAAATAAAGCTATTGTCAAAACAGTAGGAATACTCACTAAAGTTCTGAATTCTGTAGGGATTGGGAAGGGAAAAAAAATAAATGTTTTTATTCTACTTACAAAGGTATCATTTTCCAAATTGTTGTGATCATAATTAGCTTGACAGGAAAGGTGTCCTTATATCTGGAAACAAAATATTAAGGAGCCAGCAATATTTCCAACAAGTTATAAGAATTCTGATCATCCTTAGTTTATTCACTCATGTAACTAATTCTTGTTCTTTTATGTTTTTTTCAGTTACTTCTGGAAAGTTTTACCCAATTCAGTTTTATAACCTTAAAATTAACAGAAGCTTGTTCTGTAGAGTCTTTTTTATGAATCTCCTTGAAGACGAATTTTTGCAGTAACACCTTTGTAAAAGTATCTGAGTAAAAGAATAATTGTCTGTGAATGGACATAAGTCTGGCATGGTTAAAGGTTTGATTAGAGTTAATTACAGGGAATTGAGGAAATTTGGTTATATTTGTGACATAAGGTTGTACCTAGGATTACAGGTGTAAACAATACATTAGCACACAAAGACCTCTAAGAATTTCATACAATTTCTGAGATTCTGACATTAAATAGCACGTATCCACATAAACATGATCTAAGTATTAGCATCACCTGTTTGACTATGCTTCCTGTATAATTTAACATACCCAAATAGCCTGATTATTTAAACACCTCGCTTTTTATAGGAGAAATAATAAATTCATTTTAATCTTAGCCAGCTTCACCACACGTTAAAATTCCTTCTTAAAGATTGCTTTTCCACAAGTTTTCTACAATTTTTTTTAATTCAGAATTTGTCCTAAATTTTCCCTCTTTATTTATTTTTTTTGTTTTTTATTTTGAGTGAGAGGGAACCAGAGGGGGAGGGGTAGACAGAGAAGGAGACAGAGGATCCTAAGTGAGCTCTGTACTAACAGCAGAGAGCCCAATGCGAAGTTCAAACCCACAAACCTTGAGATCATGACCTGAGCTGAAGTTGGATGCCCAACCCACTGAGCCCCCTAGGCAACCCTAAGTTTTCTTTCATTATATAATCAACCTGACTTTAGGATACAATTACTTCTTTTTTTCTCAACAAAAAGTGCATTTTCTTTTCTTTGAAAGCATGCACCCTAGTTTTTTGTATATAGAGATGTTTCCCTTATTCATTCTAGTAGCTTCGACTACTACATTAATTAGAATTCTTAACCCAAATTTTTAGTAAAGCTAAGTGGAAAGCAGTTGTGAACTCTCTGCTGTATCACCATCCATTAGACAGACAGATTTATGAATAAATTTAAGTCCCAGTAACATGTGCATCCTCACAGTACAATCTTTCAATAAAGCACAAAATGAGTATACTAAGAAGCCAAAATTTACCTTTAGTTTTTCTATATTGAGGAAGTCAAAAATAGATAAACATAAGTTCACTAAGAACATTTAATTATTTCATCATATTTTGAAATTGTCCAGGTATGCTGTAGAGAATTTAACTTAACTGAACCCTTAAATTCACCCTAATTAAAGATTTCAGGTTACCAAAAAGATGTGGGGAAACTATGTGAAAAGTGTTCCTAAAATTTCTGGTGTAATGTCGGAGTAAAGTGGACACAGTGGACCTGGAGGTGGGTGAGGTTGTGGCCCCTGCTGAGGGCTGTGCTGGCCCTGGGTCAGCGTGGAGTTCCGGCTGGAAATGCAAGTGCCCATGCTCCATCCCATCACATAGAATGACCCACTCTGGAGGTGAGGGATTGCTTTCAGGTGCTGCTGATCGGAGCCCAGGGCTGAGACATGCTGGCAAGGACCTAGTCCACAGCAGTGAGTGAGGCCCAGTCACACCAGGCTCCTGCCCTTACCTGCATGGCGTCCTGTGGACTCCCATCACCTGCCCCTGTTCTTCCAGGTGCATATAGACACTGACATGGAGACCCCCATGCAGGAGGAAGTGAGGTGTCAATTGAGTACTCTAGCACCTGCAGACCTGGAGGTACCCTGGAGCTAATACCTCCCCTCACCTGCTCCTCCCTGGTGAGGCCAGGCCCACTCACAGCCTCACTCTCTCCCTGCTGTCATACTTTAGCAGAAGATGAATCTATGTGTCCTCAGGACAGAGCGTTCCAGACATGCCTGGGAGCCTGGAGGCCTTTGCTGTGTGTCCATGCAGCGATCAGCAGGGAGGTGGGCAGGGCAGTCTTTCCTCTTCACTGTTAGACTGTGCATGTCAATAATTAAGCTGTGGATGAAAGGCCACCATCTGTACCAACATCACAGAAGCTGATCCCTGCATCCAAGAGAACACAAATTCAGTGTGATCTCAGTGCACTGCATCCCCTAGATGAGTCCCAGGGGGTTCATGGGAACCAGGGAAAGGTAAATCAGACCATGTGGGCTCTTTCTCAGAAGGTTGTGCCCTGGTCTTAAAGTGACTATTCAACTTGTCAGTATGTTTCACTGCTTCTGCCAAGATTGTTTACATTGATGACTTGTTTGTACTGGAAAAGTAAATGGAAGACACATGCACAAAAACACTGAGTTACAGAGATAACAGAGATGAAAAGAAAACAGGAAAATCAAGAATCAAGTTAATTCTGTCTCATCAGCAGGCCACCTGCTCCCCCTGCCCACTGCACCTGCACGATAACCCCATGTGAAATGTTTGCTCTTCAACATGTCAGGAGAAAAGGACTGGGTTTTCATTTAGCAGTTCATTCTGGGGACCTCAGTCCAAGGAGATTGGTGTCTCGTGCCAGCAGCACATGGCTGACTGGGCAGAGACAAGGCCTCAACCTAAGGATCCCAAATTCATGGTGCTCCTCCATGCTCCTTCTCCTCATGCATACTTGGGCTTGGTGGGGTTACAACTCTGAAAGCTCAGATACGTTAGTGCCCAGAGGGAGCCATGTGTTCACTGGAGCCCTGGCCATAGCTGAAAACACCTTTTATCCAGCTGATGAGGCTCCATGCTGGTGGACAGGTCTAAAGCTGTCACCAAACCCCATCTCCAAATCCTATGTCCTGAAATTTCCTCTGCCCCCCCCCCCCCCCGCAACTACACTGAGGGCAGGAGATTCCAGGTCCTGGTGCTGATATTGATGGTGCTTGAAGTCCCACAGAGTCTGGTTTCAGTCTGTTAGGGGGTGTGTAAGTGGAGGAGGGATGAGGGCTAAAGGGCCAACCTGGTGCTGTGTGAATGAGCCTCTGATGTTGGTTCTCAGTGCTTTTGAGATCCCTTTTTCCAAGAAGAGGACTCAGCAGTGGCCAGAGACTGCAGTCCAGCCCTCACTACATGAGCAGGCTCTCTTCCTGGGAATCTCTTCACCCACAGCTGGCACAGCCATATGTCCTCAGCCCCACTGAGACTTGAAGAGTCACAAGACATCCAAGACTTTCCCTAAATGATCACGTGGTTGAAGAAACGTGGGAGCAGAGATGACGACAGACAGGGGACATTTACCTTATAAAAAAAGAGCACTAAAGTAGTTAAAATACCTAACATTTCTTTACAAAAGGTGAGAAGCCAGTTAACCTGCCATTCCACTCACCTTTGTCCAAGATCTTGTTATGCCCATTGGCTTGTGTTAAAGGAACCAGTAAGCCTGTGACTTGAGGATATGCCACATCCTGGGCTGTCCTGTCTAGATACAGAGACTTCTCCAGCCTCACCCTGTGTCTGCGTGGTCCTCTCAGCTGTCCTGAATGGAAGAACTGATTACTCAACAGCCTGCAAGTCCATCTGCAAGGCAAGCCAAAGGCTATATCCTGTATGGTCACCATCTGATCCTGCAGGGCTCAAGGAGGAAGTTACTCTTGCATCCTCCAAGGCCAGCCAGTCAGAGGCTTAGGGTATCCTGGGGGGCAACCTACATAGATACATCTGCCCCTTAATCAGTGGCATTAGTGAGCCGGTTATTCAGAGTAGTCCATGCAGCAGGTTTCAGAGGCCCAGGATGCAAAAGCTGGAGGTTGGCACAGAACCCAAAAAGGAACACGAGGACACCAGTGGCCACCTCACCCTCACCTGTTGCTCTGAGCATGGACTGAAAGGACCCTATGGGCAGTGCATACTTGATGTCTGTGTGAGGCACCCAGAGTCTGAAATGTGCCCAAAATGTGTGGTCATGTGTGGGAAATCAAATAGCTGTATCCTGGTTAAGGAGATTATAGGGAACACATTACACTGCTTTATGGCCTTGCTGAACACAGGTGACCAGTGTCTAGTTAATGAGTATATAGGGGTTAGATCCTGCCTGTGTACATGAATTCCTTAGACCATGTTATCTATGAACTATCTTGTTTGTTCTCCACCCTACTTTTGGTATTTGCTCTTTGTAGTCTTTGGAATGCCTTATTTTTTTTTTTTTAACATTCTCTACAAATTCTTACTGGTAAGTAGCCACTGACATATAATGTATGTTTAATGAATACAGGAACTTAAAATCAGCTCAGAGAGACTTCCCTTAGCCTTCTTCTCATCTCTGTTGACTTGTGGAGTCTAGAGAAATCCTTTCTGTCATCCTCGGCTTTGCTGGAGAAAGCATAAAGCTGATTCTACAATTGGGGACCCCAATATGAAAAGCTGAACCCACAGTCATGGGTCTCTCAGAGTTGTGGATTTACTCCCCACCCCCTACCATGGTCCTTTCCTTAGAGCCATATGCCCTCTGGTCTCATCTCCATTTGGACTTAAGGCATGGTTTGCCCAACAAAAACAGGCTCACTCTGGGTTCAGAACAATACTCTATCTTGTTCACCAGGACAATGCTTTAAGGCAAAGGCACTTATTAAAGATGTGGGGGTCAAGGAAACTCAGATGAACATGTACTGTACAGATATTACTCTGTATTGCATAGAACCAAATTGAGTCAGACTGTATCTTTCAATGTGGCTTGCCCTAAAGAGCGATATATTCAGTAGTGCAAAAATATCTACTGGACACCAGATTGAGAGGTTCAGTCCCTGTGCTCATGTAGATAACATTCTCAGAGAAGGAACGCAGTGAAATGAAGCAATCACAATGACTCCTGGTGCCATTGTGTTAGGTCAGGCAATGGATTGAGAGGGCTAGGTGGTGGACTAGTTTGTGGAGGGACACCTTCTCTAAGGGGTTCCTGAGGGAACCCTGAGGGGACCAGGCACATGTAGATGGGGAAGAGCACTTCAGGGAAGATATCTAGTGACAGAGGGAGTGACTGCAGGCCTAGTGGGCTGTAGTAGTTGGGGTTGAATGAGGAACCTGTGTCTTGTAATCCACAGGAGGTCCGAGCTGGTCCAAGGTGGGATACAGGGGATTTGCTCCACTTTCACTCAGGCTCCCACAGGGAAAACAGCTGCTCAGTCAGAGAGGAGAAAAGCCAGTGAGATGGGTGTGTGCTGGAAGGTCATCCATGAGGACACTTTGGTTTGGTGCATGAGTAGGTAAGAGAATGGGGCCATTTGGTGAAGTGTAGTTGAGGTGACCATCGATATGGATTTGTATAGCATCGCCCCACAGTGTGTTCTTCATTTTCACAGCATAAAGCAGGTATCTACAAAGGCTTCTACAAGTTTAGGTGCAACCATGCTCTCTTCAGATCCACTGTCCAGGGAAACCTTCACAACACTGTTTCTGGTGAGTCTAACTGGGGGATCACTGCAGCTGTGCTTGGATCATCCCCTTCAGTCTTCCACCCTGCAGTCCAGTCTTCCCACTGCTGCCACACTGAGGAGCACAGCATGAACAAGCTGAACTCATCTTCAGTTTTCCTGTGTGGAATTGAAGTGTTTGACTTTGAGAAGCAGATATGGACATAATTTCCATTTCAAGAAACCCACTCCTTGAAGGAAAGGGTCAGGGTTAATTTTGGCAAAAAAAAAAAAAAAAGTTTCCCAAAGATATGTTTTACTTAGCCTAGAATGAATGTACATCCCCATAAGTAGGGCAATACTGATGGAATGTAAGGGGAGGTGTTCTGGTAAAGACAGACTTGGGTTGAAATGACGGATCCATACATTAGGAGGTACAAGGATATTCCTCTCATTCTGTCTAATTGGGGAGATCTGAAAAGTCAACTTACTCCAGCCGTTCTGTGTCACTGTGGAGATGCTGGTTTTGTCTAAAGAGAGAAAGAACTACCCTGTCAGGAAACAAGTACCTGGGGGTTTTCAGCCCAGAAAAGGATGGACCAAGACTGGGAATGGTCCTGGGTGTATACTTTTAGGGAGAACATGAGGCCCCTGCATGCTGTAGTCAATGGTAAGAAGTCCAAATACCACAGATTATGCCAAGGTGAATGTCAGAAGACCCCAGACCTACCCCAGGTTAATGCAGAGAGATGCAGAGGCCTTGAGGTTTCCAGGTGAGCTGACCACCAGGCTGTTCTTCCTCTGTGACTCCATTGTGTTTTTGAGAATGAGGACAAAGGTCATTCACAAACAGTCATCTGGGAATAATGAGTAGAGGAGGTGTGTCCCATCTCACACAAGTCAGCACACCAGCTCAGGACTCACTCCCCTACCTGACCTGGTCTTCCTTTGACAGGTCTTGGGGGGATGATACCTAGGCTAAAGACGCTAGTAAGAGGAGCACCAAGAAGTGAGTTTTTAGCAAGCCCAATATCAGTGACAACCATCCCAGTAAATCCCATCCTTACCTACTTCCACCAGCATAAACTAAACTTCTCAAATGTTCTCAACACACAGAAGACACTTTTCCTGAAATATTCGCATTTCAAACCTGAAATTTAGTCTTTACAATGTCCTCATCCTTCCATCCTTAGAAATGCATTCAGCAAACAACATGTTTTTAGCTTCCTTATGCACTCATCCTGGAGGGAAGAAAGCCACAAGGATGTGACTTTCCACATAGGTTGCCCTGTAACCTCCCAGCTGTGTCTGGCCATGATTCACTTTGCTCCTGGTTTGGGCACAGAACTGGGGCTGCATTTGCTAGTCACATTCTTACATACCCGCCACCTGCTAACACAACAGATTTAAGAAGATCCAGAGCCTCATGGCAACATCCCAAATATGAAAGATGTATAGTTTTGAACATTCACCAAGTAAAACTCAGAAAAATGTCATCTTGAACACATCACACAATCCATATACCCCAAAATCCAATGATGACCTAAGTGTTAGGATTACCAATGGATTTGAAAGAGCCATCATAAAACAATTTGGAGCATAAGTTTAGAAATTCCTTGAGCTTGCAATAATGGGTTAAGAAGGCTTAGAGCGGAAAATGGTCACTGGGTGAAAGCGTCCCCAACATAGAACAAAGCATAGAGCAGAAACGCGCTTCCGCAGGATGAAAGTGTCCAATAATAGGTAAACAGGTAACGGCAAAAGACCACTGCAGCAGGGAGAAATTCCCTGGAGCTAATTAGGAAAAAAAAGTGCCTGGTTGACCGTGAAGTAGCATGCTCTATCTGTCTTATCCCCTAGACAAGTTAAGATAAACAGACATGACACATGGTGTCTGCTGTAAACAGCCATCTGCTCGGCACCAGGATTTTCTTTTGTATTGACCCAAACAGCTAACACTGCATATCTTCAAAACCTCCTTTCTCTCACACACATGAGATAATAATCACTGTTTTATTGTCTTTTTCTGCACGTCCATCATGCTTGTCAGCCTTCTGACCCTAATATATCCAATTCAAGGACCCTTACTTACAATGCTTGTCTCATCCCTGACATTAGCCTCTCTCATATTTAGTTCTGCATCCACTATCTTGCTGGACAAGAGAGAACTCCAGGCTCAAAGTCTGTGATAGGTGGTGACCCCCAATGTGACTGCAAGCTAAGGTAACTAGAAGCTTATGTGGCCAGAAGCTGACGTGACTAGGAGGGGTGTGACTCAAGGAATGCAGAACGCCATGGGACAACTAAAGGGCTCTACAAAACACACACCATGCATAAATTTCTTCCTGACAAGGTAAGAGTAGAGCAAAACTGTATTATGAGTCACTGCCATGGAACTTTTGAGAGAATTATTGTGGGAGACTCCCTATTCCCAGAACAAAAACAATACACCCGTATTTTACAATCATTGAGAAAGGTGTCTGGCACAGTATTCAATCAAAAGCACTCCAGAAATTATTAATGATTACCCAGTAGCACTGTCCTTGGTTCCCAAAACAAGGAACTTATGATCTTGATATTTGGGAACGAGTAAGGAAAACATTAAAAGCTCAGCATTCTGAGTGGGCTAATGTCCCCTCAAGGTAATCCTCACTTGGTCAATTGTCTGTACTGCCTTTCTCCCCTTGAGCTCAGATGATGTATATGAAGATGTAGACTGTGGTTTCCCTGGGTCTCTGTGTATCCTCTCTGCTCCAGACCCATTGCCTCCTCTGGCTTGATGAGTGTTTGCCAAATATGGAAGGAGGCAGTTGTGTGTCAGGCCCTGTATTTGGTGCTAACAATAAGGAAACCATCCCTGTTTCAAGGAGCTCCTGACAGTGCAATGGAAAAAAACAGCTGGCAAGCAGTTGCTGTGCTGTAGGATTAGTGCTCTGGTAGAAGAAAACCCAGGACACTCTGAGAATACACATGGACCTGGCTGTCAAAAATACCTCCCAGAGAACAGGAAATTCAGAAGGGCATTTGCACATAGCTAGGGGAAAGGGAGGGGAGACAGGTGTTACCTGTCTTTAGCATACTGCATGTTAAAATGGATTGAAAATAAGTGACCCACTTCATCAGATGTATGTAAATGTACTCTCTGTGTGGATACCTTCTGCTTCCCTTTCTTTGTCTCTTTGCTTACATCTCCTTTCCTGGCTGATCAGAGCACCTGCCAGGTTGTGTGTGTGTGTTGATATTTATACATTTCTATGAACATGGCTACTAACTGAACAACTGTTTTAGCTAAGTGTTTTATATTTCTCTCTTTCATAACAACACTAAATTATGTTTCTAACAAAGAACCAGTCTTACCTGAAAAACAAAACCATTTCATTTCTTGGTTTTTGGTATTCAACAGCAAACCAAAATATCATTTTGGAAATTACTATGTTAATCATGATAAATTACTGAATTTCTTGCTGGAAGGAACAAATGGATATTCTGTACCTACCTGCTATTATTTGCAGACTTGAACTTATACATAAGACACCTCCAGGAAAGTAAATTCAATTGAAAAGTCACAAAAGACACTCTTCAATTGCCAGCTACTTTTAATTGTAAAAATTATTTATTTATTTGAGAGAAAGTGTGAGCTGGGGAGGGATAGAGAGAGAAGGAGCAAGAGAATAGAAGCAGGTTCCCAACTGTCAGTGCAGATCCTGATGCGGGGCTCAAACTCACTATTAGATCCTGACCTGAGGTGAAATCAAGAGATGGACACTAAACTGACTGATCCACCCAGGTGCCCCTTGCAGTGCATATTTTTAGTGCCAAGAACAGTAAATTGTGTATTTAGACACACATGTCACAAGTTTTTGTCAGACACATCACTTGCTGTATACCAGGTATTTTAGGTATGTGCTGGTAATTGTGTTCACATGTACTAGTGTATATACCAGCATGTGTACCTGTGTCTGCTACTATGTGCTAATATGCCCTGGGTGTGCCAACATGCACTAGTGTGTATACTAACATATGTACTAGAGTGTGTGCTGGTATGTGTACTAGGTGTGGCAGTGAGTGTACAGCTAGAGCTAGTGTGTGCTCATGTGTATACTAGCATGTGTACTTGTGTCTGCTATTGTGTATGCTAATAGGTGTACTAAGTGTACCAGTTAGTGTACAACTATTCCTAGTGTGTGCTCACGTGTATACTAGCATGTGTACTAGTATCTGACAGTGTATGTGCTAATATGTGTACTAGATGTACCACTGGATGTACAACTACTGCTAGTGTGCATTCATGTGTATACTAGCACATATACTTGTGTCTGCTATTGTATGTGCTAATAGGTGTACTAGGTGTACCAATGAATGTACAACCAATGCTAGTGTGTGCTCATGTGTATACTAGCATGTGTAATTGTGTCTGGTAATGCATGTGCTAGTATGTGTACTAGGTGTGCCAGTGAGTATACAACCAGTACTAGTGTGTGCTCATGTGTATACTAGCATGTGCACTTACATATGCTAGTGTGTGTGCTGATAGGTATACTCGTGTGAACTAATATTTGGGAACTAGCATGTGTCCTAGTGTGTCTTAGTCTGTATGAGATGTGCTAATGTATGTTAATATGCACTAGTGTGTGTACTAGTAAATGCCAGTGTGTTCACTAGTGTGCACTAGTGCCAGTATATTTAGTAGTGTGCACAAATGTGTAATAGGTTTGCAAATCTGTGTGCTACCATGTTTACTAGGTGTGTGCTACTATTTGTGTTAGATTGAATATACCTTGTGTGCTATTATGTATTAGTGTGTAGTAATATGTACTGGACATACCACTGTGTGTACTGATATACACCAGCTGTACACTAGTGTGTACTAGTGTGTGTACTAGCTGTGTACTTGTGCTGCTGCTGGTATGAGTACTAGTTTGTGTTCTATTGTGTGCTAGAGAGTAGCAGTGTGTGCTACACATGCTAGCATGGTCTAGTGTGTGTACTGTGTACTGACGTACACACATTTGAAAACTAGTGTGCACTAATGTGTGTGTGCTAGTGTGTGCTCATGTGCAGTAGGAAGAATAACGGATGATTGCATCATAAATACCATCATGGCAGCATCCCAGGCAGGATGTCCTATACACACATGATGTCATAGAGGACCAGCCAATCAGAATCCTCCCCAGCCTGAGGTCCTCAGGTGGGCAGTGATGTTGGAAGTGAAGGCAGAGGTTGAAGCAGGAGACCCCACAGTCCTGGGGGGGGGGGGACTCTTCCCACAGAAGAGGTGCTGCACATATCCCATGGTTCTACCCCCTGGAGTCCCTCCCTCCCATCTCCCTGCAGAGATCCTGTCACCTGAGCCTACAGTTACCTGCTTCAGATGAGTTATTTTTTTATGGAACGTTCATCACTTGTGCTCTGAATTAGTTTTACTACTTAAAGGACCTGGGTTTCAATCCTTGCCCTACCATTTTCTGTCTTGGGAAAATTGCTTAATTTGTGTAAGCCTGAGTTTCATTTTTTTTTATAAAATGAGATCATGTGTAGATTGTTGGTTATTTGTTGTTTAAATGAAATAATTTGAGTTAAACCCTGAGCACATTGTCTATCTTAAGGATGTGTCCAGTAAAGATCACCATTATTATTACCCTCAGTGTCACTAAATATTCACGTTCCCTCAATGTATCTTCTTACACATTGAATAGTGGTTTTGTTTTCTTGGTTTTAATTGTGATATAAATGATATATGACATTCATTTTAGGTGTACAACATAATGATTTGATATTTGTATATAGTGTAAAAATATCAGCAGAATACATGTTAATATTAATCACCATGCATATTTACAATTTTCTTGCAGTGAAAATAAACTTTTAGCAACTATTAAATAGGAAAGATCATTAGCTACAGTCACCTTGCTGCACGTTAAAAGCCCCGGAATTATGTATCTTGTAACTGGAAGTGTATACTTTTTTACCACCTTCAGCCATTTCGCCTACCTCCTGACCCCACTTCAGGGAACTACTAATCTCTTTTTTGTATCTATGAGCTTTTTTTTTTCTTTATAAGATTCCACATATAAGTGATCAGGTGTATTTGCCTGACTTTTCTGTTAGCACAATGACCTGAATGTCAATCCATGTTGACTCAAATGGCCAAATTTCATTATTTTAATTGCCTAAGAGTATTGCAGTGTGTGTGTGTGTGTGTGTGTGTGTGTGTGTGTGTGTGTGATGTTCCCTGCACCCATTCGTTCATCTGTGGTCACTTGGGCTATTTCCAGATGTTGACTATTGTAAATAATGCTGCAGTGAACGTGGGTGTGTGTATATTTTTTAGGATTAGTGTTTTTGTTTCCTTCGGATGAATACCCAGTAGTGAGTTGCTGGATTGTATGGTAGTTCCATTTTTAGTTTTTTAAGGAACATCCATGCTGTTTTCCAAATGGGCTATATACCATATTATGTTCCCACCAATGGTGCCCAGGATTCCCTTCTCTCCACAGTCTTGCCAACACTTATTATTTGTAGTTTCTTTAGTAAGAGCCATTGTGACAGATGTGAGGTGATAGCTTTTGTGGTGTTGTCATTTCCCTGCTGATTAGTGATTTGAGCAACTTCCATGTTTTCATTGGATGGATTGTTGTTTTGCTATTGAGTTATATAAATTGTTTTATTTTTATATTAAAAGGGGAGACATTATCCCCTTTTCAGATTATGATTTGAAAATATTTTCTCCATTTTAATAGGTTTCTTTTCATTTTAATTGAAGGTTTCTCTTGATGTGCAGAATTTTTTACTTAGACCAACTTGTTTATTTTTACATTTATTTCCTTTACTTTTGGTATCAAATCCCCCCCTTCAAAAAAAAAATCATCACAAAAACTTATGTCAAGACGCTTCCCACCTATGTTTCCTTCTGGCAGTTTTATAGCTTCAGGTCTTATGTTTCACTCCTTAACACATTTTGAAGTGACTTTTGGGTGTGGTTGGAGATAGGGGTCCAGGATCTTTTTTTTTTTTTTTTTTTTTTTTTGCATGTGGCTGTCGGTTCTCCCAGCACCATTTATTGAAGAGATTGTCCTTTCCCCATTGTTTGTCCTTGGCTCCTTTGTTGTAAGTTAACTGTATGCATGTTGGGTTCATTACTGTTCTCTCCATTATGTTACTTAGATCCATGGGCATATTTTTATGCCAGTACCATGCTGGTTTGTGTACTATATCTTTGTAAGTGGAGTTGTTTTTGTGAGTTTGATAGGAGTTACTTTATGAGCATGTAGTGAATTTTAGTTAGTGGCACAGGTGCAGGTTGTTTCCTTAGTGATGCCCACACCAAGCTCACAAATGGGAGACAGGCTCAGTGAAGAAGAGCCATTCCTTTGATCAAATAAAGTAACTTCTAACTGCAGCCACCTTCCCCACATCTTAAACCCTGGTCATATGAGTTTTATGCGTATAAAAACACAATTAAGCATGAACATAGTTTGCAAATGGATGTGTGATTCAGCCTGCATGGACAAAACCTTCCTGGTGGAGGGTACATTCAAAAGTTTGAGATAACTTATTTAAAGCACAGATGAATCTTTTCTGTCTGGGAGGAGGATGAGACATGTTTGGGGTGTGCTAAGCCATAAAGAAAAGGCATGGGAAAGATTTACAGCTGCATCTAGCTTTGAGGTGAGGTGACTCTCAGTCATGAGTGTTTGCTTAAAGACCATTCCAGTAGACATTTTGCCAAAGCTGACCACCAGGACACTAATACCTAAAACCCTTTAGTGGCTACATGTTGTCCTGGGATAAGGCCAAAATCTTAACTGTGGTATCCCTGGCTCTGTGTGTTCCCATCTGCTCCAGACACAATCCCTCTTCCTATGGTCAATGAGATTTTTTCTCTTTGGGCTTCCAAGTACGCTCCCCCAACTCATGGATCACTTCCTCTGTGGATCTGTCCCTGGTGCATTTTGTAGCATGCACCAGTAAACCAGGCTCTATGAAGTCAGAGACCACCTGTAGATGCCCCACATGTATCTATATTGCTAATAATGTGGTAGGAGATAGAAAGTGCTTGATGAGTATTTGAAATCAGGAAAGGAGGCAGTTGTGGTCAGACCCTGTCTTTGGTGCTAACAATAAAGAGAAAATCATCCCTGCCTTCAAGAACTCCTGACAGTGCAGTGAAAGGAACAGATAGCTGGTAGGCAGTTACTGTGTTGTGGGATCAGTGCTCTGGCAGAAGAAAACCCAGAGCACTCTGAAAACAAATGTGGACTTGGTTGTCAAAGACACCTTCCCAGAGCAGAAAAAACTCAAGAAGGCATTTTGACATACACAGGGGAAAGAGAGGGGAGAGTTGTTACCTGTAGGCTTCCTGTGCAGGTGGGTAAACACCCAATCTATCTTCTGCCAAGACTCAGCACCATGGCCACATTCTAATTTCCTGTCTACGTCTCTGTGGTCTGTGTGGATCTCTGCTCCACTCCCTCCAGTGGCTTATGGCAACTGCTTGTCAGCTTTTCATTTCTAATAAGATACTTCCCTTTGAGGTCTCTGTCTTGTCCTCTGAGTTGCTTGGTAAATGACTTTTGGTAGAATGATATTATTGTGATCATGTACTCTTATGGGAGGAAAAATTCTGTATCATGCACTCCTTGTATGCATGGAAAGACTGAGGCTCAGAGGAGAAATGACTTCCCAAAGACAAACTCTTAGTTGGTTTGAATGAGGACCAGCACTTATGTGTCCTGACTGTTGAGGAAAAGTTTCCATCCTAAGCATACTTCCTTTTTTTTCCTCATGTATTTTTTTTTGTTTTTTAATTCAACTTAGTGAACATACAGTGTTTTTGGTGGCCATGAAGATGGCAGCGTAGGAGGACGCTGGGCTCACCGCATCTTTCTGATCACTTAGATTCCACCCACACCTGCCTAAATAACCCAGAAAACTTCCAGAAGACTAGCAGAATGGATTCTCTGGAGCCAAGCATAGATGAGAGGCCCACGGAAGAGGGTAGGAAGGGTGAGAGGTGGTGCGCACTACACAGACTGGCGGGAAGGAGCTGGGGCAGAGGGGCAGCCTGCCGGCAAAGCAGAGCCCACGAGTCTGGCTTGCAAAAGCAGAGGGGCTAAATGGAGTGTGTTCTCACAGCAACCAGGACTTAACATCTGGAAAGTCATAAGTTAACAGTTCTGCTCGGAGAGTGGGAGGGATAGAGGACAATGGGAGGGAGAGTTGTTGAGCCCCGGACGACAGAGCTCAGCTTGGTGGGGAACAAATGTCCTCTCCAGCACCATCTCCCTCACCCATCCCCCAAACAAAATCCCAAAGGGACCAGTTCCTGCAAGGGAACTTGCTTGCACCACGCAAACACCCAAGGCTGTGCTTCTGTGGATCCATCCCTCCGGTGGGTCTGACTCCCTCCTGGTACCACAGGGCCCCTCCCAAAGCAGATCACCAAAGGAAAAGCGAGCTGAACCTGCCCCTCCAGCCCCTGTGCACCTTGCCAATCCACCCAAGCTAGTATGCCAGATCCCCACCACCACAAGCCTGGCAGTGTGCAAGTAGCCCAGACAGGGGCCATGACACCCCACAGTGAATCCTGCCCCTAGGAGAGGGGAAGAGAAGGCACACATCAGTCTGACTGTGGCCCCAGTGGTGGGCTGGGGGCAGACATCAGGTCTGACTGTGGCCCTGTCCACCAACGCAAGTTATTCAAGACAGCACAAGGGAAGTGCCCTGAAGTTCTGCACCACTCCAGGGGCTATCCAGCATGATGAAACAGAAGAATTCCCCTCAAAAGAAACTCCAGGAAGTAGCGAGAGCTAACAAACTGATCAAAAATGATTTAAACAATATAACAAAGTGAATTAAAATAATAGTCATAAAATTAATCACTGGGCTTGAAAACGGTACAGAGGAGAGCAGAGAATCTATTGCTACAGAGATCAAGGGATGAAGAAACAGCCAGGAGGTGCTAAAAAATGTCATAAATGACCTGAAAAATAAAATGGAGGAGAGCACAGATCAGATTGAAGAGGCAGAGGAGAGAATAGGTGAACTAGAAGATAAAATGATGGAAAAATAGGAAGCTGAGAAAGAGAGAGATAAAAAAATCCAGGAGTATAAGGGGAAAATTAAAGAACTAAGTGATGCACTAAAGAGAAATGATCTATGCATAATTGGTATTCCAGAGGAGGAAGAGAGAGGGAAAGGTGCTGAAGGTATACTTGAAGAAATAATAGCGGTGAACTTCCCTGATCTGGGGAAGGAAAAAGTCATTGAAATCCAAGAGGCACAGAGCTTCAATGGATCTTCTGCAAGACAAATCATAGTGAAACTGGCAAAATACAAGGATAAAGAGAAAATTCTGAGAGCAGCTAGGGGTAAACGTACTCTAAAATATAAAGAGAGACCTATAAGATTCGTGACTGATCTCTCTGCTGAAACTTGGCAGGCCAGAAAGGAATGGCAGGAAATCTTCAATGTGATGAACACAAAAAAATATGCAGCTGAGAATCCTTTATCCAGCAAGTCTGTCATTTAGAATAGAAGGAGAGATAAAGGTCTTCCCAAACAAACAAAAACTGAAGGAATTCGTCACCGCTAAACCAGCCCTACAAGAGATCCTAAGGGGGATCCTGTGAGACAAAGTACCAGAGACATCACTACAAGCATGAAACCTACAGACATCACAAATACACTAAACGCATATCTTTCTATAATAACACTGAATGTAAATGGACTAAATGCGCCAACCAAAAGACATAGGGTATCAGAATGGATGAAAAAAAAAGACCCATCTATTTGCTGTCTACAAGAGACTCATTTTACACCTGAGGACACAGTTAGATTGAGAGTGAGGGGATGGAGAACTATTCATCATGCCACTGGAAGTCAAAAGAAAGCTGGAGTAGCCCTACTTATATCAGACAAACTAGACTTTAAATTAAAGGCTGTAACAAGAGATGAAGAAGGGCATTATATAATAATCACAGGGTCTACTGAACAGGAAGAGCTAACAATTATAAATGTCTATGCACCGAATATGGGAGCCCCCAAATATATAAAACAATTACTCACAAACATAGGCAACCTTATTGATAACAATGTGGTAATTGCAGGGGACTTTAATACTCCACTTACAGAAATGGATAGATCATCTAGACACACGGTCAATAAAGAAACAAGGGCCCTGAATGATACATTGGATCAGATGGACTTGACAGATATATTTAGAACTCTGCATCCCAAAGCAACAGAATATACTTTCTTCTCGAGTGCACATGGAACATTCTCCAAGACAGATCATATACTGGGTCACAAAACAGCCCTTCATAAGTTTACAAGAATTGAAATTATACCAGGCATACTTTCAGACCACAATGCTATGAAGCTTGAAATCAACCACAGGAAAAAGTCTGGAAAACCTCCAAAAGCATGGAGGTTAAAGAACACCCTATTAAAGAATGAGTGGGTCAACCAGGCAATTAGAGAAGAAATTTAAAAAAAATATGGAAACAAACGAAAATGAAAATACAACAATCCAAACACTTTGGGATGCAGCGAAGGCAGTCCTGAGAGGAAAATACATTCCAATCCAGGCCTATCTCAAGAAACAAGAAAAATCCCAAAGGTAAAATCTAACAGCACACCTAAAGGAAATAGAAGTAGAACAGCAAAGACACCCTAAACCCAGCAGAAGAAGAGAAATCATAAAGATCAGAGCAGAAATAAACAATATAGAATCTAAAAAAACTGTAGAGCAGATCAACGAAACCAAGAGTTGGTTTTAAAAAAAAAAATAAACAAAATTGATAAACTTCTAGCCAGGCTTCTCAAAAAGGAAAGTGAGATGACACAAATAGATAAAATCATGAGTGCAAATGGAATTATTACAACCAATCCCTCAGAGATACAAACAATTATCAGGGAATACTATGAAAAATTATATGCCAACAAATTGGACAACCTGGAAGAAATGGACAAATTCCTAAACACCCACACACTTCCAAAACTCAAACAGGAGGAAATAGAAAGCTTGAACAGACCCATCACCAGCGAAGAAATTGAATCGGTTATCAAAAATCTCCCAACAAATAAGAGTCCAGGACCAGATGGCTTCCCAGGGGAGTTCTACCAGACGTTTAAAGCAGAGATAATACCTATCCTTCTCAAGCTATTCCAAGAAATAGAAAGGGAAGGAAAACTTCCAGACTCATTCTATGAAGCCAGTATTACTTGGATTCCTAAACCAGACAGAGACCCAGTAAAAAAAGAGAACTACAGGCCAATATCCCTGATGAATATGGATGCAAAAATTCTCAATAAGTTACTAGCAAATTGAATTCAACAGCATATAAAAAGAATTATTCACCATGATCAAGTGGGATTCATTCCTGGGATGCAGGGCTGGTTCAACATTCGCAAATCAATCAACGTGATACATCACATTAACAAAAAAAAAAAAAAAAAAAAAAAAAGAGAAGAACCATATGATCCTGTCAATCGATGCAGAAAAGGCCTTTGACAAAATCCAGCACCTTTCTTAATAAAAACCCTTGAGAAAGTCGGGATAGAAGGAACATACTTAAAGATCATAAAAGCCATTTATGAAAAGCCCACAGCTAACATCATCCTCAACGGGGAAAAACTGAGAGTTTTTTCCCTGAGATCAGGAACACGACAGGGATGCCCACTCTAAGAAACACAAGAGATGAACAAAGGGAAAGGAAGGAAAAGTAAGATAAAAACAGTGATGGAGCAAACCATAAGAGATCTTAAATACAGAGAACAAACTGACGGTTGATGAAAGGGGAGGGGAACGCGGGTAAGGGTTCAATGGGTGATGGGCATTAAGGAGGGCAATTTATGGGGTGAGCATTGAGTGTTATATATAAGAGATGAATCACTAGGTTCTACTCCTGAAAACCAAGAAAACACTGTATTTTTTTTAATATATGAAATTTATTGTCAAATTGATTTCCATACAACACCGAGTGCTCATCCCAAAAGATGCCCTCTTCAATACCAATCACCCACCCTCCCCTCCTTCCCAACCTCCTATCAACCCACAGTTTGTCCTCAGTTTTTAAGAGTCTATTATGGTTTGGCTCTCTCCCACTCTTTTTTTTTTCCTTCCCTTCCCCCATGGGTTTTTGTTAAGTTTCTCAGGATCCACATAAAAGTGAAAACATACGGTATCTGTCTTTCTCTGTATGGTTTATTTCACTTAGCATAACAGTCTCCAGTTCCATCCACGTTGCTACAAAGGGCCATATTTCATTCTTTCTCATTGCCACATAGTACTCCATTGTGTATATAAACCACAATTTCTTCATCCATTCATCAGTTGATGGACATTTAGGCTCTTTCCATAATTTGGCTATTGTTGAGACTGCTGCTATAAACATTGGGGTACAAGTGCCCCTATGCATCAGTACTCCTGTATCCCTTGGGTAAATTCCTAGCAGTGCTACTGCTGGGTCATAGGGTAGGTCTATTTTTAATTTTTTGAGGAACCTCCACACTGTTTTCCAGAGTGGCTGCACCAGTTTGCATTCGCACCAACAGTGCAGGAGGGTTCCCGTTTCTCCACATCCTCTCCAGCATCTATCGTTTCCTGATTTGTTCATTTTGGCCACTCTGGCGTGAGGTGATATCTGAGTGTGGTTTTGATTTGTATTTCCCTGATGAGGAGCGATGTTGAGCATCTTTTCATGTGCCTGTTAGCCATCTGTATGTCTTCTTTAGAGAAGTGTCTATTCATGTTTTCTGCCCATTTCTTCACTGGATTATTTGGTTTTCACGTGTGGAGTTTGGTGAGTTCTTTATACATTTTGGATACTAGCCCTTTGTCCAATATGTCATTTGCAAATATCTTTTCCCATTCCGTTGGTTGCCTTTTAGTTTTGTTGATTGTTTCCTTTGCTGTGCAGAAGCGTTTTATCTTCATGAGGTCCCAGTAGTTCATTTTTGCTTTTAATTCCCTTGCCTTTAGGGATGTGTCAAGTAAGAAATTGCTACGGCTGAGGTCAGAGAGGTCTTTTCCTGATTTCTCCTCTAGGGTTTTGATGGTTTCCTGTCTCACATTCAGGTCCTTTATCCATTTTGAATTTATTTTTGTGAATGGTGTAAGAAAGTGGTCTAGTTTCAACCTTCTGCATGTTGCTGTCCAGTTCTCCCAGCACCAATTGTTAAAGAGACTGTCTTTTTCCCATTGGAAGTTCTTTCCTGCTTTGTCAAAGATTACTTGGCCATACTTTTGTGGTCTAGTTCTGGGGTTTCTATTCTATTCCATTGGTCTATGTGTCGTTTTTGTGCCAATACCATGCTGTCTTGATGCTTACAGCTTTGTAGTAGAGGCTAAAGTCTGGGATTGTGATGCCTCCTGCTTTGGTCTTCTTCTTCAAAAATACTTTGGCTATTCGGGGCCTTTTGTGGTTCCATATGAATTTTAGGATTGCTTGTTCTAGCTTCGAGAAGAATGCTGGTGCAATTTTGATGGGATTGCACTGAATGTGTAGATAGCTTTGGGTAGTATTGACATTTTAACAATATTTATTCCTCCAACCCATGAGCACGGAATGTTTTTCCATTTCTTTATATCTTCTTCAATTACCTTCATAAGCTTTCTATAGTTTTCAGCATACAGATCTTTTACATCTTTGGTTAGATTTATTCCTAGGTATTTTCTGCTTCTTGGTGCAATTGTGAATGGGATCAGTTTCTTTATTTGTCTTTCTGTTGCTTCATTATTAGTGTATAAGAATGCAACTGATTTCTGTGCATTGATTTTGTATCCTGCAACCTTGCTAAATTCATGTATCAGTTCTAGCAGACTTTTGGTGGAGTCTATCGGATTTTCCATGTATAATATCATGTCATCTGCAAAAAGTGAAAGCTTGACTTCATCTTTGCCAATTTTGATGCCTTTGATTTCCTTTTGTTGTCTGATGGCTGATGCTAGGACTTCCAACACTATGTTAAACAACAGCGGTGAGAGTAGACATCCCTATCATGCTCCTGATCTCAGGGGGAAACTCTCAGTTTTTCCCCATTGAGGATGATGCTAGCTGTGGGCTTTACATAAATGGATTTTATGATGTTTAAGTATGTTCCTTCTATCCTGAGTTTCTCGAGGGTTTTTATTAAGAAAGTTTGCTGAATTTTGTCAAAGGCCTTTTTTGCATCAATTGACAGGATCATATGGTTCTTACCTTTTCTTGTATTAATGTGATGTATCACATTGATTGATTTGTGAATGTTGAACCAGCCCTGCATCCCAGGAATGAATCCCACTTGATCATGGTGAATAATTCTTTTTATATGCTGTTGAATTCGATTTGCTAGTATCTTATTGAGGATTTTTGCATCCATATTCATCAGGGATATTGGCCTGTAGTTCTCTTTTATTACTGGGTCTCTGCCTGGTTTAGGAATCCAAGTAATACTGGCTTCATAGAATGAGTCTGGAAGCTTTTCTTCCCTTTCTATTTTTTGGAATAGCTTGAGAAGAATAGGTGTTATCTCTGCTTTAAATGTCTGGTAGAACTCCCCTGGGAAGCCATCTGGTCCTGGACTCTGATTTGTTGGGAGATTTTTGATAACTGATTCAATTTCTTCGCTGGTAATGGGTCTGTTCAAGCTTTCTATTTCTTCCTGTTTGAGTTTTGGAAGTGTGTGGGTGTTTAGGAATTTGTCCATTTCTTCCAGGTTGTCCAGTTTGTTGGCATATAATTTTTCATAGTATTCCCTAATTGCTTGTATCTCTGAGGGATTGGTTGTAATAACTCCATTTGCACTCATGATTTTATCTATTTGTGTCATCTCACTTTCCTTTTTGAGAAGTCCCCTGCAATTACCACATTCTTATCAATAAGGTTGCTTATGTTTATGAGTAATTGTTTTATATATTTGGGTGCTCCGGTATTCGGCGCATAGACATTTATAATTGTTAGCTCTTCCTGATGGATAGACCCTGTAATTATTATATAATGCCCTTCTTCATCTCTTGTTACAGCCTTTAATTTAAAGTCTAGTTTGTCATATATAAGTAGGGCTACTCCAGCTTTCTTTTGGCTTCCAGTAGCATGATAAATAGTTCTCCATCCCCTCACTCTCAATCTAAAGGTGTCCTCAGATCTAAAATGAGTCTCTTGTAGACAGCAAATAGATGGGTCTTGTTTTTTTATCCATTCTGATACCCTATGTCTTTTGGTTGGCGCATTTAATCCATTTACATTCAGTGTTAAAGAAAGATACGGGTTTAGAGTCATTGTGATGTCTGTATGTGTTATGCTTGTAGTGATGTCTCTGGTACTTTGTCTCACAGGATCCCCCTTAGGATCTCTTGTAGGGCTGGTTTAGTGGTGATGAATTCCTTCAGTTTTTGTTTGTTTGGGAAGACCTTTATCTCTCCTTCTATTCTAAATGACAGACTTGCTGGATAAAGGATTCTCGGCTGCATATTTCTCCTGTTTAGCACACTGAAGATATCGTGCCAAGCCTTTCTGGCCTGCCAAGTTTCAAAGGAGAGATCAGTCACGAGTCTTATAGGTCTCCCTCTATATGTGAGGGCACGTTTATCCCTTGCTGCTTTCAAAATTTTCTCTTTATCCTTGTATTTTGCCAGTTTCACTATGATATGTCGTGCAGAAGATCGATTCAAGTTACGTCTGAAGGGAGTTCTCTGTGCCTCTTGGATTTCAATGCCTTTTTCCTTCCCCAGTTCAGGGAAGTTCTCAGCTATAATTTGTTCAAGTACCCCTTCAGCACCTTTCCCTCTCTCTTCCTCCTCTGGGATACCAATTATGCGTATATTATTTCTTTTTAGTGTATCACTTAGTTCTCTAATTTTCCCCTCTTACTCCTGGATTTTTTTATCTCTCTTTCTCTCAGCTTCCTCTTTTTCCATAACTTTATCTTCTAGTTCACCTATTCTCTCCTCTGCCTCTTCAATCCGAGCTGTCGTCATTTCCATTTTGTTTTGCAATTCGTTTAAAGCGCTTTTCAGTTCCTCGTGACTGTTCCTTAGTCCCTTGATCTCTGTGGCAAAAGATTCTCTGCTGTCCTCTATACTGTTTTCAAGCCCAGCAATTAATTTTATGACTATTATTCTAAATTCACTTTCTGTTATATTATTTAAATCCTTTTTGATAGTTCATTAGCTGTTGTTTTTTCCTGGAGATTCTTCTGAGGGGAATTCTTCCGTTTGGTCATTTTGGAGAGTCCCTGGAGTGGTGAGGACCTGCAGAGCACTTCCCCTGTGCTGTGGTGTATAACTGGAGTTGGTGGGCAGGGCCGCAGTCCAACCTGATGTCTGACCCCAGCCCACCCCTGGGGCCACAGTCAGACTGGTGTGTGCCTTCTCTTCCCCTCTCCTAGGGGCGGGATACACTGTGGGGTGGCGTGGCCCATCTGGGCTACTTGCACACTGCCAGGCTTGTGGTGCTGGGGATCTGACGTATTAGCTGGGGTGGGTAGGCAAGGTGCATGGGGGCAGGAGGGGCAGGCTTAGCTCACTTCTCCTTAGGTGATCCACTTCAGGAGGGGCCCTGTGGCAGCAGGAGGGAGTCATATCCGCTGCCAGAGGTTTGGCTTCTCAGAAGCACAGAGTTGGGTGTTTGAGCGGAGCGAGCAAGTTCCCTGGCAAGAACTGGTTCTCTTTGGGATTTTGGCTGTGGGATGGGCGGGGGAGATGGCGCTGGCGAGCGCCTTTTTTCCCCACCAAGCTGAGCTCTGTCCTCCGGGGGCTCAGCAGCTCTCCCTCCCTTTGTCCTCCAGCCTTCCCGCTTTCTGAGCAGAGCTGTTAACTTATGACCTCCCAGAGGCTAAGTTGCGCTTGATGTCGGAACACAGTCCGTCAGGCCCCTCCACTTTTGCCAGCCAGACTCGGGTTCTGCTTGGCCGGTGAGCCGCCCCTCCACCCTGGCTCCCTCCCGCCAGTCCGTATAGCGCGCACCGCCTAGCCGCCCTTCCTACCCTCTTCCATGCGCCTCTCGTCTGCGCTTGGCTCCGGAGACTCCGTTCTGCTAATCCTCTGGCGGTTTTCTGTGTTATTTAGGCAGGTGTAGGTGGAATCTAAGTGATCAGCAGGATGCGCGGTGAGCCCAGCATCCTCCTATGCCGCCATCTTCCCTCCCCTCCTCCTGTTGTGTTTCTTAAATCCTACATATGGATAGCATATGATATCTGTCTTTCTCTGACTGACTTATTTCACCTAGCATAATATACTCTACTCCCATCCATGTTGTTGCAAATAGAAAGATTTAATTCCTTTTTATGGATGAGTAATCGTCCATTGTGTGTATATATGTGTGTGTGTGTATGTGTATATATATATCTTTTTTTATCCACTCGTCATTTTATGGCCATTTGGACTCTTTCCATAGTTTTTCTATTATTGATAGTGCAGCTATAAACATTGGGTTGTATGTGGTTGAGTATTAAAACTTGAGTCTCTAATCTGTCACCATCTGCCATCTAATAATATTTCTTCACATATATGTGTTTTTCACTATATGTACAACACACAACACAACACAATAATAAACTTCCATTCCCCCTTTTTGAGCATTGTGCCATTATTATCCTGTTTTACTTGACATTTGCTATAACCACAACAGTATATTGCTTTTATATTTCCTTAAACGTTCAGTATCTTGTAGAAGAAAATTTTAAATGAGATCATCAAAGTCTGATATATTTCCACTTACTTTTTTTATTTAATTTTTTTTTACATTTTACTTATTTTTGAGAGAGAGAGAGAGACAGAGCAGAAGTGCGGGAGGGGCTGAGAGAGGGAGACACAGAATCCGAAGCAGGCTCCAGGCTCCGAGCTGTCAGCACAGAGCCTGATGCGGGACTCAAACCCAAGAACTGTGAGATCATGACCTGAGCTGAAGTCAGTTGCTTAACCAACTGAGCCACTCAGGCGCCCCTCCAGTTACTATTTTTACCTTCTTCATTCTTTCCTTGATACCAGTGTCTCTATGGTACCATTGTCTATTTCCCTGAAGAACTCTGATTTGTATTTCTTGTAGTGTGAGTTTTTTTCACAGGCAGTCTTAGTGTTGATATGCCTCAAATGGATTTATTTTCCTTCATTTATTTAAGCATATTTTGCTAGACGTAGAATTTGAGGTTGGCATTGTCATTTTTCTTCTTTCAGAATTTAAAGATGCCATTCAATATTATTGGTTTGCATTTTCTTCTAATAAAGTGTTGGCAGCCAATTTACCTTTTTTCCCCATGTGTACCATGTGTGTTTTCTGACTGTTTTCAGATTTTCCCTTTCTCATTCATTTCCACAATTTCATTGTTATAGACCACTGTTTGATTTGGTGTTTGTGTTTTTCTGCTTGGGGCTCACAGAACTTCTTGCATGGGTGGGTTTATGGTTTTTATCCTGTTTGGAAATTTAAGACAATTATTGTTGTGTCCCACCATTTCAGGTGTTGTCCCATGAGTCACTGATGCCCTTTACATTTATTGCCCATCTCCTTTTCTCTCTAGGCTTTGGTTTGCATAGTTCCTATTGCAAATAGTTCAAATTGTTTTTGTCTGCATTATACCATCATAGATTTTTAATGTTTATTTATTTTTGAGAAAGAGACAGAGCACAAGTAGGGGAGGGTCATAGAGAGAGGGTAATACAGAATCTGAAGCATGCTCCATGCTCTGAGCTGTCATTACAGAGCATGACCTTGGGTTCAAACCCACAAACCATGAGATCATGACCTGAGCAAAAGTCAGACGCTTAACCTTCTGAGCCACCCTGGTGCCCCTCATCCATTGTTCTTAAAGAACATTTGGTATAGTTTTTCATTTCACATATCCTAGTTTCAGTTTACAAATTTGATTTGATTCTTCTTTATGATTTCCTTTTCTCCTCCCATCACATAAGTTTTCCTTTAATTCCTGATCATATTTATAATGTCTCTTTTCACATTGTCACCTGTAATTTGGAACTTTGGATCCTGCTTCTTTGGATATTGACTAATTTTTTATTGGAGGCTGGACATGAGACTGTGAACATGTTGAACATCTGGATTTTGTTATCCCCTTCTTATGAGTGTTCAATGACATTCTGGCAATTAGTTAATAACTTCTGATTCAGCTTTATCTTCTCTAGGTTTAATATTTTTATTGTGGTAAGATGTACAACACATAATATTTACCATTTTCTAGACTTATTTTTAAGCTCTGATGGATGAGTTGAGATTAGCATTTGCTCTAGAGCTATGTTGTCAGATTTTATACTGATGTGAATTTTCATGGGGTCTCATGACACATGTATTGATTGATATTGGTGTGTTATAGTGACTCTGAGTGACACATTTGGCTTTGTATTGGTTTACTCTTTCAGCCTCACCATGACTGTACTTTAAATAAATACATCCCAAATATTATTATTTCATAATAAAGGAAAGTTAACGTTCATTTAAAACATGGTTTCCAGGTGATGATGTCAGGAGGGTCAATGAGAAAGCCATTGGTGTTTGTCCAGCTGAGCTGCCTCATGATTGGCCACCTAAACAAGGCCAACCTGAGAGAGCCCTGGTGATTTTCTGGGCATGGTGGTTACATCACAAGGAGGCACTGTGATGACCAGGGCTCTTATAAAAGCCAATCAAGGACCAGGTGGCACTGAGGAGAGAAATAGCACTTCAGCCACAGCTCCTCCTGCTTTTCCTCCTGTTCTCTGCCCTGTTCCTTTACCCTGCTAATGACAAACCTGCTGCCCACTACTCTTGCCCTGGGGCCTCTGGCTGACACTCTACACTCCAGATTTCTGCTTGGGCCTACCTCTCTGCCCCTCTGTGGTCCTGAGAGTCCATGTACCCACACCCAGTGACTTCTGGACTTGCTTCCCACTGTGAGGCTGGGCAGACCACTCAGGTATGTTTTTTCCATTAGGAGGTGGGAGTGGGGTATAGGGAATCAGAGTACAGTGGATTCTCAGTCATCTGGAGAAAGCCCCTCCCAAAACTCTGTGGTTATAACCAGGCTCAACACAGGAACCCAAGACCATGACCTGAGGGATCCCTTCACACCCTGATACCCTGGAGTCCTCCAACCCAGCTCAGGAGGGCAAATGAATGTCCTGAACATCAAGCTGACCCAGATGTACACTATGTGGACAATTCCCACAGACACCTGGGAGAGAGGAAATTTTTTGACTGTACTGGAAGAAGTACTCATCACAACACTGCACACAGTAGGATTCCTTGGAACACAGCCCACAGGCCATGAGCTGTCTGATCCAGCTCAGTAGTAGACAAATCCCCCAGAACCATGATTGCTCCAACCCACCTCTGAACTAGACCAAGGAGTCACCTGGACAGGAGGCTATCCTTATGCAAGAACTTATTATTTCCATTTTGTAAATAATTTTCTTTATAGTATGTAGTTCTCTTATTCCCATATTTTTTCATCCTGTCTTTCCTACTGGTTTGATCATCTTTTGCTGATACAATTTGATTCTTTTCTATTTAACTTTTGTGTATCTACTATACTTTTATTGAGACTTGATATAAAGCTATTATAGATATAAATGTCTCTTTAATCTGCTAACATGTTAACATAAATATTTAAAATTCTATGCACAACTATTGCTTTACATTATTAAGTTTTGATACCAGAATTTATTTATGTTCTGTATATATTAAAGAGTGTATATTATTACTATTACTGATACATTTGCACATTTTCTTCTGTACTAGTGTTATAATTCATTTACCCACCACCATCACACTATTCCAACATTCTGTTTATCTATATATTTACTGTAACCGGTGACATTTGTACTTTAGTAAGATATTTTGTTGTTTTCCTGTCCAGTTATTTCAGTTAAAACTGCTTTTATTGCATCTTCAAACAAGGTCTAGTAGTGATAAATTGAATCAGATTTTGTTTAATGAAAACAATTATTATATCTCCTTCTTTAAATGACAATTTTATCCTATGTTTGATGGAAAATTATTCTGGTGATACTATTCTTGTTTGGTAGTGTCGTTTGTTTTTTCTAGCATTTTCCATTTATCATTTCATTCTCCTCTTTCCTTAAAGTTTCTAATAAAAAA
Source organism: Panthera tigris (assembly GCF_018350195.1). Classification (NCBI taxonomy): domain Eukaryota; kingdom Metazoa; phylum Chordata; class Mammalia; order Carnivora; family Felidae; genus Panthera; species Panthera tigris. Next base: position 84,152,630 of record NC_056660.1, on the reverse strand, counting down.
TCTTCTGTCTTCCTTATGAGGGATTGTTACATGTAAATTTTATTATATTACTGAAGTATAATTGACATACAATATTATATCAATTTCAAGTTGACAACATATTGATTTAACAATTCTATTCATTGTTCAGTGCTCACTAATGTAAATGTAGTCACCATCTATCACCATAAAGTTTTCTTATAGCATTGTTAATTATATTCCCTATGCTGTATTTTTTTAACCTCTGTGACATTTGTATTATAATTTGAAGTTTGTATTTCTTAATCCCTTTTGTCTCATTCACCCATCCCACCACTTCCACCTATGTGACAGCCACCAGTTTGTTCTGTGTATTTATAAGACTATTTGGTTTAATTTTTTGTTTGTTTTTTTCTTTGTGTTAAACTTGATATAGTGAACTAATACGGTATTTGTCTTTCTCTGATGTATTCACATAATTACCCTGAAGGTCCATCCATGGTTTTGCAAATGTCAGGATCTCATTAATTTTATGACTCACTAATATTCCACTGTACATATATACTACATCTTTGTTCATTCATATTTGGATGGGCACTTGGATTTCTTTCATATTTTGCCTATGTAAATCATTCTTCAATAACAGTAAAGTATGCACATATATATTTGAATTAGGTTTTCATTTTCTTTGTGTAAATACTCATAGTAGAGTAACAGGGTCATTTTGTATTTCATTTATTAACTTTCTGAGGGACCTCCATACTGTTTTCTACAGTGGTGGAATCCATTTACATTGCCACTAACAGTGTATAATAATTTACCTTTTTTCCACATCCTTGCCCACATTTCTTACTTCTTGTCTTCTTTATTTTAGAACAGGCATGAGGTGGTGTCCCAAACTAATTTTAATTTTAATTTCTTGCATTATTAATCCTGTTGAGCATCTTTTCATTTGCCTGTTGGTTGTGCATATTTTTTTGGAGAAATGTCTACTCAGGTCCTCTGCCCATTTTTTAATCAGTGTGTGTGTGTGTGTGTGCTATTAAGTTGTGTCAGTTCTTTATGTATTTTGAATATTAATACCTTTATGGAAATATCTTTTGAAAATAGCTTCTCCCATTCATGAAGTTGTCTTCTTGTTAAATTGCTTTTTTGTTGCTGCTGTTGTCATTTTTGTAGTTGTGCAAAATATTTTTTATTTTTTATATAGTCACAATAGTTCATTTTTTTTCATTGCCTCACGAGAGGTACTTATAAATATGCTGTCGATGTCAGTGTCCAGGAAGTTACTTCCTGTCCTTTATTTTTTTAGGAGATTTGTAATTTTATATTTCACATTTATGTATTGAATCTGTTTTGGGCAATTCCCTGGCTGTGGCATCTTCTTGATCTTTCTTTGATGGAGAACTCTTCCATCATGTCTTTTTGTCTATGTTTCTGTCTTTTGCATGTTATGAAAACATGTTATGATTCCTGCTACTGAGGGTAATGCTATATTAAGAAGGGTTCATACTCTATTTAGGGCCTGGTGCTTCAGGATGTGTTTCTGGCATATGCTGTGTGTACTCTCCTGTTGCGATTTGGCTGCTCTTTCTCATTGGTCATTCCTTGCAGAGTTCTTCCTTGCTTGCAGTGGGCAGTATTTGGAACTTTAAGTAGGTGTGCTTTGACTTTTTGTTAAAATAAGTCACATTTAAAAAAATCCTGATCCAAAAAAGAGAGAGAGAGAGAAGTAAGTTGAATAAAAGAAACCCCTCCCAAAAAATACACAAAACAAAACAAAAGCTATAAGCTTCACTGAAAGGCAAAAAAAGAAAAGAAGAAGCAGCTTGATTCAAAAAATGAGAAATGGAAACAAATAAACAAAAAATTAACAAAGTATTATAATTCTGATTCCTAAATATTAAATTAATAAGTGCATAAAGGAAAATAAAGAAGAAAAAAAAGGAGAAAAGAAAGGGAAAAAAGAAAGGGAAAGTGAAAAAGAAAGGGAATAAAAAGGAAAGGAAAATGCAAAGGAAAAAGGCAAGGAAAAGAAAAGAAAAAAGAAAAGGAAAGGAAAGGAAAGGAAAGAAAAGGAAAGGAAAGAAGAAAAGAAAAGAAAAGAAAAGAAAAGAAAAGAAAAGAAAAGAAAAGAAAGCTTGTTACCATTTTCACCAGAATTGGAGCAGATGCTTTGGAGCAATGTGTGATCAGTATACTTGGTGCATGCATGGAGCTTCTGTGTTGGTGCTCTGGGGGAGCCCTGGTAAATATGTCCCGCAGGGAGTGGTGGTGGTGGAGGGGGATTGATGTAAGCAGCCCAGCCTCCACTAGGGAGAGCTTTGTTGCTCTCTGAAGTACCACCTTGCTGATATATGGAGGTTGGGTAGATAAGATGGCATCACCCTCCTCTCTTGTCCCAGGTAAGAGATATCACACCCACCACTGTTCAGGGAGCCTGAAAAAAAAAATGCAAATAATCTCTCCTGTGACCCAGGCTTCCAACAGATCCTTCCCCCCAAGCCATCTGTGCCTGGGCCATTGACCTGCCTGGCATCACAGCTCTCCTGTGTTTCATCTCTGCTGCATGTATGGTATTCAAAACTCCAAATCTTAAAGGATTTGGCAAGGTGTAGACCAGCTCCCCTCCTCTGTAGGAGAGCCACTCAGTGCTGCACCTGACATCCTTCTCTCCCATAAAAGCAGCTGCATGCCTGTGCATGTGCCTGGAGTTTATAGTGAAGCACAGGGAAAAGCTGTGACCACGTTATCCACCCTTTATATGACTCTGTCCCTGATGTTGAACAATCACTCTAAGGTGCCAGCCAGTCTTTTGTTCTTGGAGAGGCAATATACCCTCCTTCAAATGCACTCCTGGAAGGTGAACATATTCTTCCAGTGTGACCCAGCATATCCCCACACTATTTTTTCCACACCAGATCTCCACCCAGTCCCCAGAAGCATCACAGCCCATCCAGATTGACTCTGGAAAATGGCACAGACTTCCAAAGACTTAAAATATGAGCTCTACCTTTTGCAAAAACTTGATATAGTTCATCCCAATTCCCCAGTCAATGGTTTGGGGAAGTGCTTTCCCCTTTGGTTGTGTGAAGAAAATTCACTTATCTTTCTCCCCCTCTCTTGCTCCGCTTTGCATAAAGTGCTCCCTCACCTCTGTGGCACTGAGGCTTTTCTCCCCGTCAGTTCATGTCTTCATACTGTGTACCTTCTGCTTCTCTCCCTCAAATTATGAAGATTGTTCTAATTCTCAGATATATTTCCTAAATATTCAAAATGATTTGATTTTGGGGCAACTGGGTGGCTCAGTTGGTTAAGCATCCAACTTCATCTCAGGTCATGACCTTAGGGTTCATTAGTTTGAGCCCCATTTTGGGCTCTGTGCTACCAGTTCAGAGCCTGGAGCCTGCTTCAGATTCTGTGTCTCCCTTTCTCTTCTGTACCCCACCCATGCTCTGTCTCTCTTTCTCTTTCAAAAGTAAATAAACATTGAAAAATTTAAAACCAAACATAAAACAAAATGATTTGATACTGATGTATCTGTGTACTGTGTGAGAGGGAGAAGACACGCCCAGGGTTCCCCTAATACTCCACCATTGTAACTCCTCTTAATATTTAATCTCTTAGGAGTTTATATTTCTATAAGTGGCAAAGAAAAATTTTCCATTTTCATTATTTTGCATCTACCTGTTCAGGTTTCTTAAATTGTATTAGTTTTAATTTACATCCAAATTAGGTAGCATATAGTGCAACAATGATTTCAGGAGTAGATTCCTTAGTGTCCCTTACCCATTTAGACCATCCGCCCTCCCACAACCCCTCCAGTAACCCTCAGTTTGTTCTACATATTTATGAGTCTCTTATGTTTTATGCCCTCCCTGTTTTTATATTATTTTTGTTTCCCTTCTCTTATGCTCATCGGTTTTGTCTCTTAAGGTCCTCATATGAGTGAAGTCATATGATATTTGTCTTTCTCTGACTAATACCCTCCAGTTCCATCCACGTAGTTGCAAATGGCAAGATTTCATTTTTATTTCCTAGTAATACTCCATTGTGTGTGTATATATATATATATATATATATACCACATCTTCTTTATCCATTCATCCATCAATGGACATTTGGGCTCTTTCCATACTTTAGCTATTGTTGATAAAGTGCTATAAACATTGGGGTGCATGTGTCCCTTCAAAACAGCACACCTGTATCCCGTGGATAAATACCTAGTAGTGCAATTGTTGGGCCCTAGGGTAGTTCTATTTTTAGTTTTTTGAGGAACCTCCATACTGTTTTCCAGAGTGGCTGTACCAGCTTGAATTCCCACCAACAGTGCAAAAGGGATCCTTTTTCTCCACATCCTCACCAACATCTGTTGTTGCCTGAGTTGTTAATGTTAGCCATTCTGACAGGTGTGAGGTGGTATCTCATTGTGGTTTTGATTTGTATTTCCCTGATGATGAGTGATGTTGACCATTTTTTCATTTGTCGGTTGGCCATCTGAATGTCTTCTTTAGAGAAGTGTCTATTCATGTCTTTTGCCCATTTCTTCAATGGTTTATTTGTTTTCAGGGTGTTGAGGTTGATAACTTCTTTATAAATTTTGTATACAACCCCTTTATCTGATTTTTCATATGCAAAAATCTTCTCTCGTTCTGTCTGTTGCCTTTTAGTTTTGCTGATTATTTCCTTTGCTGGGCAGAAGCTTTTTACTTTGATGAAGTCCAAGTAGTTCATTGTTGCTTTTGTTTCCCTTGCCTCCAGAGACGTGTTGAGTAAGAAGTTGCTTGGGCCAAGATCAAAGAGGTTTTTACCTGCTTTCTCCTCAAGGATTTTGATGGCTTCCTGTCTTACATTGAGGTCTTTCATCCATTTTGAGTTTATTTTTGTGTATGGTGCAAGAAAGTGGTCCAGGTTCATTCTTGTACATGTTGCTGTCCAGTTTTCCAAGAACCACTTGCTGAAGAGGCTGTCTTTATTCCACTGGATATTCTTTCCTGCTTTGTCAAAGATTAGTTGGCCATACATTTGTGGGTTCATTTCTGGGTTCTCTATTCTGTTCCATTGATCTGAGTGTCTGTTCTCGAGCCAGTACCATACTGTCTTGATGATTACAGCTTTGTAGTATACCTTGAAGTCTGGGATTGTGATGCGTCTTGCTTTGGTTTTCTTTTTCAAGATTGCTTTGGCTATTCAGGGTCTTTTCTAGTTCCATACAAATTTTAGGATTATTTGTTCTAGCTCTGTGAAGAATGGTGGTGTTATTTTGAAAGGGATTGCATTGAATATGTAGATTGCTTTGGGTAGTATCGGCATTTTAACAACATTTGTTCTTCCTATCCAGGAACATGGAAACTTTTTCCATTTTTTGTGTGTATGTCTTCAATTTATTTCATAAGTTTTATATAGTTTTCAGTGTATAGATTTTTCCCCTCTTTGGTTAGATTTCTTCCTAGGTATTTTATAGTTTTTTGTGCAACTGTAAATGGGATCAATTCCTTCGTTCCCTTTCTGTAGCTTCATTGTTGGTGTATAGAAATGCAACCGATTTCTGTGCATTTATTTTACACCCTGCAACTTTGCTGAATTCATGAATTAGTTCTAGCAGGTTTTTGGTGGAATCTTTTGTGTTTTCCACGTAGAGTATCATATCATCTGCGAAGAGTGAAAGTTTGACCACCCCCTGACTGATTTGGATGGCTTTTATTTCATTGTGTTGTCTGATTGCAGAGGCTATGACTTCAAATACTATGTTGAATAACAGTGGCGAGAGTGGCCATCCCTGTCTTGTTCCTGACCTTACAGGGAAAGCTCTCAGTTTTACCCCATTGAGGATGATATTAGCATTGGGTCGTTCATATATGGCTTTTAGGATCTTGAGGTATGTTCCTTCTATCCCTAGTTTCTTAAGGGTTTTTATCAAGAAAGGATGCTGTTTTTTGTCAAATGCTTTCTCTGCATCTATTGAGAGGATCATATGGTTCTTTTCCTTTGTTTTATTGATGTGATGAATCATGTTAATTGTTTTGCATATATTGAATCAGCCCTGCGTCCCATGTATAAATCCTACTTGGTCGTGGTGAATAATTTTTTAATGTATTGTTGGATCTGGTTGGCTAATATCTTGCTGAGGATTTTTGCATCCATGTTCATCAGGGAAATTGGTCTATACTTCTCATTTTTGGTGGGGTCTTTGTCTGGTTTTGGAATCAAGGTCATGCTGGCTTCATAGAAAGAGTTTGGAAGTTTTCCTTCCATTTCTATTTTTTGGAACAGCTACAAGAGAATAGGTGTTAATGCTTCCTTAAATGTTTGGTAGAATTCCCCTGGAAGTCATCTGGCCCTGGACTCTTCTTTTTTTGGCAGATTTTTGATTACTCATTCGATTTCCTTATTGGTTATGGGTCTGTTCAAATTTTTTATTTCTTCCTGTTTCAGTCGTGTTTTGGTCGTGTATATGTTTCTAGGAATTTGTCCATTTCTTCCAGAATGCCCATTTTATTGGCATATAATTGCTCACAATATTCTCTTAGTATGTTTTTATTTTTGCTGTGTTGGTTGTGATCGCTCCTCTTTCATTTTTTATTTTATTTATTTGGGTCCTTTCCTTTTTCTTTTTGATCAAATCAGCTGGTGGTTTATCAATTTTGTTAATTCTTTCAAAGAACCAGATTCTGGCTTCATTAATCTGTTCTACTGTTATTTTCATTTCGATAGCATTAAATTCTGCTCTAAAATTTATCATTTTCTGTTTTCTGCTGGTTTTTGTTTTTATTTGCTGTTCTTTTTCCAGGTCTTTAAGGCATAAGGTTAGGTTGTGTATCTGAGATATTTCCTCTTTCTTTAGGAAGGCCTGGATTGCTATATACTTTCCTCTTATGACCACCTTTGCCACATATCAGAGGTTTTGGGTTGTGGTCTTATTTTCATTGACTTCCATATACTTTTTAATTTCCTCTTTAACTGCTTAGTTACCCCATTCATTCTTGAGTAGGATGTTCTTCAGTCTCCAAATATTTGTTACCTTTCCAAATGTTTTCTTGTGGTTGATTTCGAGTTTCATAGCGTTGTGGTCTGAAAAATGCACGGTATGATCTCGATCTTTTTGTACTTACTTATGGCTAATTTGTGTCCGAGTATATGCTCTATTCTGGAGAACGTTCCATGTGCACTGGAGATGAATGTATATTCTGTTGCTTTAAGATGAAATGTTCTGAATGTATCTGTTAAGTCCATCTGGTCCATTGTGTCATTCAAAGCCATTGTTTCCTTGTTGATTTTTTAATTAGATGAACTGTCCATTGCTGTGAGTGGGGTGTTGAAGTCTCCTTCTATTATGGTATTACTATCAATGAGTTTCTTTATGTTTGTGATTAATTGATTTATATATTTGGGCGCTTTCACGTTTGTAGCATAAATGTTTACAATGGTTAGGTCTTCTTGGTGGATAGACTCCTTAATTATGATATAATGCCCTTCTTCATCTCTTGATACAGTCTTTATTTTAAAGTCTAGATTGTCTAATGTAAGTATGGCTACTCCGGCTTTCTTTTGTGGACCATTAACATGATAGATGGTTCTCCATCCTCTTACTTTCAATCTGAAGGTGTCTTTAAGTCTAAAGTGGGTCTCTTGTAAACAGCATATAGATGGATCTTGTTTTCTTATCCATTCTGTTACCCTATGTCTTTTGATTGGAGCATTGAGTCATTGACGTTTAGAGTGAGTACTGAAAGATATGAATTCATTGCCATTATGATGCTTGTAGAGTTGGAGTTTCTGGTGGCGTTCTCTGGTCCTTTCTAGTCTTTGTTGCCTTTTTTGTTTGTTGGTTGGTTTATTGATTAATTGATTATTTCATCGTTTCTCCCCTCAAAGAGTCCCCCTTAAAATTTATTGCAGGGCTGGTTCTGTGGTCACAAACTCCTTTAATTTTTGTTTGTCTGGGAAACTTTTTATCTCTCCTTCTATTTTGAATGACAGCCTTGCTGGATAAAGAATTCTTGGCTGCATATTTTTCTGAATCAGCACATTGGATATATCCTGCCACTCATTTCTTGCCTGCCAAATTTCTGTGTATAGGTCTCCTGCAAACCTGATATGTCTTCCCTTATAGGTTAGGGACTTTTTTTCCCTTGCTGCTTTCATGATTCTCTCCTTGCCCGAGTATTTTGTGAATTTGACTATGATATGCCTTGTTGATGGTCGTTTTTTGTTGAATCTAATGGGAGTCCTCTGTGCTTCCTGGATTTTGAAGTCTGTGTCTTTCCCCAGGTTAGGAAAGCTTTTTTTCCACTATGATTTTCTCACATAACCCTTCTACCCCTATTTCTCTCTCTTCCTCTTCTGGGACCCCTATGATTCTGATGTTGTTCCTTTTTAATGAGTCACTGATTTCTCTAATTCTTAAATCATGCTCTTTTGCCTTAATCTCCCTCTTTGTTTCTGCTTCATTATTCTCCATAAGTCTGTCCTCTATATTGCTGACTCTGTTCTCCCTCATCCATCCTTGCTGCCATGGTATCCATTTGAAATTGCAGCTCAGTTATTGCATTTTTTATTTCATCCTGACTAGCTTTTACTTCTTTTATCCCTGCAGAAAGAGATTCTATTCTATTTTCAACTCCAGCTTGTATTCTTATTATTGTGATTCTAAATTCTGGTTCAGACATCTTGGTTATATCTGTGTTGGTTAAGTCCCCGACTGTCGTTTCTTCCTGCTCTTCCTTTTGGGGTTAATTCTTCAGTTTCATCATTTTGAAGGGAGAAAAGGAATTAATAAGGTAGAAAAAACTAAAATAAAAATATTAACATTAAAAAAAACTAAACACACACCTACAAAAAAAAATCAAATAAAATGATGCTTGATCCTAGGTGTGTTTAGGTCTGGGTGTTGAAAGTGGCTTGATAGATTAGAGAGAAAAAGGGGGGGATTAAAAAAAAGGAAATTTTGGGGCGCCTGGGTGGCTCAGTCGGTTAAGCGTCCGACTTCAGCTCAGGTCACGATCTCGCGGTCCGTGAGTTCGAGCCCTGCATCAGGCTCTGGGCTGATGGCTCAGAGCCTGGAGCCTGCTTCTGATTCTGTGTCTTCCTCTCTCTCTGCCCCTCCCCCATTCATGCTCTGTCTCTCTCTGTCCCAAAAATAAATAAACATTAAAAAAATTTTTTTTAAATAAAAAAATAAAAAAAATTAAAAAAAGGAAATTTTTTGAAAATTTGAAATAATGAATACACTGAGGTAGACTAAAATGAAATGATAGAAGTAAAATAGAATTTTAAAAAATTACACAAAACTAAAGCATATAGTAGAAATAAAACAAAGAAAATATTTTTAATAAAAGTTAAAAATAAAAATGAATTTGTTCTCTTTCTGTATTAAAGAAAAGAACAGAAAAAGAGAAAAATAAAAATAATAAATAAAGGAAATGATTTGAAAATTGAAAAAGTGAATACACTGTAATAGACTAAAATAAAATGGTGGAAGTAAAATAGAATTTGAAAAAATTTACACAGAAGTAAAAAATATTGTAAAAAATTTAAGTAATAATATTTTTAATAAAAATTGAAAATAAAAATTATTTTTCTCTTTCTGTATTCAAGAAAATGAAAAGAAACAAAAAAGAGAGAAAGAAGAAAAAAAATAGGAAACGTTTGAAAATTTGAAAAAGTGAATACACTGAAGTACTAAAATAGAGTGATTGAAGTAAAATACAATTGAAAAAATTTACACAAAAGTAAAAAAATTAAAGAAAGATATTTTTAGTAATAATTGAAAATAAAAGTGAATTGTTTCTCTTTCTGTATTCAAGAAAAAGAAAAATAAAAAAGAGGACAAAAGAAAGAAAGAAAGAAAACTGAATAGATGGACCTGCTAACAGACTGCAATATGACTGAAATTATTTTGTTTTCCCCTAGAAGTCAGACTATGAAGCTCTTTATAGTCCAGAGACTAAGCAGGTGGTGAGACTTCTGTTCTTGAAGAGGGAGGTTGGCCCAGTTGGACGGGGCTCAGTGTAACGGCTCCGTTCTCCACTAGATGGCACTTCTAGCTTACTGGGGTGGATTGTTGTGGTGCTCCTAGGTGCATATGTGCATGTATGGATCAGTGAAAATGGTGTCACCCAGCCACCCACTCTCGAATATTGGAACTCTGCTCTCCCCAATCAACAATCATGCACCGTCCTTCATCCTCAGCTTTTGTCCACTCCCCCCTTTACACTGTCCATGACCAAGATCCAGGTAGTACCTCTCTCCCGAGTTTTGTCTCATATGTGGCTGTTTTCCCTGGCCCCTTATTTATGAGGGAATGCAGTTTTGACCCATGCTTCCCCTCTGTGGAATGGCCAAATGCTGGCCTCTCCCAGGAAAGTTCGCAGGACCATGCTGCTGCTGATGCCCAGAGACTGCAGCCAGGTGCCAGCCCACCCCAGGAAAAGTTCAAGAGATAGTGTAGCAGGAGAGTTTCAGGTATTATGGAAAATCACAACACACATCTGGCACCAGGCTTCACCCTTAACAACATTGTTCCAGTACCAGTGAATGTGGCTGTTCTCTGGGGTCTGCTGGTCCCAGGTTGCCTCACAGCCTCTACCAAATGTCCTTCCAACAGTGGAACCGCTTCTCCCCATGTGGCCTGAGAACCTACTGGACCCCAGTCTGTTCCTGGGGATTTGCCCTTCCCACCAGAGCACTGCCAAGTATCAAACTGCAGAGTTGCAGGCTCTGCACTCTGCCTGTTTACAGTCTTAATGAAATTTAAACCCTCTCTTTTGTCCTTTCTCCCTTTTTAGTTTAGTCCCTGCGGCTCTTTCCAATTTTCCACTTCTTCTCCAGCTGCTTTTGGGGAGGGATGCTTTTCCCATATTCTCCCCACCCTCTCTCCCCCACCCCCCCGCCTCCACATGCAAAAGCGGTTCAACCGCTCTCCACATGCAAAAGCGGTTCCCTACACTCTTTGGCTTCTCTGTTCCCAAGTTCACCTCTCCACGCTGCATACCTGCTGAATTCTGTGGTTCAGGTTGTGCAGATTGTTGTGTTAATTTTCAGATCAGTTTTGTAGGTGTGCAGAATGGTTTAGTGTTGGTCTGGCTGTATTTCATGGACGTGAGACACACATAAAACGTCCATGCTGTTCTGCCATCTTGGCTCTCTCCTCCTACCTGTTCAGGTTTCTTAACACAATGTATTGAAAATATTGTCTTGTCTCCATTGTATAGTGTTGCCTTCTTCATTATACTTTAATTGACAATACAGGTGTGGGTTTATTTCTGGGATCTCTCTCCTGTCCCATTGATCTATGTGTCTATTTTCTTTTCCACAACCATAGACTTTGGTATTCTATAGCTCTGTAGCATATCTTAAAATCTGGGATAATGATAATCATTTTTCTTCATCTTCAGTATTGTTTTGGCTATTCATGGTCTTTTTTTTCATATATATATTATGTAAATATTTGTTCTTGTTCTGTGAAAAGTGCTTTTGGCATGTTGAAAACCTATAGATTTCTTTATGTAGTATGGAGATTCTAACAATATTGATTCTTCCAGTGCATGACCATGGAGTATCTTTCTATTTGTTTGTATTTTCCTTGACTTCCCTCATCATTGTCCTTAGTCTAGAGAGTATGTCTTTCATTGTCTTTGCTAAATTCCTTCCTAGGCATTTTAGTCCTCTGGTGCAGCTGTGAGTGGATTATTTGTTGGTTTCTCTTTCTGCAACATTATGAGTGTATGGAAATGCAAAAGATTTCTTATATTAATTTTGTGTCCTACAAATTCCTGAATTAATTCGCAGTTGTAATACTATTTTTTTGGTGACTTCATTAGGGTTTTGTATATATAGTGCCATTTCATCTTCAAATAATAATTTTTAGTTCTTTCTTACCAATTTGGATTTTTAATTTTTTTTCCTTATCTTATTGCTGTGACTACCACTTTCAATACTGTGAAATAAAGTGAAAATGGATATTCTTGTCTCCTTCCTGATCTTAAAGAAAAATTTTTCTCTTTTTCAGCATTATTATGTCAGCATTTTTTCCCCACATATGGCCTTTTCCAGGTTGCAGTGAGTACTTTTTAATTCTAATTAACAGTTATTATATTATTATATAATTATATATTATATTATTATGTAACAATAACTAATTAAGAGTTATTATAAGACATTATATTTTGTCAAATGCTTTTGATCATCTGTAAAGATGATCATATGGTTTTTATCCTTCATCTTGATAATATGATTTATCAAATTGATTGATTTGTAAAGCAAATTAAAATCACCCATGCCTCACCAGAATAAATCATAGTTGATAGTTGTTAATGATTTTTGAAATATAAATTTGAATATGGTTTTGGAAAACTCGTTAAGGAATGTTTGCATCTATATACATAAAAGATATTGATTTGCAGTTTGTTATTGTTTTGTTTTTAGTGTCTTCATCTGGTTTAGTTATGTGTGTAATATTGGACTTGTGAACTACATTTGAAAGTTTTCCTTTCTCTTCTATTTTTTTTTTGAATACCTTGAGAATATTATTAATTCTGCTTTAATATTGATGGAATTCACCTGTCAAGCTATATGATCCTGGAATTTGCTCTGTTTTTCTTTTATTATTACTTATTCAATTTCATTACTAATAACCACTCTGTTAAAATATTGCACTTCTTTCTGATTCTGTTTGGAACAATTATACATTTCTTCTTCAAGTTTTTCCATTTGTTGGCACATAATTTTTCTCTACATTATTTTATAATTCTTTGCATTTCTATGTTTCTGTTATTATTTCATCTCCTTTATTTCTGATTTTATTTATTTGAGTTCTCTTTTTTTATAAGTCTGGCTGATTTTTTTCAGTTGTGTTTACCCCCTTAAAGAAATACATCTTGATTTCATTGCTATTTTCTATTTCTTTTAGTTTATATTTTAAAACTGTGGATTATTGTTTAAATTTCATAACAAGAAAATGCTGGGGGTGTTGTTGATGGCCTGATGCATGCTCAGATAGCATGTGTTGCTGATGGAGAGACCCTTCCTCATATGATTATGTAATGCAGCTTACATGTTTAAGATCTTATATTCCAAAAGTAATTTTATTCACACATAAACTGAGAGCAAATTATAGAGAATTTCAGCATACTCTCTGCTTCCACACATACAAAGCATCCTCCAGAAACAACATACCCTACCAGAGTGATACATTATTTACAATTGATAAGCCTATATTGATGCATTTTAATCAACCAAAGTCCAGAGTTTACATTATTGTTCATTCTTAGTGCTGCACATTTTTGGAGTGTTTGGAGAAAATTATATTGAGTTGTATGCATAATTATAGAATTAAACCGAATATTCTGATTGTTCTAAAAGTTCTCTATGTTCCAAATATTCCTCCCTCTCTTTTTTTTGAAACCACTGGACTTTTTACTTTCTTTGTAGTTTTTCTTTATCCAAAATGTCTTATAGTAGAAATCATATAGACACAGCCTTATTACTAGTTTACAAAATTTGCTACTCGAATACTAGATGTTGTTTGATAAAGGAGTGCATTTGTGATGAGAACTGGGTGAGGTATGGAAGTGTTGGATGACAAAATTGTATACTTAAAATTAATATTACACTGTATATTTAAAAAATTGGGATTTAAATAATTTTTAAAAATGGACCATGACTACAGCAATCATGATAATGATTAAGGTAAAGCTTAGCTATAAAATGCTGCTGTTGACAGGTGTCACAAAAGTGAATAATTTGTAGGTTTCTAGAGTTGTTTCCGTTTTGCTGTATGTGTGAAATAAAAAAGCCCTGAGAAGAAACAACTGAGGAGATGGAGGGTCAGGGGAGATGGAATACACCACTACAGGAGCTTGTAAGTCTAGTCAAATAAAATACCTTGGCAAGGGGATGTATATATTAATCCTAAACCTGCTTGAATGGGGATTCACTTTTAACATTTACTAAGTGCACCTGGCCAAACAGGTGTGGGATTCAATGCTAGAAGGCAAGCTACAATTTTCTAACCATGCATGTGACCAGGCACATTGCTGAGTCCCCTATGAAGATTACTTCACCTAAGTGAAGTGGAGGAGAAATTTTACTCATTCCCACAAATGTTCTGTGTCATCTAGCTATGCACCTGAAACCAATTTAGAACACAAGTGAAGACTGTCAAAGCTCTTGCACCATCTGAGATACCTTGGGAAATCTGACATGGTGTTTTACTCATTCAAAATTAGTGTTACTGAAAGACTTTTGGTTGGATGACAGGTTCCATACAACTCACCAGAAGGGTTATCTATGAAAAATAATTTACATAAACAAAATGTTGGAAACCAGGTGTTTCTCATCTACTATTATCCAGGAATTAGGTAATTTCAGTTTTCTCTGTGGTGTCTCTCCTTCATATAATATCCCAAAGATAGGGCTGTCCTGCTTCTATTGGCAATATGACACTTATGGGTATAGAGATGAGCTGAGGACATCCCTTCCCAATAACCACTTCTTGTAGTCCCATCTCATACAATCAGACTCACTCTAAAGTCTCAGTTGAGTTTTTCTCAGCTTCATTACCAGTGAGTGGTCAAGAGTCATATGGGAGGTGAATTAAGGGAGAATTTATTTGTTAAAGTCATAGAATTCAATACTCATATTTTGGTTGTATATGTTATTGAATTATAACTATCACCAGTTGATATAACCAGATTAAAGGTAAATTTAATTAAAGTTATTAAATTATATAAATTTATAAAGTTAAATTTATGTTTGTTTATTTAAATTTACATTTATTTATTACATAAATTTAGAAATTTATAGATTCTGGAATGATATTTTTATTTTTGTGATGTTCAATTTGAATTTGAATGCTTTTTAGTTTTTCTCACTTTCATTGCTTAGGCTTTTCTTCCAATATTGCTGAAAAGTAAATGCTTTAAAAGAATGATGTCTTCATCAGTCAGCATTGTTTTCATCTCCAGTGTACAATTGCCAAAAAACAGTAGATGCTTTTCAGTTATTCAGTGGTATCTGATGATTAACATACTTGTTATTTTGGCATTTTTACATTTTACAAAAACATTTGCATAGAACTCATCTATTCAAAAAGTTTTTTTTTTCTTTTTGAAATTGCTAGCTCCGTTTCTCATGGTGTCACTATCACCACTGAACAAATCAACTTACCTGCACCTTGTCACTTCCAATTCTCATAATGACTTTATGCTATCAATAACTAGTTATGGGATTTGAAATTTTTTTATAGAATATGGTAAAATTAATGGGGATAATGATGTTATTTACTAATGCAATAATAAAACAAAGATAAGATGTGATTTTGTCATATAGATTATATAGATGGTGTGTATGTGAATGTGTGTATGTCTGTG
Source organism: Panthera tigris (assembly GCF_018350195.1). Classification (NCBI taxonomy): domain Eukaryota; kingdom Metazoa; phylum Chordata; class Mammalia; order Carnivora; family Felidae; genus Panthera; species Panthera tigris. The sequence continues at coordinate 84,137,301 of NC_056660.1, read as the reverse complement.
TTTCAGACTGGGAAGTACTGTATGAATATTTTATAATGTATTAAAATATAATTTTAAATGCAAAATATTTTATAAATATGAGGAAATATATTGTATTAAACTTTACTTTCTTCTAAATAACATATAATCTACTGAGTTATATCACTTGGATTCTTATAAATTATTTCTTCCTTTCATTACACCTTAGTATTTCAGACATTTGATGTCATTCCAAATAATTTAAGATGAATGTTTGTCTCAGGTTTATTTAGTGGTGATATTTTCCCACTATCATCTATGACTAAGTGCATAATTGGGGTTTAAATATTAAAAATAATATTGAGAATAGCCTGAAATGAGAATATAAAAATGAGGAGGAACTTCAGCTGTAGTAACTGCCTACTGAGACTGCTCAGGGATTTCATCCTCAACCCAGGAAAATCCAGCTCCCTTTTCTCAGAGTGACTGGCTGAGATGTACTTTTAGACTTATAAGTTGTCAAGATTTAAGCTGGGACCAAGTTTCCGTTTGCACTATCACCAGCCTATCAATTCTTTAGATTTTAATATTTCATTTCTACTGATACAATCAATGTTTTAAAAAATACCATAATTTTTCCATGGTAATGTTGCCAGATTTACCAAATATAAACATAAAATATAGAGTAGTTTGAAATTCAGAAATCCAACAACAACTTGTTGTACCACTCTACTATGTTTACTTACTTACATGTAATATGTGTATGTGATAGTTGGGACATACATATACTAAAAAAGTACATATCATATGCTTGATAATCGAATTTAACTTACACTTTATTGCTCACCTTGAATCTACGGGAAGCATGGCATTTTCCTGTCCAGGCTCAGCACTCAAGCCCTCAAGATTGTCAGTGGAAAAAAATTCAGGAATACACTTTTTCAATTTATAACCATTTATACAAAGCAGGCATGAACTAGACATGGCCAACCACATATGCCATGATCTGGTAAAATTTAACATTATAATTTTTATCTATGTCATTTTATTGAATGTATTCTATTATCTATTTTGGTATATGATTTTGAATACATACTTTGTATCTTTAAAATGATTTCCATATACAGTTATTGAATAATTACACATATATTAGTGACCAACACCAAATGATGTTTTATCATACTGGATTGCTGACCCTAAGCTTTGGATATCATTGTGCCTCTAAGCCAATATTATCCTACTCTCTGGGGTCCAACATGACAGCAGAACCCAAGTGTTCTGTGAATAGAGATATATATTTGTGGCTGCTAATAGTGATTAAGAGAATTGAAGATAAATTTGTCATATCATAGATTAAACATTTGGAAAAATAGTTATAGCCATTTAATCAAAGATTTGTTTTATAAATTATTATTTTATAAAATCACATATATCAGGCAATTATAAAGCAATGCTTTACCTCAGCAATGACATTCTAAGTCTCAGCCAAGAACACTGACTCTCAAAATTTCTTCACTGCAAACAAAAGTAAGCACTCTTTCAGGAGAAAAATAAACAAAATGAGTAATACAGTTAAAAAATTTAAGCCCTGGATCACATTAATTAGATAAATAATTATGCATGTATACATGGCAAATACCATGATAAAATTATTGCAAAATTATTCATGTATATTTTACAGAGTGGTCTAATATCCTGATCAGATATGATAATGAGTAGGTTTTTGTAGGAGCATTTTTTCCCCTTGCTAATAGTGTTTCTTTTTTTATTATTTTTTCAATACATGAAATTTATTGTCAAATTGGTTTCCATACAACACCCAGGGCTAATCCCAAAAGAAGCCCTACTCAACACACATCAGCCACCCTCCCCTCCCTCCCACCCCCCATCAACCCTCAGTTTGTTCTCAGTTTTTAAGAGTTTCTTATGCTTTGGCTCTCTCCCACTCTAACCTCTTTTTTTTTCCTTCCTCTCCTCCATGGGTTTCTGTTAAGTTTCTCAGGATCCACATAAGAGTGAAAACATATGGTATCTTTCTCTGTATGGCTTATTTCACTTAGCATCACACTCTTCAGTTCCATCCACGTTGCTACAAAGGGCCATATTTCGTTCTTTCTCATTGCCATGTAGTACTCCATTATGTATATAAACCACAATTTCTTTATACATTCATCAGTTGATGGACATTTAGGCTCTTTCCATAATTTGGCTATTGTTGAGAATGCCGCTATAAACATTGGGGTACAGGTGCCCCTATGCATCAGTACTCCTGTATCCCTTGGGTAAATTTCTAGCAGTGCTACTGCTAGGTCATAGGGTAGGTCTATTTTTAATTTTTTGAGGAACCTCCACACTGTTTTCCAGAGTGGCTGCACCAACTTGCATTCCCACTAACAGTTCAAGACGGTTCCCATTTCTCCACATCCTCTCCAGCATCTATAGTCTCCTGATTTGTTAATTTTGGCCACTCGGACTGGCATGAGGTGATATCTGAGTGTGGTTTTGATTTGTATTTCCCTGATGAGAAGTGACGTTGAGCATCATTTCACGGCCTGTGGGCAATCCAGATGTCTTCTTTAGAGAAGTGTCTGTTCATGTTTTCTGCCCATTTCTTCACTGGGTTATTTGTTTTTTTGGTGTGGAGTTTGATGAGCTCTTTATACATTTTGGATACTAGCCCTTTGTCCGATATGTCATTTGCAAATATCTTTCCATTCCGTTGGTTGACTTTTAGTTTTGTTGATTGTTTCCTTTGCTGTGCAGAAGCTTTTTATCTTCATAAGGTCCCAGTAGTTCATTTTTGCTTTTAATTCTCTTGCCTTTGGGGTTGTGTCAAGTAAGAAATTGCTACAGCTGAGGAAAGAGAGGTCTTTTCCTACTTTCTTCTCTAGAGTTTTGATGGTTTCCTGTCTCACATTCAGGTCCTTTATCCATTTTGAGTTTATTTTTGTGAATGGTGTAAGAAAGTGGTCTAGTTTCAATCTTCTGCATGTTGCTGTCCAGTTCTCCAAGCGCCATTTTTTAAAGAGACTCTCTTTTTTCCGTTGGATGTTCTTTCCTGCTTTGTCAAAGATGAGTTGGTCATACTTTTGTGGGTTTAGTTCTGGGTTTCTATTCTATTCCACTGGTCTATGTGTCTATTTTTGTGCCAATACCATGCTTTCTTGATGATTACAGCTTTGTAGTAGAGGCTAAAATCTGCGATTGTGATGCCTCCTTCTTTGGCCTTCTTCTTCAAAATTACTTTGGCTATTCGGGGCCTTTTGTGGTTCCATATGAATTTTAGGATTGCTTGTTCTAGCTTCGAGAAGAATGCTGGTGCAATTTTGATGGGATTGCATTGAATGTGTAGATAGCTTTGGGTAGTATTGACATTTTGACAATATTTATTCTTCCAATCCATGAGCATGGAATGTTTTTCCATTTCTTCATATCTTCTTCAATTTCCTTCATAAGCTTTCAATAGTTTTCAGCATACAGATCTTTTACATCTTTGGTTAGGTTTATTCCTAGGTATTTTATGCTTCTTGGTGCAATTGTGAATGGGATCAGTTTCTTTATTTGTCTTTCTGTTGCTTCATTATTAGTGTATAAGAATGCAACTGATTTCTGTACATTGATTTTGTATCCTGCAACCTTGCTGAATTCATGTATCAGTTCTAGCAGACTTTTGGTGGAGTCTATCGGATTTTCCATGTATAATATCATGTCATCTGCAAAAAGTGAAAGCTTGACTTCATCTTTGCCAATTTTGATCCCTTTGATTTCCTTTTGTTGTCTGATTGGTGATGCTAGGACTTCCAACACTATGTTAAACAACAGCGGTGAGAGTGCACATCCCTATCATGTTCCTGATCTCAGGGGGAAACTCTCAGTTTTTCCCCGTTGAGGATGATGTTAGCTGTGGGCTTTTCATAAATGGCTTTTATGATCTTTAAGTATGTTCCTTCTATCCCGAGTTTCTTGAGGGTTTTTATTAAGAAAGGTTGCTGAATTTTGTCAAAGGCCTTTTCTGCATCGATTGACAGGTTCATATGGTTCTTACCTTTTCTTGTATTAATGTGATGTATCACGTTGATTGATTTGCGAATGTTGAACCAGCCCTGCATCACAAAATGAATCCCACTTGATCATGGTGAATAATTCTTTTTATATGCTGTTGAATTCGAATTGCTAGTATCTTATTGAGGATTTTTGCATCCATATTCATCAGGGATATTGGCCTGTAGTTCTCTTTTATTACTCGGTCTCTGTCTGGTTTAGGAATCCAAGTAATACTGGCTTCATGGAATGAGTCTGGAAGTTTTCTTTCCTTTTCTATTTTTTGGAATAGCTTGAGAAGAATAGGTGTTATCTCTGCTTTAAATGTCTGGTAGAACTCCCCTGGGAAGCCATCTGGTCCTGGACTCTGATTTGTTGGGAGATTTTTGATGACTGATTCAATTTCTTCACTGGTTATGGGTCTGTTCAAGCTTTCAATTTCCTCGTGATTGAGTTTTGGAAGTGTGTGGGTGTTTAGGAATTTGTCCATTTCTTCCAGGTTGTCCAATTTGTTGGCATATAATTTTTCATAGTATTCCCTGATAATTGCTTGTATCTCTGAGGGATTGGTTGTAATAATTTCATTTTCATTCATGATTTTATCTATTTGGGTCATCTCACTTTTCTTTTTGAGAAGCCTGGCTAGAGGTTTATCAATTTTGTTTATTTTTTTTCAAAAAAACCAACTCTTGGTTTCATTGATCTGCTCTATAGTTTTTTTTAGATTTTATATTGTTCTTTTTTGCTCTGATCTTTATTATTTCTCTTCTTCTGCTGGGTTTAGGGTGTCTTTGCTGTTCTGCTTCTATTTCCTTTAGGTGTGCTGTTAGATTTTGTATTTGGGATTTTTCTTGTTTCTTGACATAGGTCTGGATTGCAATGTATTTTCCTCTCAGGACTGCCTTCGCTGCGTCCCAAAGCGTTTGGATTGTTGTATTTTCATTTTTGTTTGTTTCCATATATTTTTTAATTTCTTCTCTAATTATCTGGTTGACCCACTCATTCTTTAGTAGGGTGTTCTTTAACCTCCATGCTTTTGGAGGTTTTCCAGACTTTTCCCTGTGGTTGATTTCAAGCTTCATAGCATTGTGGTCTGAAAGTATGCATGGTATGATTTCAATTCTTGTATACTTATGAAGGGCTGTTTTGTGACCCAGAATGTGATCTGTCTTGGAGAATGTTCCATGTGCACTCGAGAAGAAAGTATATTCTGTTGCTTTGGGATGCAGAGTTCTAAATATATCTGTCAAGTCCATCTGATCCAATGTATCATTCAGGGCCCTTGCTTCTTTATTGACCATGTGTCTAGATGATCTATCCATTTTTGTAAGTGGGGTATTAAAGACCCCTGCAATTACCACATTCTTATCAATAAGTTGTTTATTTTTGTGAGTAATTGTTTTATATATTTGGGGGCTCCCATATTCGGCGCATAGACATTTATAATTGTTAGCTCTTCCTGATGGATAGACCCTGTGATTATTATATAATGCCCTTCTTCTCTCTTGTTACAGCCTTTAATTTAAGGTCTAGTTTGTCTGATATAAGTAGGGCTACTCCAGCTTTCTTTTGACTTCCAGTGGCATGATAAATAGTTCTCCATCCCCTCATTCTCAATTTGACTGTGTCCTCAGGTCTAAAATGAATCTCTTGTAGACAGCAAATAGAATGGGTCTTATTTTTTTATCCATTCTGATACCCTATTTCTTTTGGTTGGCACATTTAGTCCATTTACATTCAGTGTTATTATAGAAAGATATGGGTTTAGAGTCATTGTGATGTCCATAGGTTTCATGCTTGTAGCGATGTCTCTAATACTTTGTCTCACAGGATCCCCCGTAGGGCTGGTTTAGTGGTGACGAATTCCTTCAGTTTTTGTTTGTTTGGGAAGACCTTTATCTCTCCTTCTATTCTAAATGACAGACTTGCTGGATAAAGGGTTCTCAGCTGCATATTTTTTCTGTTCATCACATTGAAAATCTCCTGCCATTCCTTTCTGACCTGCCAAGTTTCAGTAGAGAGATTGGTCATGAGTCTTATAGGTCTCCCTTTATATGTTAGAGCATGTTTATCCCTAGCTGCTCTCAGAATTTTCTCTTTATCCTTGTATTTTGCCAGTTTCACTATGATATGTCATGCAGAAGATTGATTCAAATTACATCTGAAAGGAGTTCTCTGTGCCTCTTGGATTTCAATGCCTTTTTCCTTCCCCAGATCAGGGAAGTTCTCAGCTATTAGTTCTTCAAGTACACCTTCAGCACCTTTCCCTCTCTCTTCCTCCTCCGGAATACCAATTATGCATATATTATTTCTCCTTAGTGCATCACTTTTTTCTCTAATTTTCCCCTCTTACTCCAGGATTTTTTTATCTCTCTTTTTCTCAGTTTCTTCTTTTTCCATAATTTTATCTTCTAATTCACCTATTTTCTCCTCTGCCTCTTCAGTCCGAGCTGTGGTCATCTCCATTTTATTCTGCAGCTCATTAATAGCATTTTTTACCTCCTCCTGGCTGTTCCTTAGTCCCTTGATCTCTGTAACAATGGATTCTCTGCTCTCCTCTGTAATGTTTTCAAGCCCAGTGATTAATTTTATGACTATTCTTCTAAATTCACTTTCTGTTATATTGTTCAAATCGTCTTTTATCAGTTCATTAGCTGTCATTATTTCCTGGACTTTTTTTTGATGGGAATTCTTCCGTTTCATCATTTTGGATAGTCCCTAGAGTGGTGTGGAACTGCAGGGCACTTCCCCTGTGCTGTCTTGAATAACTTGCATTGGTGGGCAGGGCCACAGTCAGACCTGATGTCTGCCCCCAGCCCACCACTGGGGCCACAGTCAAACTGGTGTGTGCCTTCTCTTTCCCTCTCCTCGGGGCAGGATTCACTGTGGGGTGGCGTGGCCTGTCTGGGCTACTTGCACACTGCCAGGCTTGTGGTGCTGGGGATCTGGCGTATTAGTTGGTGTAGACTGGCAAGGTGCACAGGGGTGGGAAGGGCAGGCTCAGCTCGCTTTTCTTTTGGAGATCCACTTTGGGAGGGGCCCTGAGGCACCGGGAGGGAGTCTGACCCCCTGGAGGGATGGATCCGCAGAAGCACTGCGTTGGGTGTTTACACAATTTAAGCAAGTTCCCTTGCAGGAACTGGTTCCCTTTGGGATTTTGGTTGGGGGATGGGCAAGGGAGATGGCGCTGGCAAGCGCCTTTCTTCCCCACCAAGCTCCTCTCTGTTGTTCAGGACTCAACTCTCTCTCCTGTTGTCTTCCAGCCCTCCCGTTCTCCGAGCAGAGCTGGTAGCTTATAAGCTTCCAGATGTTAAGTCCCGCTTGTTGTCAGAACACACTCTGTCCAGCCCCTCCGCTTTTGCAAGCCAGACTCGGGGGCTCTGCTTTGCCAGTGGGCTGCCCCTCTGGCCCAGCTCCCTCCCGCCAGTCTGTGTATCGGGCACCGCGTCTCCGCCCTTCCTACCCTCTTCCATGGGCCTTTTGTCTGCGCTTGGCTCTGGAGACTCCATTCTGCTAGTCTTCTGGCGGTTTTCTGGAGTTAGGCAGGTGTAGGTGGAATTTAAGTCATCAGCAGGACACGGTAAGCCCAGCATCCTCCTACGCTGCCATCTTCCCCCAAATGTAGCAGCATTAAAAGCATGGGAATATATCCTTTTATTAATGGAGTCCCATGAAATGATCTTCATATAAACATTTAATACAAATTTGTGAATGTCACAAAGTGGAGAATCGTGTGTTTGTCCTCTTCTTTTCTAGAAAATTGATATCTAGTCTTTGGCAATTCCTTATCGATATAAAAAGAGATTACAAAATGAATCTCTTTAATTGACAATAAAGGGGAGTGAGCCATGTTCAAGTTGAATCAGTTTTGTAATTCTCACCCCAATTGTGTGTCTACAACCAAATATTCACATCCATGCTATGAATACATTAGCTTGTATGACAATGAGAATTACAGTTGTAGATAGAAGGACGTTTAATAATTATCTGATTTTAAAATGAGATTATGATGAATTGTCAGGTTATGACAAATGTTTCACAACGGTCTCTAAATATTTAAGGATGAAGAATAGAAAGTGATAGTATGTGATGGAAAACACACTTGGATATTTTTTTTTCTCAATTGTTTGGTAATTCTTTCCCCATTAGCATAAAATTTACAACAGTTCAATTATAAAGAAAAAATACCTATGCATTCTTTATATGGCTATTAGTATTCTTCATGCTGAATATGAGTCAGGGTAATGCAGAACAGAAAGCAAAAGAAATGCATGTACATTGGAGCAAGAGAAATGGGTACATTGTCCTGCCATGATTTTGGTTATGTTGTGTGTATTATCTCTCTTCCCCACCCTCTCTTTTTCATCTTTCTCCCTCTCTCCCTTGTTAGATAATACATATGATGATAGATTTTAGATAGATATATAGATAATTGATAGATAGATATCAGATAGATATGTATGACTATAAAATACATTCACACTCAAATTGGTGTGCAAATTATGTTGAGACTATTTTAAGACTTCATACAACATAGGTTTTACATTGATTTTGTAAAATAGATTTGGTTAAAATGAAAACTGTGATGTGGTGATGAGTATGGCAACAAAGTTAATTACAATGATCATGTGAGGTCTATTTTTTCCAGATAAATATGTTTTTGCACCTATCATGATCCCATCTTCCATTCATTTGACTATTAAAATATGCCAATTTTTACCAGTAGGCACTGAGATTTCCACCAACACCTTCCTCTTTCTCTTCCACGTTTTCATGATCCTCTGGATCACAGGTCTAAGCCCACTGACCTAATCACTTGTCATTTGGCCTTTGGCCGCATAATGAAACTCTCCATTGCATTGTTTTTATTGTGTACAACCGTGTTGGAATCACTGAACTTTCTGAATGATTTAAAATATAAGACTTTATTCTGCATGATCAGAGTAATGGGGGGCCCCTGCATGAGGACCATCTGCCTTCTGAGCATCCTCCAGGCCATTATCATCAGCCTCAGTACCTCCCGGTTGGCCAGTTTTAAACCTAAATGCACAAAGTACATCTTCCATTCATTTATCATCTTATGGTTTCTCGGTTTGTCTCTCAATAGTAACTGCATCTTGTATATTGCTGCTTCTTCTTCTAATGTGACCCAGAATAATCTACTGAATGTTAGTAAATACTGCTCATTTTCCCCATAAGGTCCATCATCAGGGTTCTACTTCTCACAATGACATTATCCAGGGATGTTTCTTCATAGGAGTCATGCTACTCTCTAGTGCATACATGATGATTCCCTTGTCCAGGCATCAGAGGTGGTGCCACCACCATCACAGCACCAGCCTCTCCTCAAGAGTCTCCCCAGTGAGAAAGACCACCCAGAATGTACTGTTTTGGCTGAGTTTCTTTGTGGCCATGTACTGGGTGGATGCCATCATCTCTTTCTCTGCAACTCTGTTATGGACATATGATCCAGTCATCCTAGATTTCCAGAAGCTTGTGTCTAATGTCTATGCCACTGTCAGTGTGTTGGTGGTAATTTGTTCTGATAAAAGGATAGAAATGTGTTTCAAAAGTGTGAATACATTACAATCAATTTATAACTACTTATTCATGAAATATTTATACCAAAACTGGATATTTTTGCTTTAATTCATATGACAGAATATTTATTTATGTCACAAACAAGTATAATTTAACTTACATGTAACTTCAAATTATATCTTACTTTATCTAAATATATTTGAAATCTATGATGCCAAGGACACTCCAGGTTCAATAGTTTAGTATTCAGGAAGATTTGATATTTACGATTGTAAACGTTTATGTTCCAAATGTGACAGCACCCAAATATATAAATCAATTAATCACAAATATAAAGACATTCATTGATAATAATACTATAATAATAGGGGACTTCAACAACCCCACTTCCAGCAATGGACAGATCATCAACAAGGAAACAATGGCAGTGAATGACACACTGGAACAAATGGATTTAACAGATATATTCTGAACATTTCATCCTAAAGCAGTGAAATACACATTCTTCTTCAGTGTACATGGAACATTCTCCAGGATATATCACATACTGGGACACAAATCAGCCCTCAACAAGTACAAAACCATGGAGATAATACTGTACACATTTTCAGACCACAACACTATGAAACTCGAAATCAACCACAAGAAAAAAATTTGGAAAGATAAATAATTAGAGAATAAAGAACATCCTACTAAAGAATGAATGGGTAAACAAGAAGTTAAAGAGGAAATTAAAAAGTACACGTAAGCCAATGAAAAAGATAACAACACAGCCCAAAACTTCTGGGACCAGCAAAGGCAGTCAGTTCCAAGAGGAAAGTATATAGCAATGTGGGCCTTCCCAAAGAAGGAAGAAATGTCTCAGATGCACACCTAAACTTACATGTTAACTAGCTGGAACAAAAAAAAACAGAAATTAAAACTCAAAACCAGCAGAAGACAGGAAATATTAAAGATTAGAACATAAATAAATGCTATTGAAATTTAAAAAATACAGTAGAAAAGATGAATGAAACCAGGAGCTGGTTCTTTGAAAGAATTAACAAAATTGATAAACCACTAGCCAGTTTGATCAAAAAGAAAAAGGAATGGACCCAAATAAATACAATCAAGAATGAAAGAGGAGAAATGCACACAACCAACACAGCAGAAATAAAAACAATAATAAGAGAATATTATGAGCAGGTATATGCCAATAAAATGGGCAACCTGGAAGAAATGGGCAAATTCCTAGAAACATATGCACTACCAAAACTGAAACAGGAAGAAATAGAAAATTTGAACAGACCCATAACCAGTAAAGAAATCGAATTAGTAATCAAAAATCTGCCAAAAAACAAGAGTCCAGGGCCAGATGGCTTTCCAGGGGAATTCTACCAAACATTTAAAGAAGAGTTAACACCTATTCTTTTGAAGCTGTTTCAAAAAATTGAAATGGAAGGAAAACATCCAAAGTCATTCTGTGAAGCCAGCATTACATTGATTCCAAAACCAGACAAAGACCTCACTAAAAAAGAGAATAGACCAATTTCCCTGATGAGCATGGATGCAAAAATCCTCAGCAAGATACTAGCCACCTGGATCCAACAATACATTAAAAGAATTATTCACCACGACGAAGTGGTATTTATACCTGGGATGCAGGGCTGGCTCAATATCCACAAAACAATGTGATACATCACAACAATAAAAGAAAGGACAAGAACCACATGATCCTCTCAATGGATGAAGAGAACATATTTGACAAAATACAGCATCCTTTCTTTATAAAAACCTTCAAGAAAGTAGGATAATACCTCAGGATCATAAAAGCCATATATGAAAGACCCACTCTAATATCATTCTCAATGGGGAAAAATTGAAAGCTTTTCCTCTAAGGCTATGAACATGACAGTGATGTCAACTCTTGCCACTGGTATTCAAAATAGTATTGGAAGTCTTAGCCTCTGCAACCAGAAAACTCAAAGGAATAAAAGACATCCAATCACTCAGGAGGAAGTCAAATTTTTACTCTACACAGATGACATGATACTTTACATGGAAAACCCAAAGGATTCCACCAAAAAACTGCTAGAACTGATCCATGAATTCAGCAAAGTTGCAGGACATAAAATCAATACACAGAAATTGGTTGCATTCCCATACACCAATAATGAAGCAACAAAAATATAAATCAAGGAATGGGTCCCATTTACAATTGCACCAAAACCCATAAAATACCTGGGAATAAACCTAACTAAAAGAGTGAAAAATCTATACACTGAAAACTACAGAAAACTTATGAAAGAAATGGAACAAGACACATAACAATGGAAACATATTTCATGCTCCTGGATTGGGAAAACAAATATTGTGAAAATATTGGTACTACTCAAAGCAATCTACATATTCAATGCAATACCTATCAAAATAACACCAGCATTCTTCACAGAGCTATAACAAACAATTTTAAAATTTGTATGGAACCATAAAAGACCCCAAATAGCCAAAGCAATCTTGAAAAAGAAAAACATAGCTAGAGGCATCACAATCCTGAATTTCAAGATGTATTACAAACCTGTAATCATCAAGGCAGTATGGTACTGGAACAAAAACAGACACATAGGTCAATGTAACAGAATTCAGAACCCAGAAATGGACCCACAAATGTATGGCCCACTAATCGCTGACAAAGCAGGAAAGAATATCCAGTAGAATAAAGATAGTCTCTCCAGCAAATGGTGCTGGGAAAACTGGAGAGCAGCATGAAAAAAAAAAAAAAAAAAAAAAACCTGGACCACTTTCTCACACCATACACAAAAATAAACTCAAAATGGATTAAAGACCTAAATAGAAGGCAGAAAGCCACCAAAATATTAGAGGACAAAGCAGGCAAAAAACACTTTGATCTTAGCCGCAGCAACTTCTTACTCAACACGTCTCCAAAGGCAAGGGAATCAAAAGCTAAATGAATTATGGGGACATCATCAAAATAAAAAGCTTCTGCAAAGCAAAAGTAATGATCAGAAAAACTAAAAGGCAACCGATGGAATGGGAGAAGATATTTGCAAATGACATATCAGAGAAAGTGTTAGTATCCAATATCTATAAGGAACTTCTCAAACTCAACACCCAAACAGCAAATAATCTAGTGAAGAAATGGGAAGAAGACATGAATAAAGACTTCTCCAAAGAAGACATACAGGTGGCCAACCGACACATGAAAAAATGCTCAACAACAGTCATCAGAGAAATACAAATCAAAACCACAATGAGATACCACCTTACACCTGTCAGAATGGCTAACATTAGCAACCCAGGCTACAGATGTTTGTGAGGATGCAGAGAAAGAGGATCTCTTTTCCACTGCTGGTGGGACTGTGAAACTGTTGTAGTCACTCTGGAAAACAGTATGGGGATTCCTCAAAAACCTAAAAATGAAACTACCCTATGACCCAGCAATTGCACCACTAGGTGTTTATCCAAGGGATACAGGTATGCTGTTTTGAAGGGACACATGCACCCCAATGTTATAGAAGCACTATCAACAATACCCAAAGTATGGAAATAGTCCAAATGTCCATAGATGGATGAATGGATAAAGAAGATGTGGTATATATACAATGGAGTATTACTTAGCAATCAAAACAAATTAAATTTTGCCATTTGCAACTATATGGATAGAACTAGAGGGTATTATGCTAAGTGAAAATACAGAAAGACAAATATCATGACTTCACTCATATGGAGAATTTAAGATACAAAACAGATGAACATAGGGAAGGGAAAAATAATATAAAAACAATATAAAATCAGGGAGGGAGACAAAAACATAAGAGACTCTTAAATATAGAGAAGGAACAGAGGGTTGCTGGAGGAGTGGTGGGATGGGGAATGGGCTAAATGGGTAAGGGACGTTAAGGAATCTACTCCTGAAATCATTGTTGCACTATATACTAACTAACTTGGATTTAAATTTTAAAATTATTAATTAGAATGAAAAATAAATAAATAAATAAATAAATAAAATTAGTTTAACAAAAAAGAAAAAAAGGCATCATCTTATTTGACTAAAGAGAAATGAAGTATTCAAAAACAAAACAAAACAAAAAGAATTGTTTCCTCTAGCTCTGCAAAGATGCTGGTGTATTTTGAGGAGTATTGTATTTAATGGGTAGATTGCTTTGGGCACTATCGACATTTTAACAATATTTGTTCTTCCAATCCATGAGAATAGAATGTTTTTCCATTTCTTTGCTTCTATTTCAATTTATTTCATAAACTTTCTATAGTTTTAAGCATAAAGAATTTTTTTTTCCTTTTTTGTTAAGATTATTCCTAGGTTCCTTATTGGTTTTGGTGCATTTGTAAATGGAATTCTTTGACTTATCTTTCTGCTGCCTCATTATTGGTGTAATGAAATGCAACCAAATTCCATGCTTTGACTTTATATCTTGCAGCTTTGTTGAACTCATGTATCAGGTCTAGGTTTTTTGTTGGAGGCTTTCGGATTTTCCATGTGATGTATCATGTCATCTTTGGAGAATAGAAGTTTGAGTTCTTCTTTGTCAATTCGTACAAATTTTAGTTCTTTGTGTTGTCTAATTGCTAATGCTACAGTTTCCAGTATTATATTGAACAACAGTGATAAGAGTGGACATCCTGTCATGTTCCTGACCTTAGTGGGGGAAGATCCCAGTTTTGTGTTTTTTTTTTCCATTGATGATGATCTACCTATAGGTCTTTCATATATAGCCTTTTTTATGATGAAGTATTATCCTTCTATCCCTATTTTCTGACAGTTTTTATCAAGGAATGATGCTGTATTTTGTCAAATGTATTTTCTGCAACTTTTGAGAGGATCATATGTTTCTTATCTTTTCTTTTATTAATGTGGTGTATCACATTGATTCATTTGTGAATATGGAACTAGTCTTGCAGTCCAAAAATAAATCCCACTTGATTATGGTGGATAAGTATTTTAATGTAATATTGAATGTTATTTGCTAGTATCTTGTTGAGAATTTTTGCATCCATGTTCATCAGAGATATTGACCTGTAATTCTCTTTTTTAGTGGGGTCTTTGTCTGCTTTTGGATTCAAGGTAACGCTCACTCCATAGAATGAGTTTGGAAGATTTCCTTCCATTTTATTTTTGGAACAGTTTGAGAAGAGTTGGTATTAATTCTTCTTTAAATGTCAGGTAGAATTCCCCTGAGTATCTATCTGGCCCAGGACTGTTGTTTTTTGGGAAATTTTGATAACTAGTTCACTTTTGCTGGTCATGGGTCTCTTTTAATTTTTTTATTTCTTCCTGTTTCAGTATTAGCAATATGTGTGTTTGTAGAAATTTGTAAATTTCTTCCAGGTGGCACAGTTTGATGGCATGTAATTTTCTGGGTATTTTCTTATAATTGTTTGTATTTCTGTGGTGTTGGTTGTGATCTCTCCTCTTTAATTTGTGCTTTTATCTATTTGGGTCCTCTCTTTTTTCTTTTTGATAAGTCTGGCTAGGGTTTATCATTTTTGTTTTTTCTTTCAACCAGCATTTAGTTTCATTTATCTGTTCTACTATTTTTTGTCTGTTTCCATATCATTTATTTCTGCTCTAATATTTATTATTTCCATAACTCTACTGGCTTTAGGCTTTATTTACCTTTCCTTTTCTTGATCCAGTAGGTGTAAGGTAAGTTTGTGTAATTGGGAAATTTCTTGTTTCTTTAGATAGGCCTGAATGCAATTTCTTTTACCTTAGGACTGTGTTTACTACATCCCAGAGGGTTTGTAATATCGTGTTTGCATTTTCATTTGTTTCCATGAAGTTTTTTTTTTAATTTCTTCTTTAATTTCCACATTAAACTATTTATGGTCTGATAGTATATTTTTTTTTTAATTTTTTTTTTCAACGTTTTTTATTTATTTTTGGGACAGAGAGAGACAGAGCATGAACGGGGGAGGGGCAGAGAGAGAGGGAGACACAGAATCGGAAACAGGCTCCAGGCTCCGAGCCATCAGGCCAGAGCCTGACGCGGGGCTCGAACTCACGGACCGCGAGATCGTGACCTGGCTGAAGTCGGACGCTTAACCGACTGCGCCACCCAGGCGCCCCTGATAGTATATTTTTTAACCTCCATGAGTTTGAGGGCTTTCCAAATTTTTGTGTGTGATTGATTTCAAGTTTCATAGTGCTGTGATCCTAAAATATCCATGATATGATCTCACCTTTTTGTGCCTATTGAGGGCTGATTTGTGAACCAACATGGGATGTATTCTGGAGTATGTTCCAGGTGCATTAAAGAAAAATGTATTCTGCTATTTTAGAATGAAATGTTATGAATGTATCTGTTAAGTCCATCTGTTCCAGTGTGTCTTTCGAAGGCATTTTTGCTTGTTGGCTTTCTGCTTAGATGATCTGTCCATTGCTATAAGTGGTGCATTAAATTATCCTACTATTTTGGTATCATTTTCAGTGAGTTTCTTTATGTTTGTTGTTAATTGATTCATATATTTGCATTCCTATAAGTTGGGGGCATATATATTTACATTTGGTAGATCTTCTTAATAGAGAGGCCCCTTACTTATGATACAATGCCATTCTTTATCTCTTGTTACAGTCTTTGTTTTACTTTTTTTAAAATATTTATTTATTTTTGAGAGAGACACAGAGACTGAATGCGAGAGTGGCAGAGATAGAGGGAAGCACAAAATCTGAAGCAAGCTCAAGACTCTGAGGTGTCTGCACAGAGCCTGACATGGGGCCTGAATTCACAAATGGTGAGATCATGACCTGAGCCAAAATTGGACTCTTAACAAAGAGCCACCCAGGCACCTCTACAGACTTTGTTTTAAAATCTGGTTTGTCTAAGTATTGATACTTTGACTTTCTTTTGATGTTGATTATCATGATAGGTGGTTTTCCATCCCCTCTCTTTCAAATTCGAGGTGCATTTATCTCTAAAATGAATCTGTTGTAGGCCGCGTATAAAGGGCTCTTGTTTTTGTTTGTTTGTTTTTAATACCATTGAAACCCTATGTATTTTCATTGGTGCACTTAACCCATTTATATTCAGAGTGTTTATTTAAATTTAGTGCCTTTTTGTTACCTGTGGAGTTGGTGTATCTGATGATGTTCTCTGGTCCTTTCTAAATTTCATTGTTGATCTTGTTTCTTTCTCCAGTCCAAGAGACCTCCTTTAAATTTCTTGCAGGGCTGGTTTAGTGATCACAAACTCTTAGGTTTTCTTTTTTTCTTTTTCTTTTCTTTTCTTTTCTTTTCTGTTCTGTTCTGTTCTCCTTTTCTTTTCTTTTCTTTTCCTTTTCTTTCCTTTCCTCTTCCTTTTTTCTTTCTCTTTCTTTCTTTCTTTCTTTATTTCTTTTTTGTTATTGTCTTTTGTCTGGGAAAATCTTTATCTCTCCTATTCTGAATGACAGCTTTGCTGGATAAAGAATTCTTGGTTATGTATTTCCTATACAGCACATTGAATATTTCTTGCCAATTCCTCCTGCCACTCCCTTCTGGACTTCTAAGTTTCAGTGGACAGGCATGCTGTTAACCTTATGTGTCTACCGTAGTAGGTTAAGGATACTTTGTCCCTGGCTGCTTTCAGATTTCTCTGTGTACCTTTATATTTTATAAGTTTTATGATGGTGTGACATGGTGTTGCCCTGTTTTTATTGATTTGAGGGGGAGTTATCTGTGCCTCTTGGACTTGAATGCCTGTTTCCTTCACCATATAAGGAAATTCTCAGCTATAATTTGCTCAAAGAAATCTTTTGGCTTCCCTCCATTCACTGGTGATTCTTATGGTACAGATTCTGTTTTGTTTTATGGAAACACTAAGATCTCTAAGTCTCCTTTAGTGATCTAAAAGTTTTCTCTCCCTCTTTTTTTCAGCTTCATTATTTTCCATAATTTTATCTTCTATATCACCTATTCTCTCCTCAGCTTCTTCAAACCTTGTTGGGACTGTATACGGTTAGTTTTGAATCTGAGTTACAGAATTTTTTATTTCACTCTTAGTTTTTAGGTCTTTGATCCCTGCAGCAAGGATTTCTCTGGTTTCTTCTGTGCTTTTTTTTTCAAACTCAGCTAGTCATCTTATGACTGGTATTCTAAATTCATGGTCAAATATATGGCTTATATCTGTATTAAGCAAGTTTCTGGCTGTGATTTCTTCTTGGCCTTTCTGTTGGGGAGACTTCCTCTGTCTTGTAATTTTGGCTAAATTTCTGTATTTTGCATGTTTTGAAACCTATTATGTTTCTTACACCTGAGAGAAATACTATATTAAAAAGGGGTTGTAAACTGTCTAGGACCTGGTATTTCAGAAAGTGTTTCTGGTGTATGCTTTGTGCAACTGGCTGTTTTATTTTGGCTTTACTTTCCCACTGGTCACTTCTCTGCTGAGCTCCTCCTTGGTGCAGTGAGGCTTTTTGACTTTTAACTGGGTGTGCTTTTATTTTTTTGTGAGGTAGGCCAGGAAAAAGGGGGGAATTTTCTGATCCGAAGGTGCTGGTGTGACTCAGTCAGTTAAGCATGTGACTTTTGATTTTGCCTCAGGTCATGATCTCAAGGTTTGTGAGATAAAACCTCATGTCAGGCTCTGTACCGACAGTGAAAATCCTGTTTGGGATCCTCACCCTCCCTCACTCTTTCTCTTTTTCTCTCAAAATAAATAAACATTAAAATGCTTGATCCAAAAGAGGGGGAGGGAGAGAAAAGGAAAGGGAACAACAACAAAGAAACACATACACACATACAGAATATCTAAAAAAATATGGCTGATTCTTAGAGAAAGTAAAGGGGAAAATAATAAAAGCCTTATTACAAAAAAATAAAAATAAAAAGAGAGAAAGGAGGAGAGAGAAATGGAAGTAAAACAAGCAAACAAACAAAATTGAAACTATATACCTGATTCCAAAAGAAAAAAGAAAGAGAAAACTGCAGGTGTTATTTGGAAGCACCCTATTTTCAGTGCACATGGTAAATGGGAGGTACTGGTTGTGCTGGTCTGCAGGACAGGTTTGCTGCACTGGCTCAGAGTCAGTATTGACCCAGTGAATAAGCACTTGATAGGCATAGGGTGTCAGGGTTTGGTGTAAGCTAGTCTTGCCTCCCCTGGGAGCTGCTGTGTTGCTCTCTGAAATTCCATCTTGTTGGTGTTGGGACAAAAATGGCTCCTCTCCTATATATCATTGAGAGACCCGTGATCTTCCACCCTGTATTGTTCAGGAAGCCCTCACAGGATACCAAGGGCAGTCGGCTCACTCTGTGCCACAACTGTACTGTGTTTTTTCTTCAACACACACCAGCTATTCATAAGATGAGGCCTTAAAGGACCCAGCACTACATAGATCTGATCCTTTCCTGTGTAGTCGAGCCTCTTTCCATGCCGTGTCTGAATCCCCCTGTCCCAGAAAAATAGTTCCAGGACTGCACAGAGCATAGAATCTATGGTGTAACACTATAAAAATCAAAAAAAGTTTATATTCTCTCTGGGTGCACATTTGTCCCCTTGCTGATGAAAGGTCTTTGGCTAGCACCTGAAGGGTCTTTTGCCCTTTGAGACGCAATAAACCCTCTTCCAAAAGTACTTTAGGAAGGGGCATGTTATCTTCCAGGGATCCTTGGAAGTCTCTACACTACTCTACCTCACCCTCTCTCCAACTGTGGAGATACTTCTGCCACTCCACAGATCAATTTCCTGGGTGTTTCAAGTGATCTGACCTCAATATATCTGAGTATGAGTGACAAAGAAAGCCCAGGGACCCCCTACTCCCACGCCATCTTAACTCCTCCCTACTACACCTTTGTACTGTAACTGTAAGTCCAGAATTGTGATCCCTTTGGCTTTGCTTTGTTTTTTCAAGATTGTGTTTGCTATTTGTGGTCTTGCAGTTCCATGCAAATTTTAGAATTGTTTGTTCTAGCTCTGTGAAAGATATTTTTGGTATTTTGGTAAGGGTTGTATTAAAGTGTAGATTGCTTTGGGTAATATTGACATTTTAAAAATGTTTGTTCTTCCAATCCATGAGCATGGAATGTTTGTCTATTTCTTTGTGTCCATCAATTTTTTTCAACAATGTATTATACTTTTCAGGGTACAGATCTTTTACTTCTTTGGTTAGGTTTCTTCCTAGGTATCTTATGGTTTTTGGTGCATTTGTAAATAGGATCAATTCCTTGATGTCTCTTTCTGCTGCTTCATTATTGGTGTATAGAAATGCAACAGAGTTCTAAACAATGATTTTGTAACTTGCAAGTTTGCTGAATTCGTGTATCCATTTTAGCAATTGTTTGGTAGAGTCTTTTGGGTTTTCTATGTAGAGTACCATGTCATTTTCAAATAGGGAAAGTGTGACTTCTTTGTCGATTTGGATGCCACTTACTTCTATGTGTTTTCTGATTGCTGTAGCTAGGAATTTCAGGAAATTGCAGTATTAAAAGTGGACATCCTTATCTTGTTTTTGACCATAGAGGAAAAGCTCTCAGTTTTCACCCTATTGAGGGTGAAAATAGTTGTGGGTTTATCATATATGACCTTCATGATGTTGAAGTATATTTCCTCTAACCTTACTTTGTGGAGGGTTTTTATCATGAATGCATATGCTGCTTTGTTAAATGCTTTTTCTACATCTATTTAGAGGATCAAATGGTTCTTATCCTTTCTTTTAGAATATGGTGTGTCATCACGTTGATTGATTTCTGAATATTGAATCACATTCACAGCCCAGGGGGAAAAAAATCCTACTTGATCATGATGAATGACTTTTTTTAATGTGCTGTTGGATTAGTATTGCTAGGATTTGGTTGAGAATTTTTGTATCCGTGTTCATCAAGGATGTTGGCCTGTAGTTTTCTTTTTGAGTGCAGTCATTATCAGGTTTTAGTATCATGGGTAATTCTGGACTCAGAATTAATTTAGAAGTTTTCCTCCCTTTTCTAGTTTTTGGAAGAATTTTAGCAGAATAGGGAGTAACTCTTCTTTCAATGTTTAGTAGAATTCCTCTTTGAAAACATTTGGCCCTGTAGTTTTGTTTTCTGTAGTTTTTTTTTTTTTAATTATTCATTCACTTACATTTCTGGTTATTAGTCTTTTCAAGTTATCTATTTCCTCCTGTTTCAGCTTCAGTAGTTTACATACTTCCAGGAATTGATCCATTTCTTTGAGAATATCCAATTTGCTGGAATATAATTTTTTGTAATATTCTGTTTCTATTTTGATGGTGTTTGTTGTTATTTCTCCTCTCTCATTTTTTTATTTTACTTATTTGGGTCTTGTCTCTTATTTTTTATAATTCTGGATAGGTGCTTATCAATTTAGCAATTTTTTTCAAAGAGCACATTTTTGGTTTCATTAATGTGTTCTATTTTTTAAAATTTCTGTATCATTTATTTTTGGTCTAAGCATCATTATTTCCTGCCTTCTGCTTTCTTTAGGTTTCATTTGTTCTTAATTTTTATTTTTGAGAGAGAGAGTGTGTGTGTGTGAGCAGGGGAGGGGTGGAGAGAGAGGGAGACACAGAATCTGAAGCAGGTTCCAGGTTCCAAGCTGTCAACACAGAGTCCCATGTGGGGCTCAAACCCATGGACCGCAAGATTATGACCTGAGCTGAAGTCAGACACCCAACCGACTGAGCCACCCAGGTGCCCCTCATTTATTGTTCTTTTCCTAACTCTTTTAGGTATAGAGTTAGGTTGAGAGTCTTCTTATTTCTTAAGGTACTACTGTTTTGCTATTTACTTCCCTCATAGGACTTCTTTTGCTGCATATCAAAGATTTTGGATCATTGAATTTTCATTTTCATTTGTTTCCCTGTACTTATTTACTTATTTATTTGATTTCCTGGTAGACCATGCCATTGTTTATTAGCATGGTGTTTAACTTCCGTGTATTTGTGGTATTTCCATATATGTTTGTGGTTGACTTCAAGTTTTTACTTGAAGTTTTAACAAGCTATGCTCTTGTCTTCTTGTTTAATAAGATCTGATACTACCTCCAGTAGAGCTGCAGAATATCCACTAGAATCCCTGCAGAACTCTCTGGGAGACGTTGTGTGGGTAGAGGTTTCAGCTTCTGGGAGGGCCCCACCATGATGGGACTGTGGCAAGCTTGGTTGAGATGGGCAGTACCTCCAGAAAGCTGTGTTTTGCAACTTGGAGTATGCACATTAGGCAGCCAGTGAGTGTGCTGAATTGACTCCTGTCAGTGGCTCTGTGTTTATGCTGAAGAGGAGGAAAATTGTGCCAGCTAGTACCTGTGTCCCCAGAGAAACATGCAATTTTTTGCATCGCTCTCTCTTTCTCCTTTCTCTGATACCAGGGTTCCCTTTCTTCTGCAGCACCTGTGATCTGTTTCTCCCCCAAGCCATAAATCTGCACTTCCTGATGTGGTATCTTCTGTCCCTCCAGTTGGGCTCTTTCTTATGTCAATCCTCAGGTAAATTGTATGGGTATTCAGAATTATTTGATGGTTATCTAGTTGTATTTGAGGGACAAGACTAACCTAGGGTCCTCCTACTATGCACCATCTTAGTTCCCTCTGAGGGCTTTATAATGATTGCGTTTTTGTTTCAAGTGTTTTTCATATTTATGGAAATAACTTAATTTTATAATTTATCAATATGGTGCATTACATTGATTGACTTGGGACTGTTAAAGAAAATTTGTGTTTAAAAGATAATCCTACTTGTTTATTGTATGTAATTATCCTTTTGTTTAAATTTTACTTAGTTAACATTCAATGCAATATTGGTTACAGGAGTAGAAATCCGTGATTCATTACTTACCGTATGTAATTAATTTTAAGTTTTTGGATTCAATTTGCACATTTTTTAATAATTTGTGTCTATGTATATGATAGATCATGGTCTTTAGTTTACTTATGGTGGTTTTATCTGGCTCTCTTTTCTGGGTAATAACAGGTCTCATAAAATGAATTAGTAAATGATATGGTCAATTCCCAGTTCCTTCTATATTTTGGAAGGGCTTGTAAAGAACTGGTATTTTTTAAACTTTTAATTAAATGTTTCATAAATTTAAGAAGAAATGCATACGAATCTGGGTATTTTTTGTGTGTGGAAATATTTCTTTCATCTCTTTACTTATTAGAGGTGTATTCATATAGTATATCCCCTCTCAAGTTTAGTCAAATGACATGTACTTACATATTTAGGAATTTAAACTGAGTTTGTAGTATTTAATTTTTTTATGTATTTACCAATTGAGGTGGAAAAATAAGGAATAATAATGTAAAAGAATGAGATTTCAGGGAAACTATGAAGAGCACTCTCACATGTTCTTCTGATTTAAGAAAATAAGTATCACTACCACTGCTGTATTTACTACTAATATTTATTGTGTGAGACAAATCCAAACAATCCAAACAAATAAGGAAATGTGTCATTTGATTTTGGAGTTATCAATACTAGAGCCTAACCCAACCTTCTCTTTTGCAGCAATAATTAGAGGACAAAGATAATTTGAATAAAGACATATAAAATGACATGAATAAAGAATGTCATTGAGATGTGAAAAGTTAATGAAACAATTGGTTAACAATTACACACATAAGTTAGGCAATATCCAAACCTTATACACATATAGATATAATTCAAGTGAGTTTAATATATAAAATAAAATCATGTAAGACAGACACTAAGACACTTACAATTATAGTTGATGACAATAAAACCATCATTGTAATAAAGTGTTTAGTAATTATAGCAAACAAATACACTCTTTACAAGTGTTAGATACCATCATCAGACAATTTGAGTATCCCAGGAGACAGAGAAATTGAAATCATTGTTGATGAGTAAAGAGAGGTTGCCAGGGAAACACAAGCCAGAGAATATTAATTTAAATGGCACACATTAAGGCTTAAAATTCATAAAATATATGAAAGCAGAAATCTTACATGTCATATTCTTTGGGCTCTGTGAAATGACAACAGAAACTATAAGTAAAATCAACAAGTAGTGTGGGGAAATAGGTTCTACTTACATAAATGGGTTAGAATAAAGCTTAGGATGGAAAGCTGCCACCACGGGGCAAAAGTGCCTGAGACTAGGTGGCAAGATATTGTAATCAGTTCACAAGTAACTTGCTATATCACCTACAGGAAACTACTTTTCATGGTGCTAATGTACCTTGATCACAAACACCACTTGCCCCCAGACCCTTTGTTCCTTACTCACACAAGTTAATGATTACTGATTATTTTCTTCATGTTCATCATGTGTGTAATATCTTGTGAGCTTAATAAACACATAGACTAAACTCATGTTTGGGGCTCTTGTCTCCTCCTAGACATTAGCCTCTCTTGTATTCAATTCTGCATCCACTCTCTTACTATACAAGAAAGAACTCCAGACTCATTGTGACAAAGTAGCATCTCCCTAAATGCATATTTCAAATAAGATATTTCTGCATAACTACTAGATATAAAATCCAAAGTGAAATTACATCTACAAAGATGTACTAAGAAACCATACTAAGTGCAGCAAAACAACTTGATTACACAAAACAAGCTCTACCAAGAGTAACTTAATGATACAGAAAAACAGTAATGCATTGTGACACAAAGACACACTACATTAATAGTGAATGATTAGTGCATCACAAATTTGTGCAAAACGTGAAAATACTTTCAGATGTTATTAAAATACGTTCTAAAAATTATATTGTGATATGCTAACTTAAAAGATGGAAGCCATGGTTGAAATACTTCAAGGAGAAATTTTTATAAGATACTGCTGCTTGCCACAAAAATATCTATATGAAATATTTTCTCTATGTTTACAATCTGGAGGGTTGTGATTTTGGTATTTCCAAAATTCCATTAGTGCAGCTAACTAAAAGTACTCAAAAGTTAAAATAATCCTTAAAATCCTTAATCCTTAAAGTTAGCTAACAAAGTTAATAAGTAAATATAAAAATGTTCCAGGGTCTGAAGAAAGTCAAGAGAAGGCTCTAGAAGAGTAAGCAGTAAGAGTAAGTAGCCATTTTTCTATCCAGATCCTAGCTGACCACAAGGAGATTGAACCTGTGTGGAATGTCCAACTTGCCCCCAGTGTGAGT
Source organism: Panthera tigris (assembly GCF_018350195.1). Lineage (NCBI taxonomy): Eukaryota > Metazoa > Chordata > Mammalia > Carnivora > Felidae > Panthera > Panthera tigris. The sequence goes on along the minus strand of NC_056660.1, from coordinate 84,112,700 downwards.
GGAATAAAGAAAGAGACTGGAGACATCCAAAACATGATATGTCCCAAATTTTACAACCATATTAGAAACAGTGATACACACAAATACATAAGCTAATGAATAAGGAGTCCAAAGAAATTACATGTCACATAATACAGATCTATGTAATATGTTCAAAATATTTAAGTAAAGACAATGGTACAAAAAGGAAATCAAAAGAAGCAGAAAGAGAATCTATACCCTTGTGAAGAATATTGGGAAAGGAGCCTAATATTATTAGATAGATTAATTTTCAATAACCATTGAAAAATAAAATGGTATAAAATAATAATAAAATGGTATAAAATGGCATAAAATAATAAAAAAATAAAAATAAAATAAAATAATATGGTATATAATATTTCAGCTAAACATTGAATGATTCTGAGGTGATGGAAGGAAAAATAAAATAGAATATTGAGCAGAAATATCGAAACCAAAGACATTAAAGACTGGACATTCATGGAAAATGCAGTAGTCACTACAGATATACAAAGATCGGGATAAGAAGAAAAAAACCACTTAATTGTTGTACTAGAGTATATGATGATAATAATAACAATAATAATAAAAGAAATCATAAGTTTCTAATTTCAAAACTAGACAAGGATGTTACACATCAGAAATGCATTGCAACCAAAATAGATAAATAAAAATACTAACCAGAAGTGTTTGTTAAGCTGTGTAACACAAAATAAAAGGAAATATCCAAAGAATACAAAAATACTAACTGAAAGGGATACATGCACTCTGATGTTTATAACAGCATTATCTACACTAGCCAAATTCTGGAAAATGCCCAAATGTCCATCAACTGATGAAATGGTTATATAGATAGATAGATAGATGTGGTATATATATACAATGGAACATTACTCAGCCATCAGAGAGAATGAAATCTTGTCATTTGCAATGATGTGGGTGAGGCTAGAGTGTATTATGCTAAGCAAAGTAAGTCAGCAGAGAAAGATAAATGCCATATGATCTCACTCTTATGTGGAATTCACTAAACTAAACAAGCAGAGAGGAAAAAGGAGAGAGAGAAACAGATTCTTAACTATTGACAACATGCTGATGGCTACCAGAGGGAATACAGGTGGAGAAATTGGTTAAGTGACCTATAGAGATTAATAAGTGCACCTGTTCTGATTCATATCAGGTGATATATGGAAGTGTTTAATGGCACCTGAAACTAATAATATATTGTATGGTAACTAACTGGAATTTAAATAAAAACCTTAACAAAGTGTGGTGACAGACTCTTGAAACACATTTTTATCATTTTATCGGAACAAATTACCATCAACACACTGACAGTGGCATAGAAATTGGTAACAAGCATCTGGAAATCCAGAATGACTAGGTCATATATCCATAACAGAATTGTGTAGGAGATGATGACAGTCACCCAGCACATGACACAAAGGAACTCACAAACAAAAGGACAGTCTGGGTGGCCTTTCTCTCTGGGGAGACTCTTGAGGACAGGCTGGTGCTGTGAAGGTGTTGACAACACCTCTGATGTCTGGACAAGAGAATCATCATATATGCACTTGAGAGCAGCATGACTCCTATAAGAAAATATCCCTATATAATGTCAAAGTGAAAAGCAGTCTCCTGATGATGGAGTTTATGGGGGAAATTGAGTATTATTTACTGACATCCAGTAGATCACTCTGGGTCTCATTAGAAGAAGTAATAGCACAGATGATGCAGTTACTACTGATAGACGAACTGAGAAAACATAAGATGATAAAAAAAAATTGAAAAATATTCCTTGTGCATTGATGTTTAAACCTGGCCATCCAGGAGGTCCTGGGTCTGATGATGATGGCCCGGAACATGCTCATGGAGAGGCCCTTCTGTATTACTCTCTTAATACAGAATAAAGCCTTACATTTGAAATCATTCAGAAAGTTAAGTGTTTCTAACAGGTCTGTAAATAACAAAAACAGTAGAGTGAAGAGCTTCATTATGTGGACAAAGGCCGAGTGACAGGTGACTAGATCAGTGGGCTTACGCCTGTAATCCAGAAGGAGCGTGAAGATGTGGAAGAGAACAAATAAAAAGTCTTTCAATAACACTAATCTCAGATTAATAGAACACCATGTCAGATTTCCCAATGTACCCCTGATGGTTTAAGAGCTTTCAGCAGACTTCACACGTGTTCAAAGTTGGTTTCAGGTGCATAACTAGAGATACAGCACATTTTTGGGAATGATTAAAATGTCTCCTCCAGATAACTTAAGGGAAATATTCTTCTTTATAGGGGACTCATCACTGCCAGGGCACCTGCATGGTCAGAAAATTGTATCTTGCTTTCCAGCATCTAATCCTTCACCTGTCAGGTGCACTTAGTAAACGTTAAATGTGCATCTCCATTTAAGCAGGACTTGGGATTGAGATACACTCCCTCCCTTCTCAAGGCATCTTATTTGATTAGACTTATAGGCTCCTGTGGTGGTGTATTCCATCACCCAGAACTGTCAGTCCTTAGTTGTTTCTTCTCATAGGGCTCTTTTAGTTCACACATGCAGCAATAGGGAAACAGCTCTAGAAACTTACAAATTGTTTGCTTTTGTGATACCTGTCAAGAACATCTTTTTACAATTAAGATTTACTTTAATCTTTATCATGATTGTTGTGTTCATGGTCCAGTTTTTATAGTTTTTATTTAAATTCCAGTTTGTTAATATACAGTGCAATATTAGTTTTAGGTGTACACTGAGTTATTCAACACTTCCATAAAACACCCAGTGCAAATCACAAGTGCACTCCTTTATCAAACAACATCAATTGAGAAGCGACTTTTTTTTTGTGAATTAACAATAAGCCTGCATGTATATGATTTCAAGTATAAGACATTCTAGATAAAGGGAAACTACAAAGAAAGTAAAAATATCAGTGGTTGCACACAGAGAGAAGGAGGAACATTTGGACTATAGGGGAATTTTAGGACACTCAGAATTCTCTGTTTAATTCTATTAAGATGGCTACAACCCAATAAACTTTTCTCCAAATACACAAAAAGATGTACAACAATAAGAATGAACAATAATGTAAACACTGGACTTTGGTTTATTATAATGCATCAGTGTAGGTTTATTAATTGTACATAATGTACCACTCTGATAGGGTATGTTGACTCTGGAGAATGCTATGCATGTGTGGAAGTAGAGAGTGTACTGAAATTCTCTGTACTTTACACTCAGTTTTTCTGTGAATAAAAGTACTTTTCAAATATAAGACATTAAAAATGTAAACTATATTACATAACCACATGAAGAAGAATCTCTCCATCAGAAATCCTGACACCTGAGCATTCACCAGACCATGCACAACCGTTCAAGCATTTTCTGGTTATGAAATATAAATAATAATCCACCATCTAAAATGGAAACTAAAACAAACAAACAAACAAAAAAGAAAAAAAAAGAAAAAGAAAGTAACAATGAAATCACTAACTGGTTCTTTAAAAAGTTAAACACAATTGAAAAAACTTCAGCAGAGTTAGACAAAAAGAGGAATCAAATAAAATCAGAAATAAAGGAGTCAAAATAACAGAAACAGAAATGCAAAGAATGATAAAATAATATAGAGAAAAAGTATGTGCCATCAACTAAAAAAAATTGAGAAATGGATAAATTACTAAAAACGTACAATCATTCAAAACTGAATCATAAATAAATAGAAAATTTGAAGAGTGGTTATTAGTAATGAAATTGAATCATTAGTAATAAAAAAAAACACCCAAAGAAAATTCCAGGATCAGAGTTTCATAGATGACTTCTATCAAATATTTAATGAAGAATTAATAACTATTCTCAAGCTATTCAAAAAAAAAAGAAAGAATAAGAACAAGAAGAAGAAAAGGCAAACTTTGAAGTATATCTTACAAGTCCAATATTGCACAGACACCACATTTACATGAATAAAGTAAAAACAAATCAATAACAAAAACCTACAGGCAAATATCTTTGATGAATATAGATGGAAAAACTCCTCAAAAATTTCCCAAACCATATTCAATATTAAAATTTAAAAATAATTAACCAGATTTTTCTCAAATGTGATTTATTTTAGTGATGATTGTATGATTTTAATTTACTTTACAAATCAACCAATTTGATAAATCGCATTAACAAGATGAAGGATATAAAGCATACAATCATCTATAATGATGCTTAAAAAGCTTTTGACAAAATATAATATCTATTCATTATAATAACTGTCAACAAAGTGAGTTTAGAAAGAACACATCTCTACATGAAAAAGGCCATGTGTGGGACAAAGCATGTTAACATCATACTCATTGGTAAAAGAGAAATATTTTTCTCTACAATCAGGAGGGAGACAGGAATTACACTTTCACCACTTTTATTACACATAGTGTTGAAAGCGGTAGTCACAGCAATAAGAAAAATAAGTAAAATCAAATTGGAAAGGAAGAACTAACACTTACTATTTACAGATGGGAAAACACTATATGTATATACAAAACCCTAATGAATCCACCAAAAAAAAGCCCTATTAGTACTGCAAAATGACTCAGGAAAGTTGTAGGATACAAAATTAATACTAGGAACCTGTTGAATTTCCATACTCAAATAATGATGTAGCAGAAAGAGAAACCAAGGAATAATTCACTTACAATTGCACCAAAATATTGAAATGCCTAGGAATAAAGACATACTCTCAAAACCAAGGATATTGATGAGGGAAATAAAAGAAAATACAAGGAAATAGAAAGGTATTCCATGCTCATGCATTAGAAGAATTATATTGTTAAAATGTCCATAGTACACAAAGCAATCTACAGATTCAATGCAATTCCTATCAAAATACCCATAATATTTTTCACAGAATAAGAACAAATAATTATAAAATTTGTATGTAAAAAAGAAAAGACCATGGATAGCCAAAGCAATACTGAAGATGAAGAAAAATGGTTGACTATCATTATACCAGACTTTAAGTTTGGCTACTGAGCTATAGAATACCAAAGATTATGGTTGTGGAAAAGAAACTAGACACATATATCAACGGAATAGGAGACAGATCTCATAAATAAACCCACTTATATTGTCAATTAATGTATAATGAAGAAGGCAGCACTTAAAGAGTAGAGAAAAGGCAATATTTTTGATACATTGTGTTAAAAAAAAACCTGGACAGCTAGATGCAAATAATGAAAATGGACCACCTTCTTTTGCCACACATAGAAATATAAACTCAAAATAGAGTAATATCAAGAGGAGTTAAGATGCTTGAGTTGAAGGGAAACCCTGGGCATGTCTTCTCCCTTTTCCACAGTACACAGATCAACATCACATCATTTTGAATACCTAGGAAATTGAACTGAGGATTAAGAGAACAATCTGCATAATGTGAGGGAGAGAACTGGCAGGTACACAGTGCGGATACATGAAGTTGAACTGAGGATTAAGAGAACAATCTGCATAATGTGAGGGAGAGAACTGGCAGGTACACAGTGCGGATACATGAAGTAGGGGAGAGGAAAATCATGGTGCCACAGAGGGGAGGGAGCCCTTTTTGTGGAGAGGAGAAAGAGAGAGGGAGGAAGAGAGCAGTGTATTGGGTTAACACAAAAACACTCCCCACAAACCATTGACTGGGGAATCAGGAGGAACTATCACATAAACTCCAGGCACCTGCGCAGGCATGAAACTGCTTTTCTGGGACAAAAAGGCCTAAGGTTCAGTGCTCCAGAGGAAAAGTGTGGGTCTACACCTTGTTGAGTTCTTTAAGATTTGGGGTTCAGTGTTTTTGTCTTATAGTCTTTTTTAGAAACAGAAATATTATAATGCGTTCATTGAATATATTTATGAAAACAAACAAGCAAAAACAGCAAACACGATTTTCCTGGGCTAGGTTAAATAAGGCAAAAGATGTACCAATAAAACTGGTGACTTAGGTGGAGACCCTCATTGTGGATTATTTAAATGTCAATCTATAGGTGCTTAGTGTTGACAACAACATAGGATTATATACAAAAAAGCTGATATCTCTTTTAATTGGTACTTGGGAATTATATGGCAATACAGGAATTGGAACTCTTGTAACAAAATTTTGGAAGTGGTAATAAATCCCTTCTATTTGAATGACTGTAGATTGAAATGGAATAGTCACATTGGTGAGTCTCTTAACGTTGCCAATGGACCATTGAGACCAATGGGCTTTGGAAGACTAGTGCGTACTAGGCATTTTATATTTATAATTCAGTTGAATCTGACAAACTCTAAGTAGCAAAGCTGATGTTGACCAGATACATAAAGAACCACTGGTGGCATGAAAGACACAGAAACCCTTTTGAAGATCACCAAAACTAAACAAAATCATGACAGTTCTATAATGTGTCTGTCTATTGTGGGTGGGCATGAAATCTTATAAAACCCAAGCTACATTACTGATTGGTTTTATTCAAGGAACACTCCATTTTATAATTTGCTAAATTTCTTAGCTTTTTTATGGTTAGGGTTTTTCTATTTTGTTTCTATGTCATATATGTGTCTCTGTGATATTTTCATCTCTATATATGTTATTTTTCCAAATAAAATTATATAGCTTTATTAATTGATTAATAATATGATTGGTTATTGATACGTATGTTTCTATTTTATTTATTTTAAAAAAATAATGTTTATTTACTTTTGAGAGGGAAACAGAGCGTGAGCGGGAGACGGGCAGAGAGAGAAGGAGACACAGAATCTGAAGCAGACTCCAGGCTCTGAACTGTCATCACAGAGCCTGATGTGGGGCTCAAACCCATGACCCATGAGATCATGACCTGAGCCAAAGTCAGATGCTTAACTGACTGAGCCACCCAGGCACCACAATATGTACGTTTTTAAAACTCGTAACTTTTTGAAAGCATATACTGAGGAACATTTTCTACTGTAAAGTGCCAAGTGAATTCTGTTACACACTTCAATGTTATTGATCAGAAGTTATCTCAACAGCACTCTGTGCTTTCTGCACAAATTGCCCACTGCAGCTAAAATCATCTAATCAATCACCACTTACCCTTTTTAACATTTTATTTTAATTCCAGTTAATTAATTAATTAAATTCCACATGGTGCCTGGTCAGGGTGCATGCATGACCTTAATAAAATTTGCCCTAAGCCAAAGGCTGAGGCTTGCAGGTTTGGCAAGTCCCCAGGAGAATTTGTGGGTGTGGCTCAGTACTAGCAGCTTAGGTAGCAAGTATCTGTGGAGCTCTGGCTCCCTCAGGTGGCTCCGTGTTTATGATGGGGGTGGGGATGGAAAATAACACCTGCCAGTTTCCTCATTTTCAGAGAAGCCCTTCAACATCCTCCAAAATCAATATGATGAGATCAGTCTCTTGTTGCCCTCTGTGTTGTGTAAACTGTCATTTTCATGTTGCCTCTGCACAGAATGCTGTCTGTTTAAGGGCATTGACTTTATCACTTGACCTCCTAGCTCACTCAGTGTTGAGTCCTCTGACCTTCAAAGCTCCAGGTTCCAAGTGCCAACAGTTTTATAAACTCACAGAATTCAGGCCCTCTAGTTCTCAAAGCCAAACAGTATGAGAATGTTCCCTACATAAACTCCCTGGTGTGAGGTCTCCTTTCCTTACCCTCTCTGTGTGTGCAGCCCCCTCCATCCTGAAGGCAGCCTGTCTCTGCCTTTATTATTTTTCCTAACTTTCAGAAGCAGATTCTTTTCTATATATGGTTGTGAAGATTGTTCTGCCAGTCTTTGGATGGCTCTGCTTTATTGATATATATGTGGTTGATACCTAGGTGAAAATGTGGCTCTGGGTCCTCACACTCCTCCATCTTCCCAAGGTCCCTTTATCTATTTACATTTAAAGTAACTATTTATTGGCAAAAATAAACAACACAAGAAACAACAGGTGTTAGGGAGAAAGGAGAGAAAGAGGAACATCCTGCACTGTTGGTGGAAATGCAAACTGGTGCAGCCACTCTGGAAAATGGTATGGACGTTCCTCAAAAAATTACACACAGAACTATCCTATGATCCAACAATTGCACTATTAGGTATTTACCCAAAGAATACAAAAATACGAATACAATTGTAAGGGCTACGTGCACCCTTATGTTTATAGCAGCATTATCTACAATAACATCACACTCAATGGTGAAAAGGTGAAATCTTGTTTAAATTAGGAACCAAACAAGGTTGTCCACTCTCATCACATTTATTCAAAATAGCCCTGGAAGTCCTACACACAACAATTAGACAAAATTACCATTCAAATTGGTAAGGAATAAGTAAAACCATTATTGCTTGCAGAAGGCACAATATTATATATAGAAAATCCTAAAGAATCCACTAAAAATATTAGAATTGAAAAAATTCAATAAAGTTGTATAATTTAAAATTAATATACATAAATCCATCGTATTTCTCTACACAAATAATGAAGTAGCAGAAAGAGATTTTAGGAATACATTTAACCAAGAACACAAATGACCTATACTCTGGAAACTATGAGACATTAATGAAAGAAATTGATGATGACACAAATAAAAATATATTCTATGCTTATTAATTGAGAGAACAAATATAGTTAAAATGTACACACTACCCAAAGCAACCTACAGATTCAATGCAATCCTTATCAAAGCACAGATAGCATTTTTCAACTAACTAAAAAAAAAAAATCTAAGATTTGTATGGAACCACAAAAGACCTCCAATACCCAAAGCAATCTTGAAAAAGAAGAAAAAAGCTGGAGGTATCACAATTCCAGATTTAAAAATACTTTACAAAGCTATAGAATCTCAAACAGTATAGTACTGATAAAAATAGACATACCGATGGAACAGGATAGAGACCTGCAATAAAATGACACCTATATTATCAATTAATTTATAGCAAAGCAGGCAGTAAGAGATAATGGAAAAATATAATTTTCATTGAATTTTGTTGGGAAAACTGGACAGTTACATGCAAAAGCATGTATGCTCTGAAAAAAAAAATCAGGAAAAAAAGGCCACCTACCAAACTAACAAACGTGAGAATACATTTGCAAATGATATTTCCAATAAGGAGTTAATATACAAAATATTTAAAGAGTGTATGCAAGACACAAAAAAAGCAAATTGATTAAAATATGGATAGAGAAACTGAATAGATCTTTTTTTAAAGAGAACATATGCAAATGATTAACAGACATATGAAAAAGTGCTTAACATCATGAATCACCAAGAAAATACAAATCAAATACACCAAGAAGTATCACTTTCCACCAATCAGAATAGTGGGTATCAAAAACATCAAGTGATGGCACAGATGTGGAGAAAAGGTAAACTATCACACACTGTTGGTGGAAATGTAAACTGGTGCAACCACTGAAGAAAACAGCATGGAGATACCTCAAAAATTAAAAATAGAGAAATAATATTATATAATAATTCAACTCTGAGGGTTTACACAAAGAAAACAAAATCCCCAATTTCAAATATATATGCATCCCTATGTTTATTGTGTCATTTACAATAACTAAAATATGGAAGCAACTTAACGTCTATCAATGGATGGATGGATGAAAACTTGTGTTAATATAGAGAACAGAATATTACTGAGTCATAAAAAAGAATTATATCCTACCATTTGCATCAACATGGGACCTGGAGGTTATTATACTAAGTGAAATCAGTCAGAGAAAGACAGATACTACATAATTTTAGTTATATGTGGAATCTAAATAAGTAATAACAAAACGAATGAACAGACAGAGACAAGCCAAACAGACTCACAATTACAGAGAACAGACTGGTACTTGCCAGATGGGAAGGTGTGGGAATAGGGGCTAAATAGATGAAGTGGATCAAGAGATACAAACTGTCAGTTGCAAAATAAGTGATGAAGATGTATGGTCAATACAGTGATAGCATGGGTTTGTCATTATGGCCTTTATAGATTGAGGTATACGTCTTCTAAACCCACTTTTCTGAGAGTTTTTGGAATAAACAAAGATTATACATTATATAATGCTTTATCTGTGTCTATTGAGATGAACATATAATTTTTATCTTTCCTCTTATAAATGTGATATATAAGACTGATTTCTGAATATTTAACTACCCTTGTGTCTCTAAATTAAATCTTACTTTATAGTGGTAAATTACTGTTTTAATGCAATGATGAATTTTGTTTGCTACTATTTTTGTCAGGATGTTTTTCATCTATGTTCATCAGAAATTTTGGCTTTTCTTTCCTTTCCCTTCCCTTCCCTTCCCTTGTATTTCCTTCTCTTTTTCATTCCTCCCTCCCTCCCTGCCTCTCTCTCTCTTTCTTTCTTTCTTTCTTCTTTCTTTCTTTCTTTCTTTCTTTCTTTCTTTCTTTCTCTTTGCAGTGTTTTGGTCTGGCTTTGGTACCTGTGTACTCTTGGCCTCATAGAATTAATTTATAAGTTTTATTTCCTCTGCCATTTTGGGGGGAAGTGACAATGATAGGTATCAATTATTCTTTAACTACTTGGTAGAATTCGCCCCTGAATCTATATATCCCTGGAGTTTGCTGTCTTGTTTCAACTTAAATCTAAGTTAGTAAACATTCAGTGTAGTCTTAGCTTCAGGAGTAAAACCAAGTGATTCATCTCTTACATATGACATACAGTGATCATCCCCCAAAGTGCCCTCCTTAATGCCTCTTACCCATTTAAACCACCCTCTACCCACCTCCCCTCCAGCCATGCTCAATTTGTTTTTATCTTATTTTTCTTCCCTTCCCCTATGTTCATCTGTTTACTTTCTAAAGTTCCACATATGAGTGAAATCATATTGTATCTGTCTTTCTCTGACTAACTTATTTCACTTAGCACAATACATTCCAGTTCCATGCACGTCGCTGTTGCAAATGGATGATGAGTGCTGTTGAGTGTATTTCATGTATCTATTAGTCATTTGTATGTCTTCTTTAGAGAAGTGTGTATTCATGTCGTCTGCCCATTTCTTAACTTGATTATTTATTTTTTTGTGTGTTGAGTGTGATAAGTATTTTTATAGATTTTGGAGACTAGCCCTTATATGATATATCATTTGCGAAAATCTCCTCCCATTCTATGGGCCTGCATTTTAGTTTCCTTGTTTCCTTTTCTGTGCAGAAGCTTTATATCCTGATGAAGTCCCAATACTTCATGTTTGCTTTTGTTTTCCTTATCTCCAGAGACGTGTCTAATAAGAAGTTGGTATGGCCAAGGTCAGAGAGGTTGCTGCCTGTGTCTCCTGCAGGATTTTGATGGTTTCCTGCCTCACATTTAGGTCTTTCATCCATATTGAATTTATTTTTGTTTATGATATAAAAAAGTGGTTCAGTTTCGTTCTTTGGCATGTTGCTGTCCAGTTTTCCCAACACCATTTGTTGAAAAGACTGTCTTTTTTCCACTGCATATTCTTTCCTGCTTTGTCAAAGATTAGTTGAGCATATAGTTGTGGGTCCACCTCTGGGCTTTCTATTCTCCTCCATTGATCTATTGTGACTATTTCTGTGCCAATATTTTACTGTCTTGATTATTACAACATTGTAATACAGATTAAAGTTGGGAATTCTGTTTTCTTTTTCAACTTAGGTTTTCTTTTTCAACATTATTTTGGCTATTTGGGGTCTTTTCTGACTCCATGCAAATTTTAGAATTATTTTCTCTAGCTCTGTGAAAAATGCAGGTGTTATTTTGATAAAGCTTGCATTGAATTCATAGATTTCTTTGGGTGGTATAGACAGTTTCATAATATTTGTTATTTTTTTCATTTAATTTAATTTAACTTAATTTTATATTTTTATTTAAATCCAAGTTAGTTAATATATAGTGTAATAATGGTTTCAGGAGTAGAATTTAGTGATTCATCACTTACATATAACACCCAGTGCTCAACCCAACAAGTGCCCTCCATAATTCCCATCACTCATTTAGTCCATTCCCCCACCCAACACCCCTCCAACAATTCTGTTTGTTCTCCATATTTAATAGTCTCCTATGGTTTGCCTCACTCTCTGTTTTTATCTTATTTTCCTTTCCTTCCCCTATGTTCATCTGTTTTGTTTCTTAAATTCCACATATGAGAGAAATCATATGATATTTATGTGTCACTGACTACTTATTTCACTTAGCTTAATGCATTCTAGTTCCATCCACGTTATTCCAAATGGAAAGATTTTAATTTTTTTTCATCACCAAGTAATATTCCATTGTGTGTGTGTGTGTGTGTGTGTGTGTGTGTGTGTATAACATCTTTATCCAGTCATCAATCAATGGACATTTGTATTCTTTTCATAATTTGTCTAATGTTGATAGTACTACTATAAACATTGAGGTGCATGTGCACCTTTGAATCAGCATTTTTGTATCTTTTGGATAAATACCAAGAAGTGCAATTACTTTTTGTAGGGCAGCTCTATTTCTAACTTTTTGAGGTAACACTATACTGTTTTCCAAAGTGGCTGCACCAGTTTGAACAGTACAAAAGTCTTCCCCTTTTTCTGGATCCTCACCATGAGGCCTTTTCTGGTTCCATACAAATATTGAATTGTTTGTTCTAGCTCTATAAAGAATGCTGGTGTTATTTTTATAGGATTGCATCGAATGTATAGATTGCTATGGGTAGTATCAACATTTTAACATTATTTGTTTTTCCAATTCATGAACATGGAATATTTTTCAATTTCTTTGTGTCTTCTTCAATTTCTGTCTTAAATCTTCCTACAGTTTTCAGAGTACAGATCCTTTACCTCTTTGGTTAGGTTTATTCATAGGTATTTTATAGGTGCAATTGTAAATGGTATTGATTCCTTGATTTCCCTTTCTGCTGCTTCATTATTGGTGTATAGAAATGTAATTGATTTATTTACAATAATTTTATATCCTGCGACTTTGCTGAATTCATGTATCAGTTCTAGCAGTGTTTTGGTGGGGTCTTTCAGGTTTTCCACAAAGAATATCATGTCATCTCCAAAGAGTGAAGACTTCTTGCTTCTCAATTTGGATGCCTTTTACTTCTGTTTTGTTGTCTGCTGAGGTTAGGACTTCCAACACTATGTTGAACAACAGGGGTGAGAATGGACATCTTTGTCGTGTTCCGGACCCTAGGGGAAAAGCTCTCAGTTTTCCCCATTGATGTTGATAGTACCTGTGGGTCTTTCACATATGGCCTTTATGATGTTGAGGCATGTTCCTTCTATCATTACTTTCCATAGTGCTTTTTTCAAGAAAGGATGGTGTATTTGTCATGCTTTTTTACACATATTGAGAAGATCATGTGGTTCTCATCCTTTCTTTTATTAATGTGATGTATCATGTTGATTGATTTGTGGATATTAAACCACCACTGCAGCTCAGGAATAAATCCCACTTAATCATGATAAATAACTTTAATGAACTGTTGGATTTTGTTTGCTAGTCTCTTGTTAAGAATTTTTGCATGCATGTTCGTCAGGAAAACTGGTCTGTAATGTTCCTTTTATTGGGGCCTTTGCCTGGTTTTGGAAACAAGGTAATGCTGACCTCATAGAATGAGTTTGGAAGTTTTTCTTCCATTTCTATTTTTGGAACAGCTTCAAAAGAATAGGTATATATTCTTTAAAATGTTTGGTAGAATTCCCCTGGGAATCCATCCAGTCCTGAACTCTTATTTTTTGAGAGATATTTGATTACTGATTCAATTTATTTACTATTTGTTATGGGTTTGTTCAAATTTTCTATTTTTTCCTGTTTCAGTTTTGGTAGTTTATATGTCTCTAGGAATTTGTCCATTTTTTCCAGATTGCCCAATTTGCTGGCATATAATTGCTTATAATATTCTCTTATTATTGTTTGTATTTCTGCAGTGTTGGTTGTGATCTCTCCTCTTTCCTTCATGATTGTATGTATTTGGGTCCTTTACTTTTTCTTTTTGATAAGTCTGGCGAGGGGTTTATCAATTTTGTTAATTCTTTCAAAGAACCAGCTCCTGGTTTTGTTGACCTGTTCTACTGTGGTTTTTTTGTTTTGTTTTTTTTTTTGACATCATTGATTTCTGCTCAAATCTTTATTATTTCCCTTTGTCTCCTGATTTGAGGCTTTATTTCTTTTTCTTTTTTCATTTCCATTAGGTGTAAGGTTAGTTGGTGTACTTGAGCCATCTCTTCCTCCTTTAGGAAGGCCTGGATTGCTTTATACTTCCCTCTTATGGCCACCTTTGCTGCATCTCAGAGATTTTGGACGGTAGTGTTTTCATTTCATTGGCCTCCATGTACCTTCTAATTCCCTATTTAATTACTTGGTTAACCCACTCATTCTTTAGTAAGGTGTTCTTTAATCTCCAAGTATTTGTGGCCTTTCCAAATTTTATTCTTGTGGTTAATTTAAGTTTCATAACGTTTCTGTCTAAAAATATGCATGGTATAATGTTAATCTTTTTGTATGTGCTGAAGACTGATTTGTGACCCAGTATGTGATCTTTTCTGGAGAATGTTACATGTGCACTGGAAAAGAATGTGTGTTCTGCTGCTTTAGGATGAAATGTCCTGAATGTATTTGTTAAATCTATATTGCCAGTGTGTCACTCAGAACCATTGTTCCTTGTTGATTTTCTGCTTTGGTTATCTGTCCATTGCTCATTTTGGTATAAGGTTAGGTTGTGTTGTGGACCTCTCTTTATTCTTGAAATAGGCCTGAGTTGTAAAACACTTCCCTCTTAGGACTTCCTATGCTGCATCCCAAAGGCTTTGGACTGTCATATTTTCATTTTCATTGCTTCCATGTAGATTTTAAATTCTTTCATTTCCTGGTTAACACAATAATTCTTCAGTAGGATGTTCTCTAACCTCCAAGTTTTTGAGGCTTTCCAATTTTTCTTTCTTATGGTTGACTTCAAGTCTCAGAGTGTTGTGATATGAAATATATATTCTATGATCTCAATCCTTTTTGTACATGTTGAGGGCAGAATTGTGACCAGATTGTGATCTATAGTGGAGAATGTTCCATGTGCACTTTAAAAGAATGTGTATTCTGCTGCTTTAAGATGGAATGTTCTGAATATAGCTGTTCAGATCATCCAATAGAGTGTGTAATTCAAAAACATTGTTTCCTTATTGATTTTCTGCTTAGATGGTGAGTCCATTGTTGTAAGTGGGGTGTTAAAGTCCCAATCTATTATGGTATTATTATCAATGAGTTTCTTTATGTTTGCGATTAATTGATTTACATATTTGGGTTCTCTCAAAATGGGGGCATAAATATTTATTTATTTTTTTGTCTACTTATTTGTGTTCTTTTTATTTTATTTTTTTCAATTTACATCCAAATTAGTTAGCATATACTGCAACAATTATTTCAGGAATAGATTCCTTAATGCCCCTTACCCACTTAGCCCATGCCCCTCCCACAACTCCTCCAGTAACCTCTGTTTGTTCTCCATATTTAAGAGTCTCTTTATGTTTTGTCCCCCTCCCTGATATTATATAATTTTTGCTTCCCTTCCCTTGTGTTCATCTGTTCTGTGTCTTAAGGTCCTCATATGAGTGAAGTGATATGATATTTGCCTTTCTCTGACTAATTTCGCTTAGCATAATACACTCTAGTTCCATCCACATAGTTGCAAATGGCAAGATTTCATTCCTTTTGATTGCCGAGTAATACTCCATTGTATATATATATACCACATATTCTTTATCCACTCATCCGTGTGTGGACATTTGGGCTCTTTCCCTTCTTTGGCTATTGTTGATAGTGCTGCTATAAACATTGGGGTGCATGTGTCTCTTCAAAACAGCATACCTGTATCCCTTGGATAAATACCTAGTAGCACAATTTCTGGGTCATAGGGTAGTTGTATTTTACATTTTTTGAGGAATCTCCATACTGTTTTCCAAAATGGCTGCACCTCTTTGCATTCCCAACAGCAGTACAAAAGATATCCTCTTTCTCCACATCCTCACCAACATCTGTTGGCTGAGTTGTTAATGTTAGCCATTCTGACGGGGTGAGGTGGTATCTTATTGTGGTTTTGCTTTCTATTTCCTTGATGAGTGAAGTTGAGCATTTTTTCATCTGTCAGTTGGCCATCTGGATGTCTTCTTTGGGGAAGTGTCTATTCAGGTCTCTTGCACATTTCTTCAATGGATTATTTGTTTGGGTGCTGAGATTGGAAAGATTGTTATAGATTTTGGATACTAAACCTTTATCTGATATGTCGTTTGCAAGTATCTTCTCCCATTCTGTCGGTTGCCTTTTGCTTTGCTGATCGTTGTTTGTTTTTGTTTGTTTGTTTGTTTTTTTTTCTGTGCAGAAGCTTTTTATTTGGATGAGGTCCCAGTAGTTCATTTTTGTTTTTGGTTCCCTTGCCTCTGGAGACATGTTGAGTAAGAAGTTGCTGCGGCCAAGATCAAAGAGGCTTTTGCTGCTTTCTCCTCGAGGATTTTGATGGCTTCCTGTCTTACATTGAGGTCTTTCATCCATTTTGAGTTTATTTTTGTGTATGGTCTAAGAAAGTGGTCCAGGTTCATTCTTCTGCATGTCGCTGTCCAGTTTTCCCAGCATCACTTGCTCTTGCTGAAGAGACTGTCTTCATTTCATTGGATATTCTTTCCTGGTATTTCAACAGTTAGTTGGCCATACATTTGTGGGTCCATTTCTGGGTTCTCTATTCTGTTCCACTGATTTGAGTGTCTGTTTTGTACCAGTAGCCCACTGTCTTGATGATTACAGCTTTGTAATACAGCTTCAAGTCTGGAATTGTGATGCGTCCTGCTTTGGTTTTCTTTTTCAACACTTTTGCTATTTGGCATCTTTTATTTTTCCATACAAATTTTAGAATCATTTGCTCTGGCTCTGAAGAATGCTGGTGTTATTTTGATAGTTACTTCATTGAATATGTAAATTGATTTGAGTAGTATCAACATTTTAACAGTATTTGTACTTCCTATCCAAGAGCATGGAATATTTTTACATTATTTTTTGTGTATTCTTCAATTCCTTTCATAAGCTTTCTATAGTTTTCAGTTTATAGATTTTTCACCTCTTTGGTTAGATTTATTCCTAGGTATTTGATGGTTTTTTGGTACAATTGTCAATGAGACCAATTCCTTGATTTCTCTTTCTGTTGCTTCATTGTTGGTGGTAGGAAAGCAACTGAGTTCTATGCATTGATTTTATATCCTGCAACTTTGCTGAATTCATGAGTCAGCCCTAGCAGTTTTTTGGTGGCACATTTTGGGTTTTCCATATACCGTATCATGTCATCTGCTAAGAGTGAAAGTTTGACCTCCTCCTGGCTGATTTGGATGCCTTTTATTTCTTTGTGTTGTCTGATTGCAGAGGCTAAGACTTCCAATACTATGTTGAATAACAGTGGCAAGAGTGGACATCCCTGTCTTGTTCCTGACCTTAGGGGGAAAGCTCTCGGTTTTTCCCCATTGAGAATGATGTTAGCATTGGGTCGTTCATATATGGCTTTTATGATCTCGAGGTATGCTCCTTCTGTCCCTATTTTCTTGACAGTTTTTATCAAGAACGGATGCTGTATTTGTCAAATGCTTTCTCTGCATCTATTGAGAGGATCATATGGTTATCCTTTCTTTTATTGATGTGATGAATCACATTGATTGTTTTGTGGATATTGAACTAGCCCTGAATCTCAGGTATAAATCCCACTGGTCGTGGGGAATAATATTTTCAATGTATTCTTGGATCCAGTTGGCTAATATCTTGTTGAGGATTTTTCATCCATATTCATCAGGGAAATTGGTCTATAGTTCTCCTTTTTAGTGGGGTCTTTTTCTGGTTTTGGAATCAAGGTCATGCTGGCTTCATAGAAAGAGTTTGGAAGTTTTCTTTCCATTTCTATTTTTTGGAACAGCTTCAAGAGAGTATGTGTTAACTATTCCTTTATTGTTTGGTAGAATTTCCCTGGAAAGCCACCTGGCCCTGGATTCTTGTTTTGGGGGAGTTTTTTTTTTTATTACTAATTCGATTTATTTACTCGTTATAAGTCTGTTCAAATTTTCTATTTCTTCCTGTTTCAGTTTTGGTCGTGTATATGTTTCTAGGAATTTGTCCATTTCTTCCAGATTGCCCATTTTATTGGCATATAGTTGCTCATAATATTCCCTTATTATTGGTTTTATATCTGTTGTGTTGGTTGTGATCTCTCCTTTTTCATTCTTGATATTATTTATTTGAGTCCTTACCTTTTTCTTTTTGATCAAACTGACTAGTGGTTTACCAATTTTGTTAATTCTTTCAAGGAACCAGATTCTGGCTTCATTGATTTGTTCTACTGTTATTTTGGTTTCAATGGCATTGATTTCTGCTCTAATCTCTATTATTTCCTGTTTTCTGCTGGTTTTGGGTTTACTTGCTGTTGTTTTTCCAGCTCTTTAAGGCGTAAAGTTAGGTTTTGTATCTGAGACCTTTCTTCCTTCTTTAGGAAAGCCTGGACTGCTATATACTTTCCTTTTATGACAGCATTTGCTGAGTCCCAGAGGTTTTTGGGTTCTGATGTTATCATTTTCATTGGCTTCCATGAACTTTTTAATTTCCTCTTTAACTTCTTGGTTATCCCATTCATTCTTTAGTAGGACGTTCTTCAGTCTCCAAGTATTTGTTACCTTTCCAAATTTTTTCTTATGGTTGATTTTGAGTTTCATAGTGTTGTGGTCTGAAAATATGCACGGTACAATCTCAATCTTTTTGTACTTACTTAGGGTTGATTTGTTTCCCACTGTATGGTCTATTCTGGAGAACGTTCCATGTGCACTGGAGAAGAATGTATATTCTGCTGTTTTAGGATGAAATGTTCTGAATATATCTGTTAAGTCCATCTGTTCCAGTGTGTCATTCAAAGCCATTGTTTTCTTGTTGATTTTATTAGATGATCTGTTCATTGCTGTGACTGGGGTGTTGAATCTTCTACTAATATGGTATTACTATCAATGAGTTTCTTTATGTTTGTAATTAATTGATTTATATATTTGGGTGCTTTCACATTAGGAGCATAAATGTTTACAATGGTTAGGTCTTCTTGGTGGGTAGACCCCTTAATTATGATATAATGCCCTTATGCATCTCTTGATACAGTCTTTATTTTAAAGTCTAGATTGTCTGATATAAATATGGCTACTCTGGCTTTCTTTTGTGGACCATTAGCATGGTAGACTGTTCTCCATCCCCTTACTTTCAATCTGAAGGTGTCTTTAAGTCTAAAGTAGGTCTCTTGTAAACAGAATATATATGGATCTTGTTTTTTTATACATTCTGTTACCCTATGTCTTTTGATTGGAGCATTGAGTCCATTGATGTTTAGAGTGATAACTGAAAGATATGAACTTATTGCCATTATGTTGGTTGCAGAGTTGGAGTTTCTGGTGGTGTTTTCTGGTCCTTTCTAGTCTCTGTTGTCTTGTTTGTTTGTTTGTTTATTATTTCATCTTTTCTCCCCTCAGAGAATCCCCCTTAAAATTTCTTTCAGGGCTGGTTTAGTGCTCACAAACTCCTTTAATTTTCGTTTGTCTGGGAAACTTTTTATCTCTCCTTCTATTTTGAATGACAGCTTTGCTGGATAAAGAATTCTTGGCTGCATATTTTTCTGATTCACCACATTGAATATATACTGCAACTTCTTTTTTGCCTGCCAAGTTTCTGTGGATAGATCTGCTACAAACATGATCTGTCTTCCCTTGTAGGTTAAGGACTCTTTTTCTCCCTTGCTGCTTTCATGATTCTTTCCTTGCCTGAGTATTTTGTGAATTTGACTATGATATGCCTTGTTGATAGTCAGTTTTTGTTGAATCTAATGGGGGTCCTCTGTGCTTTCTGGATTTTGTTGTCTGTTTTCTGCTATGATTTTCTCACATAACCCTTCTACCCCTATTTCTCTCTCTTCTTCTCCTGGGACCCCTATGATTCTGATGTTCCTTGTTAATGAGTCACTGATTTCTCTAATTCTTAAATCGTGCTCTTTTGCCTTAGTCTACCCCTTTTTTGTGCATTATTCTCCATAAGTTTCTTTTCTATATTGCTGATTCTCTGCTCTGCCTCATCCACCCATGCTGCCGTGGCATCCGTTTGAGATTACAGCTCAGTTACAACATTTTTTATTTCATCCTGACTAGCGTTTACTTCTTTTATCTCTGCATAAAGTATTCTAATCTATTTTCAATGCCAACTAGTATTCTTATTATCATGATTCTAAATTCTGGTTCAGACATCTTGCTTCTGTCTGTGTTGGTTAAATCCCTGGATGTCATTTATTCCTGCTCTTTCTTTTGGGGTGAATCCCTTCATTTCATCATTTTGAAAGAAGAAAAGGAATTGATGAGGTAAAGATATTAATATTAAATTTTTTTATTTAAAAAAAATTTAAGTTAAAAAATTAAACACAACACACACACACAAATCAAATCAGTGATGCTAGATCATAGGTGTGTTTTGGTCTGGGTATTGAAAGGGGCTTCATAGATTAGAGATAAAAAGGGAAATAAAGGGAAAAAATAAAATCATTTGAATAAAAAAATTTGAAAAAAATGAATACCCTGTAGTAGAATAAAATGAAATGATGGAATTAAACTAGAATTTGAAAAACCTACACAAAAGTAAAAAATAGTAGAAAAAGAGTTAAAGAAAAATATTTTAATGAAAATTGAAAACAAAAATAGTTTTTTTTCTGTATTCAAGAAAAATAAAAGAAATGAAAAGGAGAAAAAAGAAAAAAACAGAAAATTTAATACATAGACCAGAGAACAGACTGAAATGTGATTGAAATTACTTCTTTTTTCCCTAGAAGTCAAACTGTGAAGCACTTTATAGTCCATAAACTAAGCAGGCAGAAAGACTTGTGCTCCTGAAGAGCAAGGTTAGCCCAGTTGGGAGGGACTTAGTGTAATGGCTCCATTCTCTAATAGATGGCGCTGCTTAGCTTCCTGGGGTGATTGTTTTGGCGCTTGTAGGTGCATATGCACATGTGCAAAAGTGGTGAAATGACGTTACCCAGCAACCCAATCTCTAGTATCCGAACTCTGGTCTCCCTGATCAGCAATTGAACACAACTCCTTTGTATTCAAAGTGTCTTCCGTACACTCCCCACTTTTACAGTGTCTGTGACCGAACCCCCAGGAAGCACCTCCCTCCTAAGTTTTGTCTCAGATGCGGCTGTTTTCTCAACCCCTTACTTCTGATGGACTGTGGCCCTGACACTCTATGGGAGGATCTCACCAAGCAATGGCCAGGTGCCAGCCACATCAAGGAATGTTTGCAGGACCATTCTGTGGCCAATGCTCAGAGACTGTGACTGGGTGCCAGCCTGCACCATAAAAAGTTTGCACGATCATGTAGCAGTAGGTTTCAGGGATTGTGGAAAATCACAAGACACATCTGGCACCAAGCTTCATCCTTAACGACCATGTTCCAGCACGAGTGAATGTGGTGGTTCTCCTGGGTATACCTGGGGCCTTTGCCTTTGGGGGAACCACACAGCCTCTACCAGGTGTCCACCTAGCATGGGAGCCATCTCTCCCCATGTGATCTGAAGACCCCTGGACTTCACTGTGCTCCTGGGAATTCACCCTTCTCACCAGAGCCACCAGGTATCGAGCTCCAGCATTTCAGACTCTGCACTTCTCCTGTTTATGAAGTCTTAATGGAATTTCATCCCTCTCCTTCCTCCCTTTTTATCAGTCCCTGTGGCTGTTTCCACTTTTCCACTTTCCAGCTGCTTTTGGGAGGGGTGCTTTTCCCTTATTCCTCCCACCCCCATCTCTGTCCTCTCTCTGCATGCAAAAAGAGCTACCTGCCCTCTGTGGCTTCTCTCTCCCCCAGTTCACCTTTCCACGCTGTGTACCTGCTGAGTTCTGTGGTTCAGCTTGTACAGATTGTTGTGTTAATCCTCATATCAGTTTTCTAGGTATGCAGGATGGTTTAGTGTTGATCTGGTTGTACTTCATGGATGCGAGACACAAAAAAACTTCCATACTGTTCCTCCATCTTGGCTCCTGCTCTAAACCCATATTTTCCAATAATAACACTGAATGTATATGGACTAAATGTTCCAGTCAAAAGACACAGGGTATCAGAATAGATTAAAAAAAAAAAAAAAACCAAGACGCATCTATTTGTTGTCTACAAGAGACTCATTTAGAACTGAGAACACCTTCAGATTGAAAGTGAGGGTATGGAGAATTATCTATCATGCTACTGGAAGTTCAAAAAAACAAAAAGCTGGAGGAGCCATACTTCATTCAGGAAAACTAGACTTTAAATTAAAGGCTGTAACAAGAGATGAACAAGGGCATTATATAATAATTACAGGGTCTACCCATCAGGAAAACCTAACAATTATGTTAGCTTTAGACATTAACAAAATGTCTATTGACCAATTTTGGGAGGCCCCAAATAACAAAAAACAAGTAATCATAAACATAAGAAATCTTATTGAAAAGAATGTGGTAATTGCAGGGGACTTTAATACTCCACTTACAACAATGGACAGATCATCTAGACAGAGAATCAATAAAGAAACAATGCCCTGAATGAAACATTGGTCCTAGATGGACTTGACAGATATATTTAGAATTCTACATCCCAAAGCAGCAGAATGTACTTTATTCTCAAGTGAACATGGAACATTTTCCAAGATAGATCACATACTGGGTCACAAAACAGCCTTCAATAAATATAAAAGAATTGATATTTAAATATAAAAGAATTGTGTATGGTAACATGCACACTTTCAGATGACAATGCTATGAAACTTGAAATCAACCACAGGAAAAAATCTGGAAAACCTCCAAAAGCATGGAGGTTAAAGAACATCATACTAAAGAAAGAGTGGGTAAACCAGGCAATTAGAGAAGAAATTTAAAAAAATATATGGAAACAAATGAAAATTAAAATGAAACAATCCAAAACCTTTGGGATGCAGCAAAGGCAGTCCTAAGAGGTCTTCAATCGAGGACTATCACAAGAAACAAGAAAAATCCCAAATACAAAATCTAACAGCACACCTAAGAAACTAGAAGCACAACAGCAAAGACACTCAAAACCCAGCAGAAAAAAGTAAATAATAAATATCAGAGCATAAACAATAAAGAATAAAAAAAACACAAAAAACAGTTGAACATATCAATGAACCCAAGAGTTGTTTTCTTTCTTTCTTTTTTTTTTTTTTTGAAAAAATAAGCAAAATTGTTAAACCTCCAGCCAGGCTTCTAAAAAAGAAAAGAGACAGGACCCAAATAGACAAAATCACAAATTAAAATTGAATTATTACAACCAATCCCTCAGAAATACAAGCAATTATCAGGGAATACTATGAAAAATTATATGCCAACAAATTGGACAACCTGGAAGAAATGGACAAATTCCTAAACATCCACACCCTACCAAAACTCAAATGGGAAGAAATAGAAATTTTTAACAGACCCATAACTAGTGAATATACTGAATATATTGAATCAGCTATCAAAAATCTCCCAACAAAGAGTCCAGGACCAGAGGGATTCCCTAGGAATTCTTACAGACATTTAAAGCAGAGATAATACCTATCCTCAAGTTGTGCCAAAAAATAGAAATGGAAGGAAAACTTCTGGATTCATTCCATGAAATCAGCATTACTTTGATTCCAAAACAGAGACCCAGCAAAAAAAGAGAACTATAGGCCAATATCCCTGATGAATATGGATGCAAAAATTCTCAACAAGATACTAGCATATCAAATTCAACAGCATATAAAAAGAATTATTCACCACGATCAAGTGGGATTCATTCATGGGCTTCAGGTCTACTTCAATATTTGCAAATCAATCAATGTGATATATCACATTAATAAAAGAAAAGATAAGAACCTTACGGTCCTGTCAATCGATGCAGAAAAACATTTGACAAAATTCAGCATTTCTTAATAAAAATCCTCAAGAAAGTCGGGATAGAAGGAACATACTTAAACATTATAAAAGCCATTTACAAAAAACCCACAGCTAACATCATCCTCAATGAGGAAAAACTGAGAGCTCTCCCCCTGAGATCAGGAACACAACAGGGATGTCCACTCTCACCACTGTTGTTTGACATAGGGTTGGATGTCCTATCCTCATAAATCAGACAATGAAATGAAATCAAAGGCATCAAAATTGGTAAAGAAGAAGTCAAACTTTCACTCTTCACAGAGGACATGATACTCTACATGGAAAACCCGACAGACTCCACCAAAAGTCTGCTAGAACTGATGCATGAATTCAGCAAAGTCGCAGCACAGAAAATTAACCTGCAGAAATTGATTGCATTTTTATACACCAGTAATGAAGAAACTGAAACAGAAAGAAAGAAACTGATCCCATTCATGATTTCACCAAGAATCATAAAATACCTAGAAATAAACCTAACCAAAGATGTAAAAGATCTGTATGCTGAAAACTATAGAAAGCTTATGAAGGAAATTGAAGAAGACAAAAGGAAATGGAAAAATACTCCATGCCCATGGATTAGAAGAATAAATATTGTTAAAATGTCAATACTACCCAAAGCAAAAAAGTCATTGCAATCCCAATCAAAATAGCACCAGCATTCTTCTCAAAGGTAGAACAAACAATCCTAAAATTTGTATGGAACCACAAAAGACCCCGAATAGCCAAAGTAATATTGAAGAAGAAAACGAAAGTGGGAGGCATCACAATCCCAGACTTTAGCCTCTACTGCAAAGCTGTAATCATCAAGACAGTATGGTATTGGCACAAAAGCAGACACATAGGCCAATGTAATAGAAGAGAACCCAGGAGTGGACCCACAAATGTATGGCCAACTAATCTGTAACAAAGCAGTAAAGAGTATCCAATGGGGGGGGGAAAAAAAAGACAGTCTCTTTAACAAATGGTGCCTGAAGAACTGGACAGCAACATGTAGAAGAATAAAACTATACCACTTTCTTACACCATACACAAAAATAAACTCAAAATGGATAAAGGATCTGAAAATGAGAAAGGAAACCATCAATAAACCCTAGAAGATAAAGCAGGCAACAACCTCTTTGACCTCAGCCACAGCAATTTCTTACTCAACACATCTCCAAAGGCAAGGGAATTAAAAGCAAAAATGAACTATTGGGATCTCAAGATAAAAAATCTTCTGCACTGCAAAGGAAACAATAAAAAAAAAAACTAAACGGAATGGGAAAGATATTTGTAAATGACATATCAGATAAAGGGCTAGTATCAAAAACCTATAAAGGACTCACCAAACTCCACACCTGAAAAAAAAAAATAATAATCCAGTGAAGAAACGGGCAGAAGACATGAATAGACACTTTTCCAAAGAAGACATCCAGATGGCCAACAGACACATGAAAAGATGCTCAACATCACTCATCAGGTAAATACAAATCAAAACCACACTGAGATACCACCCCATGCCAGTCAGAGTAGCTAAAATGAACAAATCAGGAGACCATAGATCCTGGAGAGGATGTGGAGAAATGGGAACCCTCTTGCACTGTTGGTGGGAATACAAATTGGTGCAGCCGCTCTGGAGGTTTGTCAAAAAATTAAAATTTGTTTTACCCAAGGGACACAAGAGAACTGATTCATGTGGTCACATGTACCCCAATGTTTGTAGTAGCACTTTCAACAATAGCCAAATTATGGAAAAAGCTTAAATGTCCACCAACTGACGAATGGATAAAGATGTGGTTTATATATACAATGGAATACTACTTGACAATGAGAAAGAACGTAATCTGGCCATTTATTGCCACGTGGATGGAACTGGAGGGTATATGCTAAGTGAAATAAGTCAGAGAAAGATACCATATATTTTCACTCATAGGGGGATCTTGAGAAACTTAACAGAAAACCATGGGGGAGGGGAAAGGGGAAAAAAAGTTGCAAAGGAGAGAGGCAAACCATAAGAGACTCTTGAATACTGAGAACAAACTGAGGGTTGATGGGGGTGAGGGAGAGGGGAAAGTGGGTTCTGGGCGTTGATGAGGGCACTTGTTGGGATGAGCACTGGATGTTGTGTGGAAACCACTTTGGCAATAAATTATATTTAAAAATAAAATAAAATAAAATAAAATAAAATAAAATAAAATAAAATAGTATTGAATGATAGTAAAATAAAATCTAGTTTGTCTGATATAAGTATAGGTTCTCCAGGTTTCTTTTGACCTGAAAAGTTCTCCCTTTCAATCTACAGGTGCCCTCAGGTCTAAAATGAGTCTCTTTCAGGAATAGCACTACTAGGAATTTATCCAAAGGATACAGGAGTGCTGATTTGTAGGGGCATATGTACACCCAATGTTTATAGCAGCACTATTAACAATAGCCAAATTATGTAGAGTCCTAATGTCCATCAACTGATGAATGGATAAAGAAGGTGTGGTATATGTATACAATGGAATACTCGGTGATGAAAAAGAATGAAATCTTGACATTTGCAACAACGTGGATAAACTGGAGGGTATTATGCTAAGTGAAATCAGTCAGAAAAAGACACATATCATGTTTTCACTCTTATATGGAATTTGAGACACTGAACAGAAGACCACAGGGGAAGGGAAGGAAAAGTAAGTTACAAACAGAGTGAGGCAAACCGTAAGAGACTCTTAAGCACAGAGAACAAACTGAGGTTTGATGGGGGTGGGGAGTTGAGGGGATGGGCAAATGGGAGATTGGATTTGAGGAGGGCACTTGTTGGGATGAGCACTGGGTGTTGTATGTAAATAATGAACAACAGGAACCTACTGCCAAAGCCAAGACTACACTGTATACGTTGTATGTTATCTAAATTGAAAATAAATTATAAAAACAAACAAGCATTAAAATAAAATAAAATAAAATAAGTCTCTTATAAGCAGCATATAGATGGATTTTTTTTTTTATCCAGTCTGATATGGGGTTTGAGGTAAGGGGGTCCCACTGCCACTGGGGGCTGCTGTGTTCTCTGAAGTCCTACAATGGTGGTATTGGACAGGAAAATGGCATCATCCCAATTCTCATCCCCAGACTGAGAATTTCAACCCATGCTGTTCTGGTGGCTCTCATAGAATAGTGAGAGCAGGCAGCTCATCCCATGCCTCATCTTTCCTGTGCCTTCTCCTTGGCGCTTGGCTGAGATAAACGAGAAGTCTTAAAACTGGCATGGCACAGCTCCACTCTCCTGCTCCTGAATAGAGCCTCTCCACCTGCTGATTAAAGGCCTTTGGCTGGCACCTCCTGGGTCTTCTGTCCCTGGGATGCAATAAACCCTCTTCCAAATACACTCCAGAAAGGGGACTATTCCCTCCCAGTGGGCCATGGAAATCTCTACACTATGCTATGAATTCTGCAGCCAACTCCCTCCTCACCAGGAGTGCATTGGAGAAAGTCATGCACTGCCAAAACCTCCAAGTTTGAGCTCTCAAAGCTGTTTGCAAAAAAGTACTGGGACACTCAGTACCTTATCACCCAGTTGATGGTCCAGAGAGGTTTTCCTCTTGTGTTCATTTAATGCTGTACTATCTCAACTACCACCTCCCTTTTGTCTTTCTACAGAAAGGGTTCCCTCCCCTCCGTAGCTCTGACATTTTGTCTTCCCCAACTCAATCCACACAACTTGCACATCCCAAGATGTCTCCCTCCAAGTGTGGAGATCTTTCTGGTGCACTTCAGACTGATTTCCTGGCTGTGCCAAGTAACCTTACCTCAATAAAGCTGTGTTTGAGGGACATGGGAAGCCCAGGGATCCCCTACCTCTCTGCCATCTTAACTCCTCCAAAAATTTTCTTCCTTTTTGAAGAAGGTCTGTAATGCTATACACTTCAATCTTATGGCTGCATTTGTTACATCTCAAAGGTTGAGGAATGGCATGCTTTCACTTTAATTTGTTTCCCTGTGTTTCTTTTATAGTTCTTGAATTTCCTGGTTAATCCAGTCATTCTCTAGTAGGATGTTCTTTAAGAGGGAAAGGAAAGTATTAGATCGCCAGGGGAGAACTAGAAAAGTTTGTGATTCCATAAAATGAAACAATATCATATTATAGGAGTCCCAGAAGAAGACTAGGAAAAGAGGGCAGAAAGTTTATTTGAAAAGTTTAGCTTACAACATCCCTAGTCTGGGGAGGAATCAGGCATTCATGTCCACAAGGCACAGACAACTCCCTTCAAAATCAACAAAAACAGGTAAACACCATGACATATCATAATGAAACAGGCAAAATACAAAGATAAAGAGAGAATTCTAAAAGCATCTAGGGATAAAATGACCTTACCCTACAAAGGTAGACACCTAAGGTTAGCAGACCTGTCCACTGAAATGTGGCAGGCCAGAAGGGAGTGGTAGAAAATATTTAATATTCTGAATGGGAAAAATATGCAGCCAAGAATCCTTATCCAGCAAAGCTGTCACTCTGAATAGAAAGATACAGACTTTCCCAGACAAACAAAAGTGAAAGGAGTTTCTGAGAACTAATCCAGCCCTGGAAGAAATTTTAAGGGGGACTCTCTGAGTGGAGAAAAAAACCCAGAAGGCCAAAGCAACAAACACTAAAAAGGGCCAGATAACGTCACCAGAAACACCAACTCTACAGGAAACACAATGGCACTAAATTCATATTTTTCACAATCACTCTGAATGAAAATGGACTGAATGCTCCAGTCAAAAGACATATGGCAGGTGCGCCTGGGTAGTTTAGTCAGTTAAGCATCCGACTTTGGCTCAGGTCATGATCTCGCAGTTTGTGAGTTCGAGAACCACATCAGACTCTGCACTGACAGTGCAGAGCCTGCTAGGTTTCTCCATATCTTTCTCTCTCTCTCTCTGCCCCATCTCGCTCGCTCTCTAAAAATAAATATATAAACTAAAAAAAAAAAAAAAAAAAAGACATAGCGTATAAGTGGATCAAAAAACAAGATCAATATATATTCTTCCTGCAAGAGACTCATTTTAGACCTAAGGACACCAGACTGAAGGTGAGGAGATGTAGAATCATATATCATGGTAATGGAGGTCAAAAGAAAGGCAGAATAGCCATTCTTATATCAGACAAACTAGATTTTAAAAGAAAGTCCATAACAAGAGATGAAGTAGGCCATTATGTCATAAGTAAGGGGTCTATCCATCAAGAAAATGTAACAAATGCCAATATTTATGCCCCCAACTTGAGAGAATGAAATATATAAATCAATTAATTATGAACATAAAGAAACACATTGATAATAACACCATAGGAGTAGGGGACTTTAAAATCCACTTATAACAATGGACAGATCAACTAAGCAGAAAAACAAGAAAACAATGGCTTAGAAAGATACACTGGAAGAGATGGACTTAACAGATATATTCAGAATTTTCATTCTAAAGCAGACTAATACACATTATTCTTGAGTGCACATGGAGCATTCTCTAGAAGAGATCACATATTGGGTCACAAATCAGCCTACAACATGGACAAAAAGATCAAGATCATACTGTGCATATTTTCAGATCACAACACTATGAAACTTGAAATCAACTACAAGACAACACCCTCAAAAATACATGGAGGTTAAAAAAATATCCTACTAAAAATAAGTTGGTTAACCAAGAAATTAAAGAAAAAACAAAAAATACATGGAAGCAAATGAAAATAAAAATTCAGTCCAAACCCTTTGAAGTGCAGCAAAGGAAGTTCTAAGGGTAAAATACATTGCAATTCAGACCTGTCTCAAGAAGCAATAAAGGTCTCAGATATGCAACCTAATCTTATACCCTAAAAGAGCTAGAAAAGAGCAGCAAAGAAAGCCTAAGCCAGAAGCAGAAGAAAATAATGAAGATTAGAGCAGAAATAAATGATATAAAAACAAACAAACAAGAAAACCCACAGTAGAACACATCAATGGAAACTAAGAGATGGCTCTTTGAAAGAATAAACAAAATTGATAGACCACTAGCCAACTTATCACAAAGAAAACAGAATGGACCCAAATAGATAAAATCATGAATGAAAGAAGAGAGATTACAACCAACAACACAGAAGTACAAGTAATTATAAGAGAATACTATGAAAATTATATGCCAACAAACAGGGCAATTTGGAAGAAATGGATCAATTACTAGAAATTCATAAACTACCAAAGCTGAAACAGAAAGAAATGAAAAATTTGAACAGACTCATAACTGGCAAAGAAACTGAATAATTAAAAATATCCCAACAATAAGCTTTATGGCTTCCCAGGGAAGTTCTACCAGATATTTAAAGAAGAGTTAATTCTTATTCTTCTCAAACTGTTCCAAAAAAATAGAAATGGGAGAAAAGCTTCCAGCTCAGCTATGAAGCCACCATTACCTTGATTCCAAAACCAGTCAAAGACCCCATTAAAAAGGAGAATTACAGGCCAATATCCCTAATGAAAGTGGATGCAAAAATTCTCAACAAGATACTAGAAAATCAAATTCAAGGGGCGCCTGGGTGGCTCAGTCGGTTAAGCGTCCGACTTCGGCTCAGGTCATGATCTCGTGGTCCATGAGTTCAAGCCCCGCGTCAGGCTCTGTGCTGACTGCTCAGAGCCTGGAGCCTGTTTCAGATTCTGTGTCTCCCTCTCTCTCTGACCCTCCCCCATTCATGCTCTGTCTCTCTCTGTCTCAAAAATAAATAAACGTTAAAAAAATAAAAAAAAAATAAAAAAGAAAATCAAATTCAACACTACATTATAATTATTCACCATGAGTAAGTGGAATTTATTCTTGGGCTACAGAGCTGGTTCAATGTTTGTAAATCAATCAACGTGATACACCACATTAGTAAAAGAAAGGATAAAAACCATATGATGGTCTCAATAGATGCAGAAAAAGTATTTGACAAAATACAGCATCCTTTCTTGATAAGAAAAACCCTCAAGAAAGTAGGGATAGAAGGAACATACCTCAACATCATAATGGCCACATTTGAAAGACCCACGGCTATTATCATCTTCAATGGGGAAAAACTGAGAGATCAGGAACAGGACAGGGATGTCCACTCTCACCACTGTTGTTCAACATACTACTTGGAGGTCCTAACCTCACCATCAGACAACAAAAGGAAATAAAAAGCATACCAATTGACAATGAAGAAGTTAAGCTTTCATTCTTGGCAGATGACATGATACTCTATGTGGAAAACCTAGACTCCACCAATTAATTGCTAGAACTGACACATGAATTCAGCTAAGTCACAGCATATAAAGTCAACATAATTAGTTGCATTTCTATACACCAATAATAAAGCTGCAGAAAGAGAATTCAAGGAATCGATCCCATTGATAGTTGAACCAAAAACCATAAAATACCCAGGAATAAACTTATCCAAAGAAGTTAAAGATCTGTACACTGAAAACTATAGAAAACTCAGAAAGAAATTGAAGAAGATACAAAGAAATGGAAATAGAAAAACATTCCATGCTCATGGATTAGAAGAAAAAATAGTGTTAAAATGTTGATACTATCCATAGCAACCCACACATTCATGCAATCCCTATCAAAATAACGACAGCATTCTTCACAGAGTGGGGGATGCAGGAGAGAAGCATCAAAGGAAAAGACTTCAAAAGGGAAGGGCTGGAGAAGGTGCAAGGCCTTAGGACATGTTTACACAGCTGAATGTGAGGTGGCTACAGCTTGGCTTTGGCTCCTAAGGAATGCCTAGAGTCATTAACATTGCCCAGGGCCGGATCCTCCTTCACACCTGACACTTCCTAGTGTTATAGAAACCAATTAACTTGAAATTCAACCTTGAAAAGCTAAACTATTAGATTGATTAACACACTTGCTTAGCTGACTTTATGCACATAGTCTTTAGGAATTATCCTAATAAAAAGAGGCTTCATTCTGGAGTCAGGGCCTCATTCAGACCGGAGTATGAGGACCTTCACTTAACTGCACTTTGTGTGCGGACTCATCTTTGTGACTCCGGCCATACTCCCTGCAACAACAGAGTTGGAACAAATGATTTTAAAGTTTGTATTGAACCAGAAAAGACCCCAAATAACCAAAGTAATGTTGAAAAAGAAAACCAATGTTGGAGGCATCACAATTCTGAACTTCAAGCTGTATTACAAAGCTGTAATCATCAGGATGGTATGGTACTCGCACAAAAATAGACACATAGATCAATGGAACAGAATAGGGAACAAAGAAATGGTTCCACAAATGTATGCCCAATTAACCTTCAAAAAGTAGGAAAGGATATCCAAAGGAAAAAAAGAAGTCTCTTCGGCAAATTGTTTTGGGAAAACTGAACAGGGACATGCAGAAGACTGAAGCTGGACCACTTTCTTACACCATACACAAAAGTAAATTCAAAATGGATGAAAGACCTAAATGTGACAGGAAACCATCAAAATCCTAGAGGAGAAAACAGGCAACAATCCTCTTTGACTTTGTTATGCCCAGAATTCGTGATCCCCGAAGACCACCAGGGAGCCGAGTCTGAGGTAAAAGCAAAGAGCCTTTATTCGAGCTAGCTCTAGCTCAATCCCCTACATGCACCGACGCAGTGGTGAGATGCCAGAGAGAGAGAGAGAGCATGTTTCAAAAGCACAAAGGTTTTATAGGGATCTAGGGGCAGTTGGGGGGCCTTAGCTAATTGGCTGGGGAAGGGTCAGAGTCCTGTTGCGCAGGTTGCTGGGCGTGGTTTGAACGGGAAGTTTGAACTGGTGAGCAGGAAGTTACTCAAGGGGAGGAGGCATGGTCTGAGATTTGAGCAGGAATTTCTTTCCGTGGTTTTTCCGGAAAGGGGGCCATGTTGGGGACATAGTCACTCAAGATGGAGGACACAGAACAAAATGGAGTCGGCCGGTCTAGGTCTACTCTTTCAACCTCAGTCACAGCAACTTCTTATGTCTCTGGAGGCAAGGGAAACAAACCCAAAAGTGAATTATTGGGACCTCATCAAGATAAAAAGCTTCTGCACAGAAAAGGGAACAATCAAGATAACTAAAAGTAACCTGACGGAATTGGAGAAGATATTTGCAAATGTGTAATCGGGTGAAAGGTTGTATCCAAAATCTATAAAGAACTTATCAAACTCAACACCCAAGAAACAAATAATCCAGTGAAGAAATGGGCAAAAGACATGAACAGACACTTTTTCAAAGAAGTCATCCAGATGGCTAATAGACACATGAAAAGTCACAATCTGGTGCAGCCTTTCTGGAAAATAGTATGGAGGTTCCTCAACAAAATTAAAATAAAAATGAAGCATTGGGACCTCATCAAAATAAGCTTCTGCACAGTGAATGAAACAAAAAAACTAAAAGGTAACTGATGGAATGGAAGAAGATATTTGGAAATGAAATATCAGATAATGGGTCAGTATCCAAAATGTATAAAAAACTTACCAAACAACGCCCAAAATCAAATAATCCAGTGAAATGGGCAGAAGACATGAATAGCCACTTTCCAAAGAAGACACCCAGATGGCTAATAGACACATGAAAAGATACACAACATCACTCAGCATCAGGAAAATACAAAGCAAAACCACAGTGAGACACCAGTCAGAATGGCTAAAATTAACAACTCAGGAAACAATAGATATTGGCGAGGATGAGGAGAAAGGGCAACCCTTTTGCATTCTCAGTGGGAATGCAAACTGATATGGCCATTCTGGAAAACAGTGTGGAGGTTCCTCAAAAAACTAAAAAAAGAACTACCCTGCAACCCTGCAATTTCATTATTAAGTATTTATCCAAATGATAGAAACATGCTGATTTGCAGGGGCACAGGCACCCTATTGTTTATAGCACTAGTATCAACAATTGCCAAATTACAGAAAGAGCCTAAATGCCCATCAATTGACCAATGGCAAAGAAGATGTGGTATATATATGCAATGGAATACTACTTGGCAATGAAAAGGAATGAAATCTTGCCATTTGCAATAAGGCAAGGATGGAACTAGAAAGTATTATGTTAAATAAGTCAGTAGAGAAAGACAAATATCATGATTTCACTCATGTGGAATTTAAGAAACACAACAGATAAGGGAGAAGGGGGGAAAAAGATAAAAATACAAAGAGAGATAAAACATAAAAGACTCATATACAGAGAACAAACTGAGGGTTGCTTGAGGGGAGGTTGGTGGGGATGGGTTAAATGGCTTACAGGCAGGGGTGCCTGAGTGGCTCAATTGGTTAAGTGTCCAACACTTGATTTCGGCTCAGGTCATGATCTCATGATTCATGAGATCAAGCCCCATGTTGGGCTCTGGGTACTGACAGTATGGAACCTACTTGGGATTCCTCCCCCCACCCCCTCTGTCTCTCCCCTGCCAATGTTGCTCTCTTTCTCTCTCTCAAAATAAATAAATTTAAAAAAAAAATGCGTGATAGGCATTAAGGAGGACACCTATTGGGAGGAGCACTGGATGCTATATGTAAGTGATCAATCACCGGGCTCTCCTGAAACCAACACTACACTGTAGGTTAACTAACTTGAATTTAAATAAAGTTTAAAGTAATTCTTCGAGAACTGTTTTATTGTTCACAAACTCCTAT
The DNA here is from genome assembly GCF_018350195.1 of Panthera tigris. Taxonomy (NCBI): domain Eukaryota; kingdom Metazoa; phylum Chordata; class Mammalia; order Carnivora; family Felidae; genus Panthera; species Panthera tigris. Next base: position 84,078,221 of record NC_056660.1, on the reverse strand, counting down.
AGCTTTTGCTAAGGAGTTTTGCTAAGAATCTACAGATTCTTAGAATCTCTTCAGATATCCTTCTGTTCTGAATGATAGTCTTGCCGGAGGAAGTATTGTTGGTTGCATATTTTTCACATTTAGCACATTAAATATATCATATCACTCCCTTCTGGCCTTCCAAGATACTGTTGACTTGTCTGCTTCTAACCTCATGTGTCTACCCTTGTAGGTTAAGGACCTTTTGTCTTTAGCTGCTTTCAGAATTCTCTTTATCTTTGCATTTTGCAAGTTTCATTATATGTCGTGGTTTTGACCTGTTTTTGTTGATTTTGAGGGGAGTTCTCTGTGACTCTTGGATTTGAATGCCTGTTCCTTTCCGAATATCAAGGAATTTCTCAGCTATAACTTATTCAAATAAATCTTCTATCACTTTTCCCTGCTATTCTTTGACTCTTATGAGATGGATATTATTGCACTTTGTAGAATCACTGAGTTCCCGAAGTTTATATTTGTGATCTAATAGTTTTATTCCCCTCTCCTTTTCTGGCTCATTATTTTCTATAATTTTACCTTCTGTATCACCTATTCAATCCTCTGCTTCTTTCATCCTCGTTGTAATTACACCCAGTCAGTTTTGATCTCAGTTATAGCATTATTCATTTCAGACTGACTAGTTTTTAGCTCTTTTACCTCTACAGCCATGGTTTCTCTGGAGCCTTCTATGTTTTGTTTTGTTTTGTTTTGTTTTGTTTTGTTTTGTTTTGTTTCAAGTCCAACTAGTTATGACTGTCGTTCCAAATTCTCCTTCAGATATATTACTTATATCTGTTTTGAACAAATCCATGCCTGTGGTTTCTTCTTGATCTTTCTTTGTGGAAGAATCATCTCGTCATTCTGTCTAGGTTTCTGGTTTTGGTGTGTTATGAAAGTTTGTTAGGCTTCCTGTTCCTGGATATAATACTATATTAAGCGTTATACACTCTCCAGGGCCTTGTACTTCAGGAAGTGTTTCTGGTGTATGGTGTGTGCACCATACATCTCCTGTTGTGATTTGGCTGCTCTTTCCCCCAGGTCAGTCCTCTGTAGAGTTCCTCCTTACCTGTAGCAGGGAGTGTTTGGACCTTTAACCAGGTATGCTTTTGACTTATTAAAATAAGCCCGATTTAAAAAACAATACAAATTAACGAAAACAAAAAGGCCTTATCCAAAAAAAAAGGTATAGCAACCAAAAAACAAAAAAACAAAAAAACCCAAATACACAGACAAAATACTATAAGCTGAATTCAAGAATAAAAAAAAAAGTAGTCAGTTTCAAAACATGAGAAAAGGAAACAAAAAAAAACTATAGGCCTGATTTAAAAAAAAAAAAAAAAAAAAGGCCTCTTCTTGTTTCCAGCATAACTGATGCTGATGCTTTGGAGCACTCTATGATCATTAGACTTAGTGCATGTGGGGGAGCCTGTGTTGTTCCTCTGGGGGAAAAGCCCAGTGCACTGGCTCACAATCAGACCTGCCCCTGTAAGATAACCATTGTAGGGGACAGGGGGCCAGGCTTTGGTATAAGTAGCTGTAGCCTCAATTAGATGTGCTGTGTATGATGGGCTGGTGTGATGGGCTGGTAGGTGGGGGTAGACGGTACCATACCACTCTCTTTTCCCCAGGCAGAAAAGATGGAACCTGCAGCTGTTCAGGTAGCCCTCACAGACAAGCAACCAATCTCCTCTCCTGTGACCCATGGTTCATCAGATTCTTCCCCTTTTGTGCCTGGGCCATCAACTTGCCTGGTGCCACAGCTCTCCAGTGTTTTATCTATGGCATACAACTAGGATTCCCAACTCTCAAATTTTAAAGGACCAGGCAAGGCACAGACCCGCTCCCCCACTTCAGAGGAGAGCTTCACAGCACTGCATCTGGTACTATTCTGTCCCAGAAAAGCAGTCCCATGGCCATTCTGGTGCCTAGAGTTTATGGTGAAGCACAACGAAAAGCTACGACCACTTTATCCACCCTATGCATGTGCCCCTGTCCCTTGCTGTTGAATACATGTTCAAAGGTGCCAGCTGGGTCTTTTGTCCTTGGAAAGGCATTATTCCAAATACACCTGGGGAAGGAGAACTTTCTCTCCCAGTGAGACCAAAAATCTTTGCACCACACTGTCCACTGTCTGCTCTTGGGATTCCCCTCCTTCTCCCCAGGAGCACTGCTGCCCATCCAGATCTATTACAGCAAACAGCACAGACTTCCAAAAACTCAGAATTTCACCTCCACTGTTTGCAAAACCTTGGGATATTCAGTTCCTCACAATTCCCCCATCAATGGTTTTGGGGGATTGCTTTTCTTATGCGAATCTGACACACTACTCTCTCCCCACTTCCCTTTCTCCTCTCTGCAAGTAGGACTCCCATCCCTTCTGCAGCACCATGGCTTTTCTCTCCCCCAAATCTCCTCTCCACACCTGCCATGTTCTCTCCCTCAAATTATGCAGACTGTTCTTTTAATCCTCAGGTCAATTTCCTAGGTGTTTAAAATGATTTGATGTTGATTGAGCTGTGTTTGAGGGACTGAGACTAGCCCAGGTTCCCCTTACTACACCACCATCTTAACTCCTCCCCCCTTATAAAATTAGAATTTAAATCAATGGGAAAATATAAATATTTTAATAAATGATGCAAACCATTGCTTAAGGGGGAAAAACCAGATACCTATCTTACACTAGTTATAAAAATGAATTCCAGAAGGATATACTTGTATTAGGAAAATAATTTTATCAAGGAAATACAAAGTCTACAAATCTAGCCCTCTGGATAAACACAAAGCTGATTATCTATTCCTAAACAGCTTGCTAGTGTTAAAGTGAAATAACTATGATTAAAATCTCTTTCATCATATTGATACCATACTTACACACTATTGTCTCATCTTACGTTAAAACCAATAGTATACAATTATAAAATCTTTTTACTATTCATGAAAGTTTCTCTCAAGTTTTTGGTTCTATTTGATTTTCCTAACTAGGACTCATCTATCACCCACAGGAAATTTTTTATTTGAATAAAAAGGGGCCCATTATTTGAAATAAGTAACAGTATAATCTATAGATTTACAAACATCTATAATTACCAATAAAAATATTAATTTATGTTACATGTAGGTATCACAGAAGACAATAAAAAGATAACTGTAATGGAGGTCGGTAGAAAATACAAGACCAAATCATTAGCGATTCAGGTGTTGTTTTTCCAACACAAATAAAACACAAGTGCTCTATCTGCTTTATGAAATTAGCTGTAAACATTTCATTATAAACCAAACATCCACAGGGCTCCCTCTGTCCATTCTGCATCACCGAATGTGGTACTCCCTGAAACACTTGGCATGGACACCCTTCTGGCATTTCTCGCAGCGGGTGTTGGTCTGCGAGTGGCAAAGGGCACACCGAGTCCTCTTGTCCTGGTGGACGATCCAGTGACCAATCATGTCAAAGCGGCTCTCAGTTTCCAGCCGTCTGCTTCGCCTCCCTTGGGAGGACATGTCAGCATTGCTCTCTAGGTACACACAGGCCACATATCTCCGGAAGGCCAGGAGGTCTACCTGGGCATCATGGCTGCAGATCCTGTGTAGTTGCCAAGCATTATTGAGGGCAGCATCAATGACATAGCCAATGAAGCTTGAGTACCACTTCATGCCCCGGATCTTTACCTTGTATTTGGCAATATTCTGGTCCATCCGGCTGACACCCCCCACTTTCTCCTGGTACAGCTTCACCAGGGATGGTTGATGGACTTGGGTCCGTGTTTTGGCTATTCCTGAATGATGGCTGGTCAGCTCCACTGGCTCTATGCCCACAGCATTAGAGCAGATGTTAACCACACTGCTATCATGCCAGCGGCACACGATAATCTCCTCACTCTCATCAACTTTATAATCAAATGAACCCCTCTTCATTTTCTTAAGTTCTTTGGGATCTTTGAGGGGACATCGCTCAGTCCTGTATTCACGAACAGTTCCTGTGGCCTTCACCCCCTTTTTCCTCAAAATGGACATGAGTTTGACACTTGTAAAAACCTTGTCAAAAAATATGTGGTATGGCAAACAGCCACGCTCCTGAAGAGCATCCACAAATTTTACCACCATACTACCTCCTAAGTCTAAGCCCCTGTCTGACTTGGTGAACAGTGTGCCCTGTGAGGGCTCAAACCACACCAGATAGCCCCTGCTGGTTGTCCCACACCAGATCTTGTAGCCCAGACGCATGGGTTTCCCTGCTGGCAGCTGTTTGGATCCCCGGTGTCCAAAGTATTCACACATGGATTCACCAAAGCTGTAGAACTCTTCCAAGGGTGCATGCTTCTGGAAATTGCAATTCATTCGGACAATGAGAGGCCTGACCTTGGCAAACCTATCACTTTCATCCAGCTCATTATTATCTGCAAAATGCAGGTATGAAAAGATCAGTTCAAATCTGTCCCTTCTAATTGCATCAGCCACAAGATGATGATGTGAATCAGGAGATGTTTCCCAAAACATCCTTCTCCTTGGATAGGATATATACCCACTTAAAATCAAAATTCCCAAAACACACTTTAATTCCTGGGCTGTGAGCCCAAGGTTGACATTTTTTTGCCAAGCATAACGATTGGTTTCATTAACAATAAAATTAATAGTTCCTTCATCAAAAAACAACTCAAATAGGCCTACAGGACTCAGTTCCTGGCTTTTGAGATCCTCTATATGGGGATCTGATGGAGTCCAGCTGCGGAAGTTGGGTTGGATATCTCTTTTGATCCAAACACGCTGAGGTTCCACTACTGCCTTCTGCCTCTTCATGGCTGGTGGTGGCTGCAGGTCGTCATCCTCCTCCTCAGTGCCAGAGTCCTCAGGTACAACAGAGGCATGCAGCACACTACCGGGCACATGGGAGCCTCGCTGGCCATCTTCATCACCTGAGTCCTCATCAGTGAAATCCCCTGAGGCATTGTCAGGTGGCGCAATGAAGATCTCTTCCCTGCGGTGGCTAGGACTCTCTTCCTCCAATGCATTCAGAACCTCAAGTAGCTTCATGGACTTGAGCTTTGAACTGGCATCTCTCCCAACAGTGGGATTGCTGCAATGACAGGAAACGAAATAAAGCGAGGTCACACAGGAGACAGTGTTTCAGCAGAAAACTCTGTTGAAGCATCACCTGAGAGGAGGGCGCTCCCACTGCAGACCACCTGAGCTTGAACCACATTTTGGAACCAGTACCACCAGGCACAGTACCAGGTAAGGGAATTTTCCTAACATAGGTTACTCTTTCAAGTGCAAAAGTATTTTAATGATAGGAGGCATTCTAAAGAGAAGTTCCAGGGGGAGGAGGTAAGATAGAGGAGAAATAGGGGAACCCTGAGCTTTCTCATCCCCCAAACATAGCTCTACTAAGGTCACATCACTTGGAACACCCAGGAAATCGATCTGCAGAGTTGCAGAAGGACCTGCATGGTTGGAGGGAGACAGGGTGGCAGGTGTGAGGCACATGGATATGAATTGGTGGATAGAAAAATGGCAGTGCTGCAGAGGGGGAGGAAACCCTTTCTGGTAAGAGAAAAGAAGGGAGGGAAAGAGAGAGGTGTTGAGAGTATAGCACTGGGTTCACACAAGAGGAAAATCTCTCTAGACCACAGACTGGGGTGCAAGAAGTACTGAGCGTTACAGGTTTTTGTTATGTTTTGTAGTTTGCAAACAGCGTGTGGAGTTCAACCCTGAAGTTTTGGAAGTGTGTGACTCTCTAGCAGAGAGCTGTAGTGTGTGGTCATGGGGGGAAGGAAGGAGCTGGCCCCAGAGTGCATAGCCTGGTGTAGGGACCTTCAAGGCACACTGGGAGAGAACATTCCCCTTCCTGGAGTACTTTTGGAACAGGTTTATTGCCTCTCCAAGGACAAAAGAACCTATAGGTGCCAGCTAATGGCGTTTCATCAGCAGGGGACAGAGGTACAGCAGATAGCATATGACCTTGTTGCTGCTTTCAGTGGTGCTACACTATACACTCCACACAACATGCTGGTGAGGAACTATTCTTCTGGGACAAAAACCATCTGACACAGCACGCAGAGGCTCTACTCCAGAGGAGGGAAGCAGGTCCATGTAGTGCTTTGCCCATTAAGTTTTCAAGTTTTGTATTCCAGCTGCACACCAAGGAAAAACTCAAGAAAGCTGTGGTGCAGGGCAAGTTGACTGCCCTTACTATCTGTGAGGACTGCCTGAATGGTGGGGGATGTGAGATTCTTTCTGGGGACAAAGATTGGGATGGCATCATTTTCCCCCAACACCAACACAGTGGGACTTCTGAGACCAACACAGCAGCCCCCAGCAGAGGTGGGACCCGGTTACACCACAACCTGCCTCAAAGTGCCTGGTAACTGCTTATTTACTGGAGTAAGACTGACTCTGAGCCATTTCAGTCAGTCTCTCACGCAGAAGACCACCATAGGCAGCACCCTGCATGTACCAACTGTACTGAAAATTGAATGCTTCAAAATGACACATGTAGTTCTGGTGGAAACAGGACCAGGTTTACTTTTTTTCTACCACAGGCCCCCCCCACCCCATTTCCCCATTTGTTTGTTTATTTGTTTTTCTTTCTTTCTTTTTTCTTCTAGAATCAGGCTCATACTGTTTTATATGTTTGTTAGTTTGCTATTTTCATTTCCTTTCTCCTTTTTGGGAGGGTCAAGCTTCTTTTTTCTTTTATTTGTCTTTTTTTTTTTAGCTTTCTTTCTCTTTGAATTCAGCTTATAGTTTTTTGATTGGTGTTTTTTGTTCCTTTTCCCTTTCTTCGTTTACAGGATCAGGTTTTTTATTGTTTGTTTGTTTGTTTTGTTTGTTTTTTTTTTCCAGGCTTATTTTAATGAACAAATCAAAGCAAACCCAGCTAAAGGTCCAAACACTCTCCACTGTAAGAAAGGAGGAGCTCTATGGATGAATGGATAAAGAAGATGTGGAGTATTACTCGGCAATCAAAAAGAATGAAATCTTGTCATTTGCAACTACATGGATGGAACTAGAAGGGGTTATGAGCAAATCACAGCAGAAAACTTTCCTAACCTGGGGAAAGACACAGACATCAAAATCCAGGAATCACAGAGGGCCCCCATTAGATTCAACAAAAACTGACCATCAACAAGGCATATCATAGTCAAATTCACAAAATACTCAGGCAAGGAAAGAATCATGAAAGCAGCAAGGGAGAAAAAGTCCCTAAATTACAAGGGAAGACAGATCAGGTTTGCAGGAGACCTATCCAAAGAAACTTGGCAGGCCAAAAAGGAGTGGCAGGATATGTTCAATGTGCTGATTCAGAAAAATATGCAGCCAAGAATTCTTTATCCAGCAAGGCTGTCATTCAAAATAGAAGGAGAGATAAAAAGTTTCCCAGACAAAAGAAAATTAAAGGAGTTTGTGAGCACTAAACCAGCCCTGGAAGAAATTTTAAGGGGGATTCTCTGAGGGGATAAAGATGAAATAATAAACAAACAAAAAAAAAAGGCAACAAAGACTAGAAAGGACCAGAGAACGCCACCAGAAACTCCAACTCTGCAACCATCATAATGGCAATAAGTTCATACCTTTCAGTTATCACTCTAAATGTCAACGGACTCAGTGCTCCAATCAAAAGACACAGGGTAACAGAATGTATAAGAAAACAAGATCCATGTATATTCTGTTTACAAGAGACCTACTTTATACTTAAAGACACCTTCAGATTGAAAGTAAGGGGATGGAGAGCCATCTATCATGTTAATGGTCCACAAAATAAAGCCGGAGTAGCCATACTTATATCAGACAATCTAGACTTTAAACTAAAGACTGTATCAAGAGATGAAGAAGGGCATTATATCATAATTAAGGGGTCTACCCACCAAGAAGACCTAACCATTGTAAACATTTATGCTCCAAATGTGAAAGCGCCCAAATATATAAATCAATTAATCACAAACATAAAGAAACTCATTGATAGTAATACCATAATAGTAGGGGACTTCAACACTCCACTCACAGCAATGGACAGATCATCTAATCAAAACATCAACAAGGAAACAATGGCTTTGAATCACACACTGGACCAGATGGACTTAATAGATATATTCAGAACATTTCATCCTAAAGCAGCAGAATATACATTCATCTCCAGTGCACATGGAACGTTTCTCCAGAATAGACCACATACTGGGACACAAATCAGCCCTCAACAAGTACAAAAGTATTGAGATCATACCATGCATATTTTCAGACCACAATGCTATGAAACTTGAAATCAACCACAAGAAAAAATTTGGAAAGGTAACAAATACTTGGAGACTAAATAACATCCTACTAAAGAATGAATGGGCTAAGAAGTTAAAGAGAAAATTAAAAAGTTCACGGAAGCCAATGAAAATGATAACACCACAACCCAGAACCTCTGGGACTCAGCAAAGGTGGTCATAAGAGGAAAGTATATAGCAATCCAGGCCTTCCTAAAGAAGGAAGAAAGGTCTCAGATACAAAACCTAACTTTACGCCTTAAAGAGCTGGAAAAACAACAGCAAATAAAACCAAGACGAGCTGAAGACAGGAAATAACAAAGATTAGAGCAGAAATCAATGCTATGGAAACCAAAAAAACAGTAGAACAGAACAATGAAACCAGAAGCTGGTTCTTTGAAAGAATTAACAAAATTGATAAACCACTAGCCAGTTTGATCAAAAAGAAAAAGGAAAGGACCCAAATAAATATAATCAAGAATGAAAGAGGAGAGATCACAACCAACACAGCAGAAATAAAAACAATACTAAGAGAATATTATGAGAAATTATATGCCAATAAAATGGGCAATCTGGAAGAAACGGACAAATTCCTAGAAACATATACACGACCAAAACTGAAACAGGAAGAAACAGAAAATTTGAACAGACCCATAACCAATAAGGAAATCGAATGAGTAATCAAAAATCTCCTAAAAAACAAGAGTCCAGGGCCAGATGGCTTCCAGGGGAATTCTACCAAACATTTAAGGAAGAGTTAACACCTATTCTTTTGAAACTGTTCCAAAAAACAGGAATGGAAGGAAAACTTCCAAATCCTTTCTATGAAGCCAGCATTACCTTAATTCCAAAATGAGACAGAGGTCCCACTAAAAAGGAGAACTAACTATAGACCAATTTCCCTGATGAACATGGATCCAAAAATCCTCAACAAGATATTAGCCAACCAGATCCAACAATACATTAAACAAATTATTCACCATGACCAAGTGGGATTTATACCTGGGATGCAGGGCTGGTTCAATATCCGCAAAACAATTAACGTGATTCATCACATCAATTAAAGAAAGGAAAGAACCATATGATCCTTTCAATAGATGCAGAGAAGGCATTTGACAAAATACAGCATCCTTTCTTTATAAAAACCCTCAAGAAATTAGTGATAGAAGGAGCATATCTCAAGATCATAAAAGTCATATATGAATGACCCAACGGTAATATCATTCTCAATGGGGAAAAACTGAGAGCTTTCCCCCTAAGGTCAGGAACAAGACAGGCATGTCCACTCTTGCCACTGTTATTCAACATACTATTGGAAATCTTAGCCTCTGCAATCAGACAACACAAAGAAATAAAACGCATCTAAATCAGCCAGGAGGAGGTCAAACTTTCACTCTTTGCAGATGACATGATACTCTATATGAAAAACCCAAAAGATTCCACGAAAAAAATGCTAGAATTAATTCATGAATTCAGCAAAGTTGCAGGATATAAAATCAATGCACAGAAATCGGGTGCATTCCTATACACCAACAATGAAGCGACAGAAAGAGTAATCAAGGAATCAATCCCATTTACAGTTGCACCAAAAAACATAAAATACCTAGGAATAAATCTAACCAAAGAGGTGAAAAATATATACACTGAAAACTATAGAAAGCTTATGAAAGAAATTGAAGATGACACAAAAAAAATAGAAAAAGATTTCATGCTCCTGGATAGGAAGAACAAATATTGTTAAAATGTCGATATTACCCAAAGTAATCTACACAGTCAATGCAATCCCTAACAAAATAACACCAGCATTCTTCACAGAGCTAGAACAAATCATCCTAAAATTTGTATGGAACCAGGAAAGACCCTGAATAGCCAAAGCAATCTTGAAAAAGAAAATGCAAAGCAGGATGCATCACAATCCCAGACTTCAAGCTATACTATAAAGCTGTAATCATCAAGACAGTATGGTACTGGCACAAGAACAGACACTCAGATCAATCCAACAGAATAGAGAACCCAGAAATGGACCCACAAACGTACGGCCAACTAATGTTGGACAAAGCAGGAAAGACTATCCAATGGAATAAAGACAGTCTCTTCAGCAAGTGGTGCTGGAAAAACTGGACAGCGACATGCAGAAGAATGAACCTGGACCATTTTCTTACACCATGCACAAAAATAAATTCAAAATAGATGAAAGACCTCAATGTAAGACAAGAAGCCATCAAAGTTCTCGAGGAGAAAGCAGGCAAAAACCTCTTTGATCTTGGCCACAGCAACTTCTTACTCAACACATCTCTGGAGGCAAGGGAAACAAAAGCAAAAATCAACTACTGGGACCTCATCAAAATAAAAATCTTCTGCATAGCGAAGGAAACAATCAGCAAAACTAAAAAGGCAACCGAAAGAATGGGAGAAGATATTTGCAAACGACATATCAGATAAAGGGTTAGTTGCAAAATCTCTCAAGAACTTATCAACAACACCCAAAAAAACAAATAATTCAGTGAAGAAATGGGCAAAAGGTATGAATAGACATTTCTCCAAAGAAGACATCCAGATGGCCAACCAACACATGAAAAAATGCTTAACATCACTCATCATCAGGGAAATAGAAATCAAAACTACGATGAGATACCACCTCACCCCTGTCAGAATGGCTAACATTAACAACTCAGGCAACAACAGATGTTGGCAAGGATTGTAGAGAAAGAGGATCTCTTTCCACTGCTGGTAGGAATGCAAGCTGGTGCAGCCACTCTGGAAAAGTGTGGAGATTCCTCAAAAAATTAAAAATAGAACTACCCTATGACCCAGCAATTGCACTACCAGGTATTTATGCAAGGGATACAGGTATGCTGTTTCAAAGAGACCCATGCACCCCAATGTTTATAGCAGTACTATCAACAATAGCCAAAGAATGGAAAGAGCCCAAATGTCCACACACGGATGAATGGATAAAGAAGATGTGGTATATGTATATATACGCAATGGAATATTACTAGGCAATCAAAAGGAATGAAATCTTGCCATTTGCATCTACATGGATGGAACTAGAGGGTATTATGCTAAGCAAAATTAGTCAGAGAAAGACAAATATCATATGTCTTCACTCATATGAGGACTTTAAGACACAGAACAGATGCACACAAGGGAAGGAAGCAAATATCATACAAAAACAGGGAGGGGGACAAAACATAAAAGACTCTTAAATATGGAGAACAAACTGAGGGTTATTGGAGGGTTTGGGAGGGGGGATGGGCTAAATGGGCAAGGGGCATTAAGGAATCTACTCCTGAAATTATTGTTGCACTATATGCTAACTAATTTGAATGTAAATTAAAAAAATAAAATAAATTAAAAAAGATGTGGTGTATATGTATACATATATATACATACATACATACAATGGAATATTAGCATCAAAAGGAATGAAATCTTGCCATTTCCAATGATGTAGATGGAGCTAGAATATATTTTGCTAAACAAAATAAGTCAATCAGAGAAAACAAACATCATATGATTCCACTTATATGTGGAATGTACGAAACAAAACAGATGAACATATGGGAATGGAGGGAAGAAGGAGAAGAAAAGAAACCACAAGAGACTTAACAACAGAGAACAAACAGGGCTGATGGTGGGAGATAGGCTAAATTGGTGTTGGGTATTAAGGAGGGCACTTGTGATGAGCACTGGGTGTTATATGTAAGTGATAAATCACTAAATTCTACTTCTGATACACCTATATGTTAACTAACTTGAATTTAAATAAAATCTTGGGGAAAAAAATGCCAACTTTGTAAATCACTGAATTCTAGTTCTGAAACCAATACTGGAATGTATATTAACTAACAATATTTAAATAAAAAGTAGGTAACAACAACAAAGAAATGTTACATACCTCCTTCCTTCTTAATGTGTCTTGAATACAGAATTCCCTTTACTGATAAATGACAGGTGCCACTGTCATTACCCAAATGACAGTAACCACCAAAAAGGAAGCCTAGACTGCTGAAGTGACATCCACTGATATCTTCTGATTCATTGGCCCCAGCAGCTCTACTTTCATGCTTCAGTCTTACCTTTGTCTTCCCTTTCCCTTATTAATTTGGCAAATACAAGGTTCCTCCCTCCCAAATTCCCAAGCTCTCCCTACTTGACCTCTTACTACCCAATATCAGGACCTGAACAGATTCAGACAAATTTTCAGATGGTTCCCTCAGTATCAGACATCTTACTATACACTAGCTGCAATTCAGAAGCCAAACAGATTTAGAAAACATGGAAACCCCGTCTATCCTAACTTTTCCTGTGCACTAGGATCTAAATGGATGACAAGAGATACCTATATTTAATGAGCACCAACCACGAGCAGGCACTTCCCAGCAACTGACAATGGACACACTCCGCTCCTGACCTGCACAGCCCTTGTCTACCTGGAGGTGAAAGATGACAGTTCAGCACACAAGTAGCTATGCAAGATGGGGGCCATCCTGGACAATGGGCAGAGAATGTAGCAAAGGAGTAGGACTGGGGTTACTATTTTAGATGGATGATAAGTGAGGGGGCCTTACAGACAGCTAGAAACAGGGTGTCCCAGGCAGAGAAAAAGAATTGTAGGCACAAGGCCCTGAGCCTGAAGGGACTTGATAACTGTGAACAGCAAGGAGGTCAGTGAGACTTCAGATGTAGTAAAGGGAGGAGAGCAGAGCACAGGCTGCCAGGACCAGGACCCACAGGGCTCTATAGGCCCTAATGAGGACATTCAGTAGTGTTCAGCTGTCACAGGAAGCCCTCTAGTAGGATGCAGAAGGGGCAGTGACACACATCACTGGCTATGAGAATGGACGGGCAAGGAAGGTGGGCTCTACTGCTGCCCTGTGTCACTCTGGCCCAACCTCCACATGAGAAGAATCTCAAACCAGAGGGAAGACACAAGCTTTACCGCAAAGGTTATTTCTCTACAGACCTACCCTTGGACTTGGGAGTTCACTGCATTAGAGATTCACTACAACCTTATTTGGTGAACACGGACTCCATCAGCCTCTGTGCTAGAGTCTACTAGGGCACAGGAGATCTGACCTCAGGGAAGGCAAGGTATTTCTCATGCTATGCCAGAAAGGGAACCCAGCTTTCAGGGATAGGAAATCCGAAGCACTTCCCATGGACCTCAGACTGAGAGGTTCTCAGGGGTCAATAGACAACTTGCCATCTTCTCAGCCTCTCCTATTTTCGAGCAGCAGATCCAGGCCTATATAGTCAGGGTTTCCACCACTCTCACTATCTAAGCTCCTGTGTGCCCCCATGCCTCCAAAAACTTTCTGTACATAGTTGTTAAGACTCCTGGAGTAGGACAGGATTTAGATGTCAGAGTAGTAGGGGGACCCTATACTTGCTTTGTCCATCAAACATAGCTAGATAAATATCAAATCCATTCCAAACACCCAAGAAATGAATGTGAGGACTGGGAGAACAAACTGCACAACTACAGGGATAAAAGAGGCCACACTGTGGAAGGGAGGAGGTGCAGAGAAGTGATTAGCGAGAAAAGAATCGTAGGTGCTGTGGGGGGTAAAGAGCCCTGATCACACAGGAAAGAGATTCAGAGACAGAGAGCACATGTGAGAAAGCATGTGCATGCAGGGCACTGCACAAGAAAAACACTTCCCCAAAACCACTGAGAAGCAAAACAATTGCGGCTGACTATTGCCAAGTTTTTCCAAGCAGTGGAACTCAAAGTCAGAAGTTTTAGAAGTCCATGCCATGACCAGAGACAGAACCTGACCAGCACAGATGTGCTTCTGTTGAGAGGGAGGACAGAGGCCTGGGAGAAGACAGATGGTCTGCAGATACCCTGGGCCACACTGGGACAGACAGATCTCCTCCTTACAGTGCATTTGAGAGAGGTGGCACTGCCAGCGGGTGCCACTGAGCTACCCTATTCATTCCAATAGGAGCAGAGACACCTGCTGAGACCAGGTAACCTGAAAATCAGCCTTTCACTGTGCTTTACCATACTCCAAGTGGCCGCACATTCTGTGACTGCCCTTCTGAGACAAGCAGGCATCAGCCACAGTGTAGTGAGACCCCACCCCAGATGATTAGTGCAGGGCCAACCATGCCAGGTCCCTTTGGAGTTCTGAAACTCAGCACAGGTTGTGTCCAGCACAGGACCATGATGCTGGGTGGGCAAAAGGCTCAGACACAGAATGGGTGAAGGCAGAGAGATCTGAGGGATTCCTGGGACACAGGAGGGGAGATTGTTTGATCTTCAGTGAGGGTTTCCTGAACATCAGTGGGCGCAAATGCCCCTCTGCAGGAAGACAGTGGGCTGAAACTATATTAATTCCCCACCTATCAGCACAGACAGACTTAAGTGAGAAACACAGCACACACAGTAGAGGCCTGAGCCACTTACACCAAGACCCGCCCCTGTAGGCTCTGCAGGTGCTTTTTCATGAGTGCAATTGTGCCTGAGAGCCAGAGCAGAAGCAGGTCCCTCTGCTAGAAGATGAGCACAAACCCCTTGCACCTACCAAGTCTACTGACAATGGAGTGATGCAAAACTTCAGCTCTAGTGGAAAATGGATCTGGCCTTTTGAACAAGCAGGCCAAAACACACCGAGTTAAAACTCACCACACACTGGGCAAGGTCCAAACACAACCCAGTACAGACAAGGTGAAACTGCAGAGGACTGACGTGAGGCAAAGAGCAGTTAAAACACAAAAGCAGAGTGTACAAACTGCACACCAGAAACACTTCCTGGAGCGCCAAGCCGGGGTCAGTATATAGCATCTTCTTAATATAGCCTTTACTCTCAGAAGCAGGAAATATAACAGGCTTTCCTAACACAGAGAAAACAGAGACTAAAGCAAAGTGCCAAGATGGAGAAATGGATCACAAAACAAAAAATAAGAAAAGGTCATAGCCAGAGATCTAATCAAAATAGATATAAGTAATATGCCTGTACCAGGATTTAAAACAACAATCATAAGGATATAGCTGGGCTTGAGAAAAGCATAGAAGACACCAAGGAGTCTCTTAACACAGAGATAAAAGATCTAAAAACTAGTCAGACAGTAATAAAAAATGCTATAACTGAGATGTGAAACCGATTCTAAGAAATGACCATGAGAATGGAAGAAGCAGAGGAATAAGTAAGTGATATGTAAGATAAAATTATGGAAGATAATAAAGCTGAGAAGAATAGGGAAAGAAAACATTAGATCAGAATGTAGACAATAGGGAACTCAGCAACTCCATAAGACGTAATAACATTTGTATCACAGGAGTGCCAGAAGAAGAGAGGAAAACAGGGGCAGAAACTTATTTGAGCAAATTATTGTGGAAAATGTCCCTAATCTGGGGAACGAAACAAACATTCAAGTCAAGGACACACAGAGAACTCCCACCATAATCAACAAAAGCAGGGCAACACGAAGACATATTGTAGTAAAATTTGCAAAATACAGAGTTAAGGAAAAAATCCTGAGAGCAGCAAGGAAAAAGAAATCCCTAAGTCATAAGGGAAGACAAATAAGGTTAGCATACTTATCAGCAGAAACTTGGCAGGCTAGAAGGGAGTGGCATGATATATTCAAAGTGAATGGGAAAAATATGCAGCCAAGAATACTTTATCCAGCAATGCTGCCATTTAGAATAGAAGGAGAGATAAAGAGTTTCCCAGACAGGTAGGAGTTAAGATGGCAGAGCAGTAAGGGGACCCTGAGCTTGTCTTGTCCCTGAAACACAACTAGATCAGCATCAAACCATTTTGAACACTTAGGAAATTGATCTGAGAATTATTGCAACAATCTGCATAATTTGAATCAGAGAACTTAGCAGGTACATGGTGTGGAGAGGTGAACTGGGGGGAGAAAAGCTGCGGAGCCGTAGAGGGTAGGAAGCCATTTTTGCAGAGAGAGGATTGGGGAGAAGGCAGCACATCAGGATCATGCAAGAAAAGCACTGCCCCCAAAAGTAGCTGGAGAGAAAGAAAGAAAGAGTGAAAACACTCGCATGGGACTAGACAAGAAATCTGTTCACAAAAACCACTGATGGAAGAAAGGAGGGGATTTCAATACCACCAGGATTCTATATATAGCTATATTCTATAATAGGACAGAATCTGAAGTTTTGGAGCTCAGTGCTTGGCTGTGCTCTGGTGAGTAAGTCAGGTGAATCCCCAGGAGCAGGAAGCATGGTTTGAGGGGTCCATGTGCCACCTGGGGAAAAGTGGTTCTTCTGATTGGAGTGTACTTGGTAGAGGCCATAGGCTTCCCCATGGGCAAAATTCCTGGCTTATCCCAGAGAGCTACCATGTAGCTGTAGTACTGAAACAAAGATGCCAGAGTGCACCATGACCTGTACAGGGTATGTGCTGTGATTCACCATAAACTCTGAGCCTCTGCTGTGGGATCGTGCGAATGTTTTCTGTGGACACCCTTCCCCAAAGCATTAGCATGGGTCCAAGCCACAGGGATCTCTGAAGTGAGGGGTTTTGAAACACAGCTCTGTGTGAGATAAAACTCGGGAGGGAGGTGCCACCTGGAAGGGACACAGCTTGAACACAGACAGGGTGAAGGCAGGGAGCAGATAGAGGCCTGAGACCAAGGAGAGGCACTTGAATGCGTGTCCACAAGGGCAAAAATTCCCACATCAGACACTAGAGAGCTCTGTGAAGTCATTCTCACCACTAACAAGCATACATGCATGGATGCACTCCTTGATCGACACCTATAAGCTAAGCAGTGCCACCAAATGGAGAACAGAAACAGTTACCCCACGCCCCACCCAGCTGTGCCCTCTAGGCACATGCCCCAGAAGACCAGGACAAATCCTTCCACCTACTTAGTCTATGAATTATAGTGTCTTACGAAGATTTCATTCTAGGGGAAAATGAATGTACTTCATTCAGGTTTCATTCTGTTTGCTTCTTCATTTGTTTGTTCGTTTTCTTTCCTTCTGTTTTTGCTTATCTTTTTTTTCCCTTCTTTCTTTTCTCTTTCTTGGATACAGAAAAAGCAATTTTTTATTTTTTTTATTTTCCTTATTTTATTCTATTACTTAAGAACTGTATTTTTCAATTTAAAATTTTGTTTATAGGGGCGCCTGGGTGGCTCAGTCAGTTGAGCATCCAGCTTTGACTCAGGTCATGATCTCACGGTTTGTGAGTTCGAGCCCCATGTCAGGCTCCATGCTGACAGGTCAGAGCCTGGAGCCTGCTTCCGATTCTGTGTCTCCCTCTCTCTCTGCTCCTCCCCCAGTCATGCTCTTTCTCTCTCTCAAAAATAAACATTAAAATTTTTTTTTAAATTTTGTTTATAGTTTTTTGTTTTCCTTTTTTTTCTCTCTTTTCTATCAACCTCTCAACAAGCAGAAAGAAACACACCTAGGGGCACCTGGGTGGCTCAGTTGGTTAAGTGTCTGACTTCAGCTGAGGTCATGATCTCACAGCTCGTGAGTTCGAGCCCTGAATCAGGCTCTGTGCTGACAGCTCAGAGCCTGGAGCCTGCTTCAAGTTCTGTGACTCCCTCTTCTGCCCCTCCCCTGCTCATGTTCTGTCTCTCCAAAAATAAATAAACATTAAAAAAAATTAAAAAAAGAAAAAAGAAACACACCTAGTATCTAGCTTCCATTATTTGATTTGTATTGTATTATCTTGTTTGTATTTTTTTTAATTTTAATTTTTTATTTTTTTTTTTTTGCCTCCAAAATGACAAGACAGAGGAATTCACCCCAAAAGAAAGAACATGAAAAAATGATGGCCAGGGATTTAATCAACACAGATACAAGAATGATGAGTGAATTAGAATTTCAAGCCACAATTATAATAATATTAGTTGGAGTTGAAAAAAGCACAGAAGATGCCAGAGAATCCCTTTCTGAGAGATAAAAGAATTAAAATATAGTCAGGCCAAAATTAAAAATGCTATAACCAAGATGTAATCTTGAATGGACACCTTGTTGGCAAAGATAGACAAAGCAGAGAAGAGAATCAATAATACAGAAGATAAAATTATGGAAAATAAGGAAACAGAAAAAAGAAGGAAACAAAGGCAAAAGACTATGATACAAGACTGAGAGAATATAAATTATTAAAGAGGAATACCATTTGTATTATAGGAGTCACAGAAAATAAGGAAAGAGAAAAGGGGGCAGAAGGTTTATGTTAGCAAATTATAGCTGAAACTTTCCTAATCTGGGTAAAGATACAGACATCAAAATTCAAGAAGCACAGAGAATTCCCATTAGATTTAACAAAAACCAACATCACTACAGCATATCATAGTCAAATTCACAAAACACAGACAAGGAAAGAACCCTGAAAGCAGCAAGGAAAAAAGTCCTTAACCCACAAGGGAAGACAGATCAAGCTTGCAGTGGATATTCCACAGATACATGGCAGACCAGAAAGGAGTGGCAGTATATATTCAATGTGCTTATAGGAAAAATATGCAGCCAAGAATTCTTTATCTAGAAAGGCTGTCATTCAGAATAGAAAAAGAGATAAATAGTACCCCAAACAAAACCAGCCATGCAAGAAATCATAAGGAGGACTTTTGAGTGGAGAAAAAACAAAACACACAAAAATCAGACCAAAGGCAACAAAGATTAGAATGGGCCAGAGAGAACATCAACAGAAACACCAACTCTACAGGACACACAATGGCACTAAATTAATATCTTCCAATAATCACTCTAAATGTAAAAGGACTGAATGCTCCAATCAAAAGACATAGGGTATCAGAATTGATTAAAAAAAAAACAAAAAAACAAAAAAACAAAAAAAAAACAACACCCATTTATATGCTGATTACAAGAGACTCATTTTAAACCTAAAGACATGCAGATTGAATGTAAAGTGATGGAAAACCATCTATCGTGGCAATGGACATTAAAAGAAAGCCAGAATAGACATACCTATATCAGACAAACTAGATGTTAAAACAAAGACTGTAACAAGAGATGAGGAAGGGCATTATATAATAATTAAGGGGTCTATCTACAAAAAGATCTAACAGTTGTAAATATCTATGCTGCCAAGTTGGGAACAACCAAATTACAAATCAATCGCAAACAGAAAGACACTCATTGATAAAAATACCATAGTAGTAGGGGACTTTAACACACAAATTACAACAATGGACAGATCATGTAAACAGAAAATCAACAAGAAAGAAAATAATCGCTTTGATTGATACAATGCACGAGATGGACTTAACAGTTATATTCAGAACATTTCATCCTAAAGTAGCAGAACACACATTCTTTTCCAGTGCACATGTAACATTCTCCAGAAAAGATCACATATTGGGTCACAAATCAGCACTCAGCAAGTACAAAAAGATTTACATCATACCATGCATATTTTTAGACAAAAACACTATGAAACTTGAAATCAACCACAAGAAAAAATATTTGGAAAGACCACAAATATTTGGACATTAAAAAAAAAAAATAAATCCTACTAAAGAATGAATGGGTTAACCAAGAAATCAAAAAAGAAATTTAAAAACACATGGGAGCCAATGAAATGAAAACACTATTGTCCAAAACCTTTGGGATTCAACAAAGGCAGTCATAAGAGGAAAGTATATAGCAATCCAGACATTCCTAAATAAGGAAGTAAATTCCTTATTTACTTAGGTTATTAAGTATAACCTAACCTTGCGTCACAACCGACGCACAGAAATGAAAACTACAATAAGAGAATACTATGAAAATTATATGCCAACAAACAGGGCAATCTGGAAGATGGACCAATTTCCTAGGAACTCACAAACTACCAAAAATGAAACAGGAAGAAATAGAAAATTCAAACAGCAAAGACATTCAGTCAGTAATCAAAAATCTCCCAACAAACAAGGGTCTAAGGGTGGATGGATTCCCAAGGGAATTCTACTAAACATTTAAAGATGAGATAATACCTATTATTCTGGAGCTGTTCCAAAAAATACAAATGGAAGGAAAACTTCCAAACTCATTCTATGAAGCCAGTATTACTTTGATTCCAAAACCAGACAAAGTTCCCACTAAAAAGGGTGTCTGTAAAAGTTACAGACCAATCTCCTTGATGAACATGGATGCAAAAATTCTGAACAAGATACTAGCAAGTTGAATCCAACAATGCATTGAAAAAATTATTCACCATTATCAAGTGGGATATATTCCTGGGCTGCAGGGCTGGTTCAATATTCGCAAATCAACATCATAACACCACATTAATAAAGGATAAGAACCATAAGATCCTCTCAATTGATGCAGAAAAAGCATTTGACAAAATACAGCATCCTTTCTTGATAAAAATCCTCCAGAGAGTAGGGATAGAAGGAACATAATGCAACATAATAAAGGCCACATATGAAAGACCCACAGCTAGTATCAATCTTAATGAGGAAAAACTGACAGCTTTTCCCCTAAGGTCAGGAACATGAGAGGGATGTACACTCTCACCACTGTTGTTCAACATAGTAATGGAAGTCCTAGCCTCAGCAATCAGACAACACAAATGAAAGGCATCCAAAATGGCAAGAAAGAAGTCAAATTTTCACTCTTTGCAGATAACATGATACTCTCTCTATGTGGAAAACTCAAAAAACTCCACCAAAATACTGCTAGAACTGATACATGAATTTGGCAAAGTCACAGGATATAAAATCAATGTAGGGGCGCTTGGGTGACTCGGTCAGTTGGGCGGCCTACTACAGCTCAGGTCATGATCTCGTGGTCTGTGAGTTCGAGCCCCACATTCGGCTCTATGCTGACAACTCAGAGCCTGAAGCCTGCTTCCAATTCTGTGTCTCTCTCTCTGCCCCTTCCCTGCTTGCTCTGTCTCTGTCTCTGTCTCTCTCTCTCTCAAAAATAAGCATTAAAATTTTTTTTTAATAAAATAAAATTAACATAAAGAAATCGATTGAATTTCTATACACCGATAATGAAGCAGAAGAAAATGAAGGGCTCAATCCCATTTACAATTATAGCAAAACCATAAAATACATAGGAGTAAACCCAACCAAAGAAGCAAAAGATCTGTCCACTGAAAACTACAGAATGTTTATGCAAGAAATTGAAGAAAACTGAAGAAATGGAAAAACATTCCATGCTCATGGACTGGAAGAACAAATACTGTAAAAATGTCTATACTATCCAAAGCAATCTATACATTGAATGCAATCTGTATCAAAATAACTCTAGCATATTTCACAGACCTAGAACAATTTCAAAATTTGTATGGAACCAAAAAAGACCCCAGATAGCCAAAGTAATACTGAAAATGAAAACCAAAGCTGGAGGCACCACAACTTCTGATTTCATGAAGCTGTATTACAAAGCTGTAGTCATCAATATAGTATGGTACTAGCATAAAAACAGACAAAAAGATCAGTGAAACAGAGAACCCAGAAAGAGACCCAGAGATGTATGTAAAACTAATCTTTGATAAAGCAGGAAAGAATATCCAATGAAGAGACAGACTCTTCAGCAAATGGTGTTAGGAAAACTGGACAGCAACATGCAGAAGAATACACCTGGACCACTTTCTTGTACCATATACAAAAATAAATTAAAAATGGATGAAAGACCTAAATGTGAGACAGGAAACCATCAAAATCCTAGAGGAGAATACAGGCAGCAACCTCTTTGACGCTGGCCATAGCCACTTCTTACCAGATACATCACTGGAAGCACAGAAACAAAAGTGAAAATGAACTACTGGGACTTGAAGAAGATAAATAGGTCCTGCACAGCAAAGGTAACTATCAACAAAACTAAAGGCAACCTAGGGTACAGGAGAAGATATTTCCAAATGACATATCTGATTGATAAAGGGTTAGTATCCAAATCTATAAAGAACTTATAAACTGCAATACTCCCAAAAAAATAATCCAGTTAAAAAACTGGCAGAGGACATGAATAGAATCTTCTCCAATGAAGACATCCCAATGGCTAACAGAAACATGAAAAGATGTTCAAAACCACTCATCAAGGAAATACAAATCAAAACTACAATGAGATACCACCTCACACCTGTCAGAATGGCTAAAATTAACACAAGAAAACAACGGATATAGGAGAAGATGCAGAGAAAAGGGGAGCTCCCTTTCACTGATGGTTGGAATGCAAATTGGTACAGCCACTCTAAAAGAGATGGAGGTTCCTCAAAAGTTAAAAATAGAATTACCCTATGATCCAGCAGTTGTACTACTAGGTATTTATGCAAAGAATACAAAAACACAGATTCTAAGGGGCATGTGCACCCCATATTTATAGCAACATTATCAATAATAGCCAAATTATAGAAGGAGACCAAATGTCCATCAATTGATAAATGGATAAAGATGTCGTGTATACACACACACACACACACACAATGGAATATTAGTTATTAAAAAGAATGAAATCTTGTCATTTGCAAATTCGTAGATGGAGGTAGAGTGTGTTAAGTGAAATAATTCAGTTAGACAAATACCTTATGATTTCACTCATATGTGGAATTAGAAAAAAAAAGAGAGATGCACATAGGAGAAGGAATAAAACAAAAGGAGGGATGCAATCCATAAGAGACTCTTAACTATAGAGAACAAACTGAGGGTTGCTGGAGGGTTGGAGGTGGATGGGGAGATGGGCTAACTGGGTGATGGGCATTAAGGAGGACACTTGTGATGAGCACTAGGTGTTATCTGTGAGTGATGAATCACTAAATCCTACTACTGAAACCAATATTGCACTATATGTTAACTAACTAGAATTTAAATAAAACTTGAAACAAACAAACAAAAAGACTCCTAGAGTGGGAAGGCTTGCAGGGACTGAAGCAGCCCCAGTAGCAACCATCTTGTGGATTAAAAGATGAGGAAAGTAAATCACATTTTTAAATTTTTTTAATGCTTATTCATTTTTGAGAGACAGAGAGAGAGAGAGCGTGTGAGTGAGTAGGGGAAGGGCAGAGAGAGAAGGAAACACAGGATCTGAAGCAGGCTCTAGGCTCTGAGCTGTCAGCACAGAACCCGACGCAGGGCTCAAACCAACAAACCATGAGATTATGAGCTGAGCTGAAGTCAGACACTTAATCGACTGAGACACCCAGGCACCCCAGAAAGTAAATCACATTTTTAGATCAAGTATAGACACTGGAACTACAGGGCCACACCTATCCCACACACCCGACCTTGTCTGCCTCACCTTTTCTCCATCCTCCCAGTCTCCTCTCTCTTCCTACTTTTTCCTTCTAGAGACCAAATGCTTAGTGAGGTCAGTAAGACTAAGGGCTAAAAATGTCATGGGCTTGGGCATTTCAAAGAGAATTAATCACTTGCATAAAGTCTTTCATCAAACAGGACTTACCTTGAAGTTGAAGCCATGATATACTGGGAACACAGAGTGGTCTTTATGTGCAAAGTCAAAGAATCTGTAAGGCAACAAAAATTGATTTTTAAAAATCGTATCTTAAGTAGAAAGTCAACAGGACTTTCTAGACCATTTAAGGAAAACAAAAACAAAAACAAAAAACATCTCTAGCTTAAGGTTCACCAGCAGAGTAAATGGACTGAGTATACAGGGACAGGGATGGTGTCTAGCCAACTGGTTAAGCAGAGGGAAAAACAACAAGATCTCCACCTCACACTTCACATCAAAATACACTGTAGGGCAGAGTTTCCCACCATCAGAATTATTGTCATGTTGGCTGAATGAGTCTTTGCTGTGGGGGGGCTGTCCTGTGTATTATGGGATGTTTAATAGCTCTCCAGCCCTCTATCCAAAAGAAACCAGAATACCCATCCCTTGTTTGTAGAAATCAAAAATGTTTCCAGATATTGTCAAGTGTCCCATAGGGTAAAAATTGCTCCTGGTGAACAACTATTATTCTATATCAGGATTGCCAATGAAAGTTATTATAATAGTGGAAATGTTTTGTATCATTGGTACCTAATATGGTAGCCATGAGCCACCTATGATTATTAAACATCTGATATATGGCTTGTGACTGAGAAAGTGAATTTTTAATTTTATGTGATTTCAATTAATTTTAACGTAGATAGTCATATATTCCTAGCCAGCGGCCAGTGCATTTGACAGTGAAGTCCTAGATATGTAAAGAACTGACTATGAAACAAGATTCTCCTTAACAACCAATGGATTAAAGAAGACATTAAAAAGAAAACTTAAATATATCTTGTTGGAGTGCATAGGTGGCTAAGTTGGTTAAGTGGTTTCAGCTCAGGTCATGACCTTATGGTTCATGAGATCAAACCCTGCATCGGGATCTGGGAGTCTGCGCTGTCAACACAGAGCCTGCTTGGGATTCTTTCTCTCCCTCTCTCTCTACCCCTCCCCTGCTCATGCTTGCACACTTGCACATATGCTCTATCTCTCTCTCAAAAATAAGTAAATAAACATTAAAAAAAACTAAGGGGCACCTGGGTGCCTCAGTGGGTTAAGCATCCAACTTCAGCTCAGGCCATGATCTCACAGTTTGTGAGTTCAAGCCCCACATCAGGCTCGCTACTGTCAGTGCAGAGCCCGCTTCAGATCCTCTGTCCCTCTCTCCTTCCACCCCTCCCCACTTGCACTCTCTCAAAAATAAATAAAATATTAAAAAAAATAAAAAGTATCTTGAAACAAATGAAAAAGAAACACAATATATCAAAACATATAGGATGCAGCAAATGATTTCTAGGAGAGAAGTTTATAGTTATAAACACATACATTAAATAAATAAAAAGATCAAAAAAAAAAAACTTAACTTCATATCTTAGGAACTATAAAAAGAATAGATGAATGGATTAAAAATATGTGATACAATAGAATATTATTCACCCATAAAAAGAACAAAATCTTGGGCCCCAGGTTACAAATGCAGAGGAGTAGGGTGACCCTAAGTTTGTCTCCTTCCTCGACCACAACTAGATAAATATCAAATCATTATGAACATCCAAGAAACCAATCTGAGGACTGAGAGAACAAAGTTGCACATCTACAGGCAGAAAAAAGACCACCTTGAGGAAGGTATGAGGTGCAAAGAACTGATTTAAGAGAGAAAAGCGCTGCAGGTGCTACAAAGGACATGGAGCCCTGAATATGGACAAAGAAGAGTTAAAGAGAATGAGAGAAAGAGTGAGAAAAAGAGTGAAAATGTGCAGGGGATTGCACAAGAAAACTCTTCCCCAAAACCACTGAGTGGCAAAAGGAAAGGGTTTTAATATTGGAGGTTTTATAAACAGCAGAGTACAGAGTCTAAAGTTTCAGAGATCAGTGCCATCACCGTGGTCATGCCTGGCAGCATTAGCAGTGTTCTGGTGGGGAAGGACGGCAGACACCCAGGAGCAGGCAGATCCCCTGGATCAGACAGGAAGAAAGGGTTCCCCTGTCTGGGGTGCATTGGTAGAGGTGATATGGCCTCTCTGGGGGCAAAAGATCCTGCAGGAGCCATTGAACTGCCCTGTTCATCAGCAAAGGAACAAAGATACTGGCTGAGGACAGCAAACCTTGGTGCTGGCTTTGTGCTGTGATTTACCATAAACTCCAAACTGCTGTGCAGCCACATGACTGTTTTCTGGGACTGCCAGCACTGGCCACAGCACACAGCAAGACCCTCCCCCAGAGGATCAGCAGAAGTCTGCATCTCAGGGTGAGTTTTGAAACTCAGTCATGCCACAGATAAAACACAGAAGTGCTGTGCCTCCTGGTAGGCAGACAGTTCATACATAGGATGATGACGGGTATCTGACAGAAGCTTGGAACAAAGGAGGGGTGACTCTTTGATCATCTGTGAGGGCTTCCTGTGGAGCAGTATGCATGAGGTCCCTGATCCAGAGATAAGAAAGCAGGGAAAAAACCATTCTTCCCCCATCCTTCAACTCTGACCAACTTCAGGGAACAAAACAGCATCACCAAGTGGAAGCTGGAGCTGCTTACTGAAAGCCTCACCCCACTGTGCTCTGCAAGTACAACTTGACTAGGGCAAGTCCTCCTGAGAATCAGAGCAATCAGCTCCTACCCCAGAATATCAGCACAAATCCCTCACATGCACCAAGTCTACTGATAATAAAGTGCTACAAAGCTTCAGCTCTAGAGGAAACAGGATCTAGCCTCCTTTGGATTTATATATAAGTATGTGTATATATGTGTGTGTATACATATATGTACGTATGTATATATAGAGAAAGGAATTTTTGTTTATTCTTTTTCTATTTATTTTTATTGTTTATTTATTTATTATAAAAGAGAGACAAAGTGTGCACGAGTGAGTAAGGGAGGAACTGACAGAGAGGGAGAGAATCCCAAGCAGGCTCTGCAATGTTAACACAGAGCCCAATGTGAGGTTCGATCTTACAAACTGTGAGATCATGACCTGAGCCAAAATCAAGAGTCAGACACTTAACTGGCTAAGCCACCCACACGCTATTTTATTTTTTAAATTATTATTTTATTCTATTTGTTTTATTTTTCTTTTTTATTTTGGATCAAGTGTCTCTTAACAAGGAGACCAAAACACACTGAAGATCTAGCCTGCTTTCTTCTCTATCTCTTTCTCCCTCACTTTTTTTTTTTTGACCTCCAAAGTGACAAGTAGAAATTCATCCCATCCCAAAAGAAAAAAAATGGAAAAATTCATGGCCAGAGATTTAATCAACACAGATATAAGATGTCTGAACTAGAATTTGAAACAACAATTTTAAGGGTACTAGCTGATATTGAAAAAAGCATAGAAGACACTAAGGAATCCATTACTACAAAGACAAAAGAACTAACAACTAGTCAGGCCAAAATTAAAAATGCTATAACCGAGATACAAACCTGAATGGGTGCCATGACAGAGAGGACGCAGAGGTAAGAATCAGTGACACAGAATCTAAAATTATGGAAAGCAATGAAGCTGAAGAGGAAAAGAAAGGTTTCAGATCACGAATATAGACTTTAGGAACTCAGTGACTCCTTAAACTGTTATAACATTCAAAACATAAGAGTCCCAGAAGATGCAGAGAAAAAGGTAGAGGGTTATCTGAGTAAATTATAGCCGAAAACTTCCCTAATCTGGGGAATAAAACTGACATCACAATCCCAAGAAGCACAGAGAACTCCCATTAAATTCAACAAAAGTTAGCCACCATGAAGACACATCATAGTCAAATACACAAAATAATACACACAAGGAAAAAATCCTGAAAGCACAGAGCAAAAAAGTCCTTCACCT
Source organism: Panthera tigris (assembly GCF_018350195.1). Lineage (NCBI taxonomy): Eukaryota > Metazoa > Chordata > Mammalia > Carnivora > Felidae > Panthera > Panthera tigris. The sequence goes on along the minus strand of NC_056660.1, from coordinate 84,050,764 downwards.
ATAAGGGAAAACATATCAGGTTCACAACAGATCTGTCCACAGAAACTTGACAGGAGAGAAGGGAATAGCATGATATATTCAACGTGCTGAATAGGAATCATATGCAACCAAGAATACTTTATTCAGAAAGTATGTTATTCAGAATAGAAGGAGAGATAAAGAGTTTCTCAGACCAGCAAAAACTAAAGGAGTTCATGACCACTAAACCAGCCGTGCAAGAAATAGTAACAGGGACTCTTTGAGTGGGGAAAAAAAAACCAAAACCAAAAAGGATAGAAGGGAAAAGAGAACATCACCAGAAACACCAACTTTACATGTAACAAAATGGCACTAAATTCATATCTTTCAATAACCATTCTGAATGTAAATGGACTAAATATTCTAATCAAAAGACACAGGATGTCAGAACAGATTAAAAACAACAACAACAAGAAAAAACCAAGACCCCATCAATATGCTGCCTATAAGAGAGTCATTTTAAACTAAAGACAACTGCAGATTGAAAGTGAGGGGATGGAGAATCATCTATCATGCTAATGGCTGTCAAAAGAAAGCCACAGTACCCATACTTAGATCATACAAATTACATTTTAAATCAAAGACAGTAACAAGATGTTGGTGAGGATGCTGTGAAAGGGGAACCCTTTTGCACTCTTGGTGGAAATGCAAACTCTGGAAAACAGTATGGAGGTGCCTCAAACAGTTAAAAACAGAACTACCCTACGACCCAGCAATTGCACTAGGTATTTATCCAAGTATACAAAAATGCTGATTCAAAGGAACACATGCACCACAATGTTGATAGCAGCACTATCGACAACAGCCAAATTATGGAAAGAGCCCAAATGTCCATCAACTGATGAATGGATAAAGAAGATGTGGTATATATCAGGGCGCCTGGGTGGCTCAGTTGGTTAAGCGTCCAACTTCGGCTCAGGTCATGATCTCGCATCCAATCTTCGGCTCAGGTCATGAGTTCAAGCCCCGCGTCAGGCTCTGTGCTGGAGCCTGCTTTGGATTCTGTGTCTCCCTCTCTCTCTGCCCATCCCCCACTCATACTCTGTCTCTCTCTCAAAAATAAATAAAAATTTTTTTTAAATATTTAAAAAAAAAGATGTGGTGTATATGTACAATGGAATACTAATTGGTGATCAAAAAGAATAAAATCTTGCCATTTGCAACAACATGGATGGAATTAGAGTGTATATGTGAAGCAAAATAGTCAGAGAAAGACAAATAATCATGATTTCACTCATGTGGAATTTGAGAAACTCAACAGATGAACATAGAGGAAGGGAAGGAAAAATAAGACAAAAACAGATAGGGAGGCAAACCATAAGAGACTCTTATATACAGGGAACTGATGGTTGCTGAAGGGATACTGCATGGGGGGATGCACTAAATGGGTGATGGGCATTAAGGAGGGCACTGGTTGGGATGAGTACTGGGTGTTATATGTAAGTAATTAATCACTAAATTCTACTCCTGAAATCATTTTTACAATATATTTTAACTAACTTGAATTTAAATAAAAAATAAATTAAAAAAAAATTAAAAAACATAAAGCAAAAAAAAATAAATAAAAAATAAACCAAAGACTGTAACAGGAGATGAAGAAGTGCATTACATCACAGTTAAGCGGTCTATCCATCAAGAAGATCTAACAATTTGGGGAGGTTAAGTGTCCGACTTCAGCTCAGGTCATGATCTCATGGTTGGGTTTGAGCCCCGTGTTGCAGTCTGTGTTGACAGCTCAGAGCCTGGAGCCTGTTTCAGATTCTATGTCTCCCTCTCTCTCTCTGACCCTCCCCTGCTCATGCTCTTTCTCTCTCTCTCTGTCTCTCTTTCTCTCAAAAATGAATAAACATTTAAAAAATTAAAAACAAAAGATCAAACAATTTTAAATACTTAGGGTCCAATTGAGAGTTCCCAAATATAAGAATCAATTAATAACAAACATAAAGAAACTCATTGATAGAGAACTTTAACACCCAACTGACAGTAATGGACAGATCACCTAAGCAGAAAATCCACAAGGAAATAATGGCTTTGAATGACACACTGGAGCAGAGAGACTTAACAGACATATTCAGAACATTTCATCCTAAAGCAACAGAATACATATTCATCTCAAGTGTACATGGAACATTCCCCAGAACAGATCACATTAGGTCACATATCAGTCCTCAACAGGTACAGAAATATCGAGATCATGCCCTTCATACTGTCCTATCACAATGCTATGAAACTTGAAGTCAACCACAAGAAAAAATATGGAAAGCCCTTGGAGGTTAAAGAACATCCTACTGAAGAATGAAAAGGATTAACCAGGAAATTAAAGAATTTAAAATGTACATGGAAGCAAATGAAAATGAAAACACGACAGTCCAAACCCTTTGGGATGTAGCAAAGGCGGACCTAAGAGGGAAATAGATCACAATATAGGCCTACTTCAAAAAAGAAGAGAAGTCTCAATACACAAGGTTACACAATAACCTTACACCTAATGAAGCTAGAAAAGGAAAAGCAAATAAAGTCTGAAGCCAGCAGAAGAAGGTAAATAATAAGGATTAGAGCACAAATAAATGGTATAGAAATTAAAAAAAAAAAAAAGATCAACAAAACGAGGAGCTGGTTCTTTGAGAGAATTAATAAAATTGATAAACCCCTAGCCAGACTTATCAAAAAGAAAAGACAAAGGACCCAAATAAATAAAATCACAAATGAAAGAGGAGACATCACAACCAACACTTCAGAAATACAAACAACTCTAAGAGAATATTAAGAAAAATTATATGCCAACAAACTGGGCAATCTAGAAGAAATGGACAAATTTCTAGAAAAATACAAACTAACAAAACTAAAACATGAAGAAATAGAAAATTTGAATAGACCCGTAACTAGCCAAGAAATTGAATGTTATCAAAAATCTCCCAACAAACAAAAGTCCAAGGCCAGACAACTTGCCAGGGGAATTCTACCAGACATTTAAAGAAAAGTTAATATATACCCTGCTCAAATTGTTCCAAAAAAAAGAAATGGAAGGAAAACATCCAGTCTCATTCTACAAGGCCAGCATTACCTTAATCCAAAAATGAGAAAGAGAACCCACTAAAATAGAGAACAGGCCAATATTCCCAATGATCATGGATACTAAAATCCTCAACAAGATACTAGCAAATTGTATCCATCAGGACTTAAAAGATTCATTGCCCACGATCAGCGGTATTTATTCCTTGGATTCAGGGGTGGTTCAGTGTTCACAAATCAATATGATACACATTAAAAAAAAAAAAGCCACAAACCACATGATCCTCTCAATAAATGCAGAAAACGTATTTGACAAAGTATAGCATACATTCTTGAAAAAAAAAGCCCTCAGCAAAATAGGGATAGATAAAACATACCTCAACATAATAAAGTCCGTATCTGAAAGACCCCACAGCTCATACAATCCTCAATGGGGAAAAACTGAGAGCCTTTCCTCTATGGTCAGGAAGAAGACAGGGCTGTGCACTCTCACCATACTATTTAACATAGTATTATAAGTCTTAGCCTCAGCAACCAGACAGCAAAAAGAAACAAAAAGTATTCAAATCACCAAGGAAGAAGTCAAACTTTCACTATTTGCAGAAGACATGTTACTCTATTTAGAAATCCCAAAAGACTTCACCCAAAAATTGCTAGAACTGATAAATGAATCCAGCAAAATTGGAGCAATTTCAATGTACAGAAATGTATTGCATTAAACAACAATAACGACACAGCAGAAATCAAGGAATCAATCCCATTTACGATTGCATCAAAAACCGTAAGATACCTAGGAATAAACCTAACCAAAGAGGTAAGAGATCTGTACTCTGAAAACCATAGAACACTTATGAAAGAAACTGAAGAGGACACAAAGAAATGGAAAACCATTCCATGTTCATGGATTGGAAGAACATTGTTAAAATGTCTACATTTTACACAATGCAATCTACACATTTAATGTAATCCCTGTCAATATCCTGACCCCATACCACCAGCATTTTTCACAGAGCTACAACAAAGAATCCTAAAATTTGTATGGAACCAGAAAAGACCCCAGATAGCCAAGCAATCCTGAAAAAGAAAAGAAAAGCTGGAGGCATCACAATTCCAGATATTAAGCTCTGTTACAAAGCTGTAATCATCAAGACACTATGGTACTGGCACAAAAACAGACACACAGATCAATGAAACAGATAGAAAATGCAGGAATGGAACCACAATTATATGGTCCATTAATCTTCAATACAGCAAGAAAGAGTATCAAATAGAAAAATGTCTCTTTAAAAAATGGTGCTGGGAAAACTGGACAGCAACATGCAGAAGAATGAAACTAGACCACTTTCTTATAACATACACAAAAATAAATTCAAAATGGATGAAAGACCTAAATGTGAGACAGAGAACCATCAAAATTCTAGAGGAATTTTGCTGTATTACAGGCAGCAACCTCTTTGACCTTGGCCACAGCAACTTCTTACTAGATACATCACCGGAGGCACAGAAACAAAAGCAAAAATGGGCTATTGGACCTTGATGAATATAAAAAGATCCTGCACAGTGAAGTAACTATCAACAAAACTGAAAAACAACCTAGGGAACAGGAGAAGATATTTCCAAATGATATATCTGACTGATAAAGGGTTAGTATCCAAAATCTATAAAGAACTTACCAAACTCAGCACCCAAAAACAAATAATCCAGTAAAGAAATGGGAGAGGACATGAACAGAAACTTTTCCAAAGAAGACAGCCAGATGGCTAATGGACACATGAAAAGATGCTCACCATCACTCATCATCAGGGAAATATGAATCAAAATCACAATGAGATACCACCTCACACCTGTCAGAATGGCTAAAATTAACAACACAAGAAACAACAGGCATTGGCGCGATTGTGGAGAAAGGGAAACCCTTTGGCCCTGCTGGTGGGAATGCAAACTGGTACAGCCACTCTGGAGAACAGTACGGAGGTTCCTCAAAAAGTTAAAAATAGAACTACGTTATAATCCAGCAATTGCACTATTAGATATTTACCCAAAGGATACAAAAATACAGATTCAAAGGGGTCAACGCACCCCAACGTTTATCACAGCCTTATTAACAATAGCCAAACTATAGAAAGAGCCCAAACGTCCATCAACTGATGAATGGATAAAGAATGGACACATGGACATGGACACACACACACACACACACACACACACAGGAACATTATCACTCAGCCTTCAAAAAGAATGAAATCTTGCCATTTGCAAAGAGGTGGATGGAGCTACAGTATTTTATGCTAAGTGAAATAATTCATTCAGAAAAAAACAAATAACCACATAATTTTACTCAAATATGCAACTTAAGAAACAAAACAGATGAACATACGGAAGAGGAAAAAAAAAGAGAGGGAAGGAAACCATAAGAGACTCTTAATGATGGAGAACAAACAAGGTTGATGGAGTGGTGGGTGGGGATGGGCTAAATGGGTGCTGGGTAATAAGGAGGGCACTTGTGATGATGAGCACTGGATGTTGTCTGTAAGTGATGGATCATTTTATTCTACTCCTGAAACCAATATTGCACTGTATGTTAACTTGTACTTAAATAAAAATTAAATATATATATATATATATATATATATATATATATATATATATATATGGCTAGATAAAGAAAATGTGGTATATACTTACAATGGAGTATTATTCAGTCTCAAAAAGGAATAAAATCTTGTTACATGTTATAGCATGGATGAAACTTAAGGATATTATGCTAAATAAACCAATCACAAAAAGACAAACACTGTAGGATTCCATTTATATGAGGTATCTAAATTATTCCAATTCATAGAAACAGAAAGTAGAAGGGTGGTTGCTAACACCAGTGGGGAGGGTGGAGGGGGAAATGGGGAGATGATGCTTAATGGGTATAGAGTTTCAATGTTGCAAGATAAAAGTGTCCTCAAGATTGGCTGTAAAACAATTTGAGTATATTAACACTAGTGAAAAGCAGTTAATATGGCAAATTTTATTTTATGTTAATTTTTACAATTATCAGAGAAAAAGAAGGTAACTTCTAGAGAAAAAATCTCCTACTTGCTAGAAGGATATAATAATTTTAAATTTTATGCACTTAATAACAACTTCAAAATAAAGTAAAAATTAACTGCAGAAGCTGACAAATCCATCACAGTAGTGAGAGATTCAATACACCTCTTTCAGTGATTAATGATCAAGCAGACAAAATTACTGAGACCTGAACAGCAAAACTGACAATGTTTGGTCTATCCTAAACAGCAGTGATGTCAGCAAGATGGAAGAACAGAAAGTCCCTATCTTGTGTCTCCCTACACAATGATTTGGCAGCCAACCACAGAAAAGTGCCTTTGTAGGTGCTTTGGGATCCAGGTAGCAGGCTTCTAAACTGGGGTGAACCAAGACTAAGGAAAGCTTCTTTGAAAAAAAGGCCAGCACTCTGGTGGCAAGTTCACCAAATGCAGCGTGGCCTACAAACCAAAGGCAGCCTCAACACCCTAGAGACTGAGCTCCAGGCCTGCCTGGCCATAGTCCTGCAACCAATCCCATGTGCCAAGGAACTTAGGAAGAGCCACAGTGTCCACACACCAATAATAGGTCCCCCAGCCTTGGACCAGACTACGGATCCCAAAGCACCCCTGTGTCCAGGCTCTAGTCCTGCCTTTAGTCCTGCTCACCCAGGGACCCAGCAGCACCCATCCATTCTTCTAGTATGAGGCCTGCTGACCTCAGTGTCAGCTGTGGACCCAGAAGCAGCCCTCAGACATGGTTTCAGCCTCTCTCTGCCACAGTCTAGGGTAGGTCCAGGGAACCAGTGGGAGACACACCGACCCAATCCCCCAGTGGCAGACCAGCTAATCTTAGTCCCAGCTGTGGTCCCTGAAGCAGTCCTGTGGTTCAGCTGCAGCCTTGACTGAATGTGGTCCCAAAGGCAGTCACATCCACCTGGGGACCAGCAAGAACCACATCTTTCCGCAGAAAGTATTAACCATAAAGAAAATGATAAATTATACCACATTTAAATTAAGAACTTCTTAGTTCATCAGAAGAAACTCATAAATAGAAAAAGTTATCTGTAACAAATATAAGGGATTAGTATCTAGGAGACCCAAAGAATCTAAGATATACAAAGAAATCAGAGGAACAATTAAGAAAAACACAAATAACACAACAAGAAAATGGGTAAAAGGATATCAGCAGGTACTTCTCAAAGGAAATACAAACAGCATGCAAACATGAAAAGACAGTCAATCTCATTATTATTAGGGAAATAAAAATTTCAATCACGATTGAGGTATCATTTCACACATCACTTCACTAGGTTGGCAAAAATTTTAAAGGCAGACATTATCAAGTATTGGAGAGGACCATGAGTCATACAAGAGCCCTCATAGTGCTGGAAGGAGTGTAAAAGGTGCATTAGTATCTATGCCCAAACTCACACCCAGCAATCCACCCCAAGTATTTACCCTAGGGCAGGAGTTCTCAGCCTCAGCAATGACACTGGGGACTAAACAATTCTTCAGTGTGTGGGAGGGCTGGAGATGGGGAGGCTGTCCTGTGCATTACAGAATGTTTAGCAGCATGCATGACCTCTACCCATTAGAGACAGTAGCACCTCACTTGCCAGTTATGACAACAAAAAAGGATCTCCCTTTTTTTGTTGTATAATGAAATACAACAAAAAAAGTGAATGAAGAACTTCAGCCACACACACAACTGAATGAATTGCAAAAAAATTCATTAGCAAAAAAATTCATTAGCAAAAAAAACCCACATACTTCATTACATGCATTCATTTTATAAGGACCAAAAAGGTAAACAAAACTAAAGTATGTATTATCTGGAAATACATACATACACATGGTAAAACCATAAAGAAATGCAAGGAAATGATTAAAAGATACTTCAGGACAGTGGTTACCTCTGAAGAGAAAAGATGAACTGGAGCAGACAGATAAATGACTTCTAAGGTTTGGATAAGGTTCCATTTCTTAAACTGAGCAGGATATTCAACATTGTTTCATTATTTTTGTTCACATGCACTTTATATATTTTTTGCACACTCACACAGACACACACAAAGGCACAAGGATATTTGCACACCCGTGAGCAAATACTAGTGAGTTGATCCACTCTGTGCCCCTCAGGAAGACTGCTGTCTCCGGTGATGAAGGAGTGGCAGGCAGAAGGTATTCTGTGGTGTTCCAGAACACATGTATCTTGCACAACTAGAGGAAGAAAATTAGAAAACAGTTATCTCCCCACTCTATAGTCTCATGAAGAGTCTCTTTACAGAATCCTTATTTCTCAAAGCCCAGCCAGCCCACATCCCAGCTTGTCCACACAGCGTCTCTGACCACCTCACCTCTTCCTCTGGTCTACTTGACGCTGCATATAAATTCCCCTACAGCCCAACCACACAAGATGCAGGCATCATGGAAACAAGTCCCACAAGCCCTTAGTGTATCTGAGTATGTGACTATAACCTCTATGGGCCTCCCACCTCCCTTCTCCTCTGACCTTCCTCAGCACTCAGGCAGGCTGGCTATAGATGCTAGGTGTCTAAACAGTAGGAGAAAGACCTTGGTCCTTCAACCCCTCTCCCCACCTCCCATTCACAAATCTGCAGCCTGGTAAGCATGTAGACCATGGAGCCACCAGTGGCAAGCTCTGTAACAATGGGTAAGTTGCTAACCTTGTCTGTGCCCACATCTCCTCACCTATAAAATGGTATCTTCCATGGTACCAATCCTAGTGGGGTCACTGTGAAGATAAGAGTCAAGGCATGTGAAGCACATACAAGGGGCCCGGCTCTAAAAGTGTTAGCTATCATTTGAGATCCACAATCCCTCCCCCACAATTCTCAGAAGTCAAAAATGCTGTGAAAACTGAACAATTCTTCAAAATGTACCAACAAACTCTGGCAGCAAAATCTAAAATGATGTGAGGCTCTCTGCAATCTCTATTTCTAACTGTAGGTATCCATACATTTTGCTGCAGAAACCCTGTGTTTGATTAGGGGTGCTTTAGTATGACTTTGATAAAATCCAAACACGTCTGGCCAGTTTGGGGTCAGATAATGTGACCTGCTTACCATTGCACAGTCATGCTAACCCTCAGCAGCTCAGCTCATTACCTTTTTCTCTGTTGTGCCCTAGGCAGTCCTCTTCCACTCACTGACATTCAGTGACAGCCCCCAATCATTCTGACACTGGCCCATCCTCACAATCTGCCAAGGAGCTTCCCAGATCACAACTGCACAGGCCATGGTATTAGATCAAGGCCACTAAATAGCCTGGTCCTGAGCCTTCCCCTACTTCCCCTGCCTAGGCTCAGGCCACCCTATGTCCTGCAATGTTCTTATCTAAGTCAAGAGTTACTGCATGTTGACCTCACCAAGTGCCCCCATGGCCAGGCAGTTGCCTGGTAAATTTATTCACCTTTATATCCCCAGAAGCCAACACAACTCCTGGCATGCAGTATGCACCCAATAAATACTTGCCGAACTGAACAAATGAGCAAATGGCCATAGTTCAGGGAACCTAATCCACCTTATCAGGCCTTCATTTTCATCTTCACCTTTTGACTTTCAGGCACTTATTCAGAACAGAACTAGGAACTCTTGATATATGATTGACCCTTACCAAAATATACTTATAAAGATTTTCTGAAACTGTGAGAAATAAGCCCTCTATTTTTTTTTTTTTTTTTTAGCAAAGGAATATTTTTAAAGATTATAGGCAGAATACGACACAATCACTTGGACATTTTAACAAGCTTATTCTGACTGTGGTGCAGCCAACTGAGGGCACCAAAGCAAGTACAGGTAGACAAAAGGCAGGATGGTGGTTCCCATAGAGAAAAGTGGGCCAGCCCAGGGAGAATTCAAAAAGGTAACCAAATCTGTATTGACTGCAGGCTAGAGCTGGGGGAAGAGCTGACAAGGGATGCCTTCCCCAGGAGTGTCTGGGTGGCTAGGGTAAGGTGATGTCATTCACAGAAATTGGGGGCACTAGAAGAGGACCAGATGTGAGTGAGCTCAAGGTGCCTTATGCTCATATTGAGGCAGAAACGCTTTTGAGATAACCCAGAAACATCATGTAGGCCACAGGCTAAGCAAGTCTGGGACAGAGAAATGACCTGGGCTGGACCTGGGTTTGCTCAAAACCACAACAATCCTTAAAGCCACAAGAGATCACCCAGGGAAGATGCCCAGACTGAAAGAGAAGATGGCCAAGGAGGGCATCTTCAGAGATTTGAGGACAAAAGGAGATAGGCCTGATAAGTAGAAGGAGAATCAGGAGAGGCTGGCTAGGACCAGGATGGGTCAAGGCACAGAGGATGACCAAAGCTGCCACTCTCTATTGGGCCTGGCAGGGAGGAAGAAAAGACCCTCTGATTTGAGATCTGGTGCTTCCAATGCCACTCTGAAGGGGAGAGAGCCTCTACTGGTTAAAATGTAAATTTGTCCAATGAAACAACTAAATGCAACTAAATACTGACTTGGATCCTATACCACAGAAAAGAAATGGGCTAGACAAACAGACTGATCTGAATAGAACCTGTAGATGTTAGTGTCCTAGTTTTGCGGTTCTGTTAAATTAGATGTTAACATTTGGGGAGTCCAAGTGAATAGAATGAGAATTCTTTGTACTAGTTTCTAAACTTTTTCTTAATTCTGAAATTATTTCGAAAATATTTCTTTAATAAGACATTTTACAAATGTAAATGCCTCAAAGTTGAGCCACGTGCAAAACGGCTGGGGAAAAGCCTTTGTGAGACACCAGCCCCCTCCCCTCCTCTTCCCATTACAAAATCAAACGGAGAATAGGAAAACAAAAGGCACTCCGCGAACGCAGAGGCAGGCAGAAGCACCCAGCAAGTCCCCGCTCAGGGTCACCCCTCCCTGAGGGTGCTCCCTCCCCTAAGGGAGCGCGACCCGAGACTCGCCCCCTACCAGGTCTCTCCGCAGCAGGGACTCCGCCCACAGGTGGCGACCACTCAACTCCCGTACATCCTGCTTCAGCGCATTCCCGCCCAGCCCAAAGGTTCTAGGTTCTCTCGGCTGAGTCCGCACCGCCCTCAGCCCGCCTCCCGCCCTACAGCGGGAGTGCCGCTGTTCGGCCTTAGGAGCCCAGACGCCCATTGTCCCCATACCAGTCCCTTGTAACCACTATCCGCGCGCGGCGCTGAGGGCCAAAGCCTGGGATGCCGTTGAGAAAACGCAACGCCAGGCCCCACCGCTCCCGAACCCAAACCAGGGCGGTCCGCAACGCGAGCGGGCCGACGCCTACCTGCGCGCCGTGCGGGCTGAAGGCTCGCTGAGCTGCGCTGGACACAGCGCGAGGCAAGGAACCCCAAAGCGCCGGGCCGCGCCCGCCTCGGGCGTCGCGGCCGCGCAACGTCCGGCACCAGAGCGCTCTGGGCGCCTGGGCTTGCCTTCTGTGTCCCGCCCCAGTCACGCCCACGACCACGCCCCCGACCACGCCCCAACCCGAGCAACCACAGAGAGGCCAGGGCCTCCGCAGAGCCTAGAGGGACCTTGGAAGTACCGGTCTGAGCTGCAGAAGTGTCCGGAGAATCTCCTATTTGCTCCGCTCACACTGCTCTCTCCCGTGCTAGTCTAGGCACTTTTCTCGCCCCTGGTCACAAAAGCAGGAGGCTTTTTTCTATCTAGGATGGTGGTTCTGTAAACAGAATGAGTTGGGGGGGGGGGGGGCTCTGGAAAAGTACAAACTTCGCTTTCTCTACATAAGAAAAGTCATTTTAAGACCCTGACCATCTTGTGAAAGAATTTAAAAGCAAACAGCCGCTATCAAGCCAGAAGATACCCTAGTCACGTAAGGGACAACATAATCAGTGCTAAAACTCCCAGTGCTGACTCAAAAGTGAAGACTGACCTGACACACATACTTGAGTTAACTTTACAGAATCTAAACCACTTTGAGCACTCAGGTACAAGACCTATTGAAGCCATTGAATTGATAATGCTCATCTGGTTGGACCTTGTGAGTTCAACCTGGACACAGTCAACTTAAGATGACTTTTACCCTAATTCCTTGTTGTCTTCCCCATTGTGCAAGCCTTTCAGGAGTATGCATGCTCCCTTAGCTTAAAATTTACCCAATTTTGTTGTTCAAGGAGACTCTCTTGGGAAAGACCACCCTTTACCTGTTGCAAGTAAAACTCTTACTCTTCCTATTCTTTGGGTTCGTTGTGTATTTTGGCTCCACATCCACCAAGAGGTGAACTTAGTTTTGGGTAACAGTTTTCCAGACCAATAGCTGCTTCACCTGGGAACTTGGTAAAAAAGCAAATCCTGGAGTTCCACCCCAAACCTACTGAATCAGAAACTGAGGGCAGGCCCAACATCCCTTGAGGTGATCCTGATACAAAGTAGGTTTTGAAAACCACTGGTCTGTGACAAGTTTTCTCAACCTCCATACTCTGGACATTTTGGCCTGGATAATTCTCTGTTGTGAGGGTCTGTCCTGTGCTTTATGGGTAGAGTCACCATAAAATACAAGGTGACCAGTTAAATTTGATTTTCAACTAAACAACAGTGTTAATTTAAGATTCAAATTTAACTGAGAGTCCTGTATTTTATTTGGAGACACTACCCTACATGTATTTTTATTTGCTAAATCTGAAAATTCTGATTATAGGATATTTGAACATCCCTGTCCTCTATTAGGTGCCAATAGCACACCACACCCTTGCCCCTCCAGTTATGACTACTAAAAATGTCTCCAGTATGCTCATTGTTAAATAAAAAATTCATCTGACTAAATTTAAAGATCTAAGTTGTTTTATTAAATCATTCACAAATTGGGGAGCATTCCCTCTAGCAAATGGAGGAAAGTTCTGAGGAGTTATACAAAATTGAAGTTTTTTTATAGAAGAAAGGTGGGGCAAGAAAATTACTAGCAAAGGAAAAGGATTGTTCCTAGAAAGGCCACTTTCCTTGTGGGTAAAGGCAAGGGGTTTTATTGTGGAATTGACCTCATCTGCCTTTGGGGGATGGAGAGGGCCTATTATGGAAAACTGGCACTGATCAAAAAAAATTCCTGACTTACCAGTAAACAAACACTACATTTCTGGGCGAGGTTGAAATTGCAATTTTTAAATTTTTTTTTGTTTACAATTTATTTTCTTTTTTCTTTTTTTAATTTTTTTAACATTTATTTATTTTTGAGAGACAGAGGCAGAGCATGACCAGGGGAGGGGCAGAGAGAGAGAGAGAGAGAGAGAGAGATACAGAATCTGAAGCAGGCTCCAGGTTCTGAGCTGTTTGTTAGCCCAGAGCCTGATGCGGTGCTCGATGCAGGGCTCGAACTCAGAACTGCAAGACCGTGCATGACCCAAGCTGAAGTTGGAGGCTCAACTAACTGAGCCACCCAGGTGCCCCTATTTTCTTTCTTTAAGAAATCTCCACACCCAATGTGGGGCTCAAACTCATAACCCTGAGATCAAGAGTTGCATGCTCTACTGACTAAGTCATCCAGGCACCCCAAATCTGCAATTAGATTGGTATTAATCCCCAATGTAGGAACTCAATCTAAGTGACACATTTTGAGCCTGTGGTTTCCTTTTTAACACCAAGGAGGCAAAATTCCTCCTCTACTCCAACCCACCTCTACCTTCACAGCTTGAGAATTACTGCTTTATGAGATACATGGGACAGCGTACTTCACAGAAAAGGGTGACTTGGCCTCAAAGGCTCTGTCTAAACACAAATATTCTTGGGAACAACCTATGTTAAACATCCAAGAGAGTCAAGTAGCAAAGGTTTTGCATTTGCTTGTCTACCCTGGCAATTCTCCAGAAGATATTTTTTGTTTGGTTGGTTTTGTCACTGTTTGTAAAAATAAAATCAAAATGGTGTCACTTAAGTTAAGGCCTGAAGTCAGTAAACCAACAATTATTACCTAACCTAACTGCAGTTTCAACTCTGCAGAAATGTAAACTTTAATCAGTCAACATGGGGATTTCCTGATCAGTGCTAGGAAATTTACTGAGAGACCCCGTCAGTACCCCTTAGGAGGACAACCTTGCCTAAAATAATGGGTTCATGAACAATAATTTCCTTTTTGTCAATTCCTCTCTATCTTTAAAAACCTTTCCCAGGGTGCCTGGGTGGCTCAGTTGGTTAGCATCTGACTTCAGCTCAGGTTATTATCTCATGGTTTGGTTCAGTTCCTGACCTCAAGCCCACATCAGCGCAGAGCCCACCTTGGATCTTCTGCCCCCACCCCCCTGCCCCTACCCCACTCATTCATGCTTTCTCTCTCTCTCTTTCAAAAATAAATTAAAAAACGTTTAATTTTTTTTCCCTTTTATGTAGACCTTTGGAACTCCCCTCTACTTTCCAGACAGGATGCTGTGTGATTCGTGAATCAATATATAAAGCCAATTAGATTTTTAAATTTATTCTGTTGAGTTTTTGTTATTTAACAGATTTGGTATCAGCAGTGTCATTTGAAGCAAACTTTTGGCAACATTCAGGGACAATGCAAAATAAATAAATAAATAAATAAATAAATAAGCATGCTCTCCATGAATCCTTTGAAGTCCCTGTCCTTCTCACATTTCCAAGGGCTATAAGTAAGTTCTTCTCAGTTCTGACTTCCACACTTTCTGCATTCAAACTTTCAAATCTAATTGGCATTCTTTTACAAGGCACATCAACTTGAGCTGCCAGGAGATATTCCCAGAGGCAACTGAGCTTCCATAAATATGGAACCCAGTTGATCTGCCATGTTTGCCTGGTGCCCAACTGAGCTGGCAGAGGATGTTCCCAGGGCCAACCTCTAACCTTTCAGACCACAATTGCCTGGGTAGAAAACCTCAACAGTTTCCATGGGAATTGGTGATAGTGTGCACATAAGGCATTCTTGTGACCAGGAGGCACTAACATTTTGTGGTTACTGTCAATACATTAAGGTGCACACGTGGGGTGCCTGGGTGGCTCAGTCAGTTAAGCGTCTGCCTTCAGCTCAGGTCATGGTCTCGCGGTCTGTGGGTTCGAGCCCCGCGTCAGGCTCTGTGCTGACAGCTCAGAGCCTAGAGCCTGTTTCAGATTCTGTGTCTCCCTCTCTCTCTGACCCTCCCCTGTTCATGCTGTGTCTCTCTCTGTCTCAAAAATAAATAAAGGTTAAAAAAAATATTTTTAAAAAGGTGCAGATGTTCTTCTTGTTTTATGTAGATAAGGGCTATTGCTAACGGGCATTTCCGAGACCAAAAAGCTGCAAAATTGGGGGGTGTGAGTTTAGGACTGAAAGTCTATTAGATCATTTGCTACTTCAAGAAGACTTTTATGTTAGGATAAGTTGGTCATGGAATGGGTTAGGTTCACACTAGTTTGCCCGCCAACTGCAAGAAAATCTCCATGCAACAAGATATATTGTAAAACATGCACAATCCTCCATCCAGCAGCACATCCCTTTTAGGTAGTAGTTCAAGTCTGAGAAACCCAAAGGCTTAGCTAATGGATCCTTAAATTCTAGATTCAAGCATGACACCTTCCAGTATACCAATTTATTTTATGTCCAAGAACTATAGTCCTGAAAGTTGCAGATATTTACAAAAACAACAAAATCTTACTAAGCATGTCTTGTGTCCTGAGGAATTTGGCTTGGTAACCATCAGATTGGGGGCCCCCAAATAGGGCAGAAAAGAAAAGTGAGTTGCAAAATGAACAAAACTTTTAGAATGTCTAAAAGAAAGTTTCATTTGAACCAGAGTTGAGACAGCTGCCCAAGAAACACCATCTTCCCAAAGAAGGGAGTGCTCTGGAAAATGAAGTTTTTACAGGGTTATATACTTTTTATATCTTGTAAGAGCTCACATATTATAGACTAACATATAGGCAGGAATCACAAGTAGTAACATCAAGGAATGCAGGGATAAGAAGCATTGTCTTTAAGGACAAGATAGTTTTCCTTTAGAATACTCATTTACAAAGCAAATATACAATGCATGCTTGAAGGACTTGAATACAGTTTCAACTCCCTCAGATATGTAGCCTTTAACCAGTCACCAGGGAGATTTGTTGGTCAGTTTTAGGAAATTTAATGATAGACACTCTCTGTTCCCCTCAGGAGGGCAACCTTGCCTACAACAATAAATTCTTTGCTAATAATTTTCTTTTTTCTACTTTTAAAAACCTTTTCTATAGCTTTTTGGACATCACATCTACTTGCTATACGTGGAGCTGCCTGATCCATGAATAAATTTATAAAGCTAAACAGGTCTCTAAAATTTACTTGGTTGAATTCTTGTTATTTACCATTGTAAAGTGTGTTACAAAATATAAGTTATATATAAGAAATATATACATAAGAAATATAAGTTATAATAATTTGTGACATCCTCAGCCAATGTTACACTCAAGTTTGTCATTGTTCATTTCACTTATATGCAGTGAGGCCATGGACACCAGATACAACAGAGAACAAAATGTGCTTGTTCTCATGGACTCACTTTCTAATAGGGGAGGCACTCAAGAAACAAGTAGTATGTAATGTGTCAAAATGTTGTTTATTTAACACATTTTTGTGGTATTGCTTTATTTAGCAAGTTAAGAGGATAAGGAATGATCGCTATAAGGGTGGGGTGCTATTTTAGGTAATGTAAAGGTAGTGTTTCTCAGATTACTTTACTCCCCAGAACCTGTGTCTCATTTGTTCCTTCATTCAACAAATGTCTAATGAATAGCACTCTGTGACACTCATTCTTCTCCTCTAAGCACTGTAGTTAAAACAGTGAGGAAAAAAAACCCACATCTTTTCTTCATGGTACTTACATTCCAGTGAGAAAAACAATAAACAAACAAGTAAAATATATGTTAGAGACTGCTATGGAAAAAAATAAAGTGGGAAAGGGAATAGTAAATCCAGTTTTACATAGTGTGGTCAGGGAAGACCTCACTGTGAAAACTATATCTGAGTGAAAAGCCAAGAGATATGAAGAACAAACCATTCAGAATTCAATAGGAAAAATAATTTAGGCAAAAAGAATGGCATGTTCAAAAGCTCTGGAGTGAAAGCATGCTTAGCAAGTTTGAGGAACAGCATGACGAGCTGAGTGAATAAGGAGAGTCAAAGAAATGAAGTCAGCCAGGGGGAGATCAAAGTTCACTCTTTGAAGACGACAGGGTACTCTATATGTAAAACCCAAAAGATTCCACCAAAAAGCTGCTATAACTGATTTATGAATTCAGCAAAGTTGCAGGATATAAAATCAACACACAGAAATCAGTTGCATTCCTATGCAAAGAGAAATCACGGAATCGATCCCATTGACAATTACACCAAAAACCATAAAACACCTAGGAATAAATCTAACCAAAAAGGTGAAAAAATCTATACACTGAAAACTATAGAAAGCTTAAGAAAGAAATTGAAGAAGACACAAAAAAATGGAAAAATATTCCATGCTCCTGGATTGGAAGAACAAATATTGTTAAAATGTCAATACTACCAAAAGCAATCTACATATTGAGTGTAATACCCATCAAAATAACATGAGCATTCTTCACAGAGCTAGAACAAACAATCCTAAAATTTTTATGGAACCAGAAAAGACCCTGAATAGCCAAAGCAATCTTGAAAAAGAAAACCAAAGCAGGACGCATCACAATCCCGGACTTCAAGCTATACCACAGACTGTAATCATCAAGACAGTATGGTACTGGCACAAAAACAGACACTCAGATCAGTAGAACAGAATAGAGAACCCAGAAATGGACCCACAAACGTACGGCCAACTAATCTTTGACAAAGCAGGAAGGAATATCCAATAGAATAAAGATAGTCTCTTCAACAAATGGTGCTGGGAAAACTGGACAGTGACATGCACAAGAATGAACCTGAACCACTTTCTTACACCATACACAAAAATAAACTCAAAATGGATGAAAAACCTCAATGTAAGACAGAAAGCCATCAAAATCCTCAAGAAGAAAGCAGGCAAAAACCTCTTTGATCTTGGCCACAGCAACTTCTTACTCAACACGTCTCTGGAGGCAAGGGAAACAAAAGCAAAAATCAACTACTGGGACCTCATCAAAATAAAAAGCTTCTGCACAGGGAAGGAAACAATCAGCAAAACTAAAAGGCAACCGACAGAATGGGAGAAGATATTTGCAAATGACATATCAGATAAAGGGTTGGTATCCAAAATCTGTAAAGAACTTATCAACCTTAACACCCTAAAAACAAATAAACCAGTGAAGAAATGGGCAAAAGACATGAATAGACACTTCTCCAAAGAAGACATCCAGATGGCCAACCAACACATGAAAAAATGCTGAACTTCACTCATCATCAGGGAAATAAAAATCAAAACCACAATGAGATACCACCTTGCCCCTGTCAGAATGGCTAACGTTAACAACTCAGGCAACAACAGATGTTGGCGAGGATGCGGAGAAAGAGGATCTCTTGCATTGTTGGTGGGAATGCAAGCTGGTGCAGCCACTCTGGACAATAGTATGGAGATTCCTCACAAAACTAAAAATAGAACTACTCTATGACCCAGAAATTTCACTACTAGACATTTATGCAAGGGATACAGGTGTGCTATTTCGAAGGGACACATGCACCCCAATGTTTATAGCAGTACTATCAACAATAGTCAAAGTATGGAAAGAGCCCAAATGTCCATCGATGGGTGAATGGCTAGAGAAGATGTGGTATATAGATACAATGGAGTATTACTCGGCAATCAAAAAGAATGAAATCTTGTAATTTACAAGTATGTGGATGGAACTGGAGGGTATTATGCTGAGTGAAATTAGTCAGAGAAAGACAAATATATGACTTCACTCATGTGAGGACTTTAAGAGACAAAGCAGATGAACATAAGGGAAGGGAAACAAAAATAATGTAAAAACAGGGAGGGGGACAAAACATAAGAGACTCATAAATATGGAGAACAAACACGGTTACTGGAAGGGTTGTGGGAGGGGGGATGGGCTAAATGGGTAAGGGGCACTGAGGAATCTACTCCTGAAATCATTGTTTCACTATATGCAAAGAAATTTGGATGCAAATTTTTAAAAATTAAAATAAAGAATTATAGTGAGAAAAAAAGGAAATTTTAAAAAAAGGAAATGAAGTCAGAGGGGTAATAAATAATGTGCCTGATGTGTGGGGTCTTATAGGCCATTGCCAGCTTCAGTGTTCACTCAATGTTAAAGCGGAGGAAGAATGCAGTCTAATGTAGATTTTAGAAGTGCCCTATGAGGTGAAGCAGAGCAAGAAGCCAGATGGGATGCTACTACACTTGTTCATATCAGTCATAATGGACAGGCCAATGGACTAGGGTGCTTATGATAAAGAGGGAGAGAATTAGGGTTACTCTGGACATTCTTTCAAAGTAGAGGCAAAAGGATTTCCTTCTGGATTCAATGTAGAAGATGAGAGAAAGGAGTCAAGGAAGACTCAAAGTGTTGGCTTTCACGGGACAACAGTGTTGACATAAACTGAGAAAGGAGGGATGACAGAAGAACAGGTTTCATGTGAGGCCAGGACTTTGGTGTTAGACATATTAGATATCTTGCTTAGCAAGTTAGTGTAGGTGACTGACTTATCTTTTCTAGGAGATAAATACCTATCTAGTTCATAACCAACCTTTCTCCAAATTAACAGGCAGGATCTCTAGCTAAGCCATTTTCTCCTGTGTAAGTGTTCAGTTGAAAATCTGAGACCCTCCTTGGTTGACAAGATTGTTCTACTCAGAATCAGGAAATGGAAATATTCACAACCTCTAGCTAAGTCAGAATTTAACCTGGGGAGGTATTACACAAAGACCTCTCCCTTCACCCTGGCTTCCTACCTCTCTCCTTCTCAGATAATAGAAAGAGCATAAGGAAGAACTTTATTATTCATATGGCAATACATGTCCTAGAGACTGTGACTCCATTTATGAATGAGCTCAAGTGGGGAATGGAAGAATAAAAAAATGACAGGCTAATACTTTTCCAGAATAACTCAGCTTACCAACCACCAGAAACATCATATCCCTACTGTGGTCTACTAAGGATTATAGAGATATGGAGTAGGGGGATCCTAGGATAGAGGGAGAAATAGGTTTAAATCAAAATGAGAGAGAAAAAATAGTCATGGAAAGATGGACTGAGGTAAAGAGAGGGAAGAGGGGAATTATAGAGTGGTGGGTTCCAGATGGTGAACCCATTTAGTAGATCAGGTCTTATCTCCTTTTCTGAGATGTCTCCTTAGAGTGCATTGAGAAATTTTCTTTTTAATATAAAGACTCTTGCTTTGCTCGCAGTATTGAATGTCTTAATCATCACTTAGTGTGATTCATGGTGCTCCCTCAAAACATACATCCACTCAGATCCTCAACATTTGACATTATTTGGAGTAAGTGTCTTCACAGATGTTATTTAAAAAAGATCTTGAGATGAGATCATCCTGGATTAGGATGTGGCCTAACCAGTAATGGATGTCCTTACTTTCCTTGGCTTCTGGTACATTATGCCAATCTATACCTTTGTCTTCACATGGCTTTCTGACTGTGTCTTTGTATGTTCTCTCCTTTTCTATTATAAAAACATCCACTGTTACCCTCCCTCTGAGTTTTAAATCATTGCTCCTACTATTCTGGCCAAAAATAAATAAATAAAAGTAAATGGTTCTATCATTTTAGTTTAGGGCATAGCATATTGGGGTTTTAGTTATCCTGTTTTAGAATGGTTTAAGTCAGTTTTGTAGCTTATTTTTACTTCAAATGGAGATTTTTATAGCCTTGGTTAAAATTTTACTCTATTCCTTTCTTCTCTTAAACAAGTTTTGTGCCATATTTTACTAAGTTAATCATGTGACAACAATGACTGTGATAACATTTACCAACACTTATATATGTTTCTTTTTTTCTACACAAAAGTTTTTTTTTTTTTTAAGTTTTGGTTAAATTCCAGCTAGTTAACATACAGTATAATATTTGTTTCAGGTTTACAATATAGCAATTTAACACTACCATACAATATCCAGTGCTCATCACAAGTGCTCTCCTTTATCCCAATAACCTATTTAACCCACTCCCCACTCGCCTCCCTTCTGGTAACCAAAAGTTTGTTATCTTTAGTTAAGAGTCTTTTTTCTTGGCTTGCTTCTCTCTTTCTTTATTCACTTTGTTAATTTGTTTTGTTTCTTAAATTCCACATAGGAGTAAAATCATATG
Source organism: Panthera tigris (assembly GCF_018350195.1). NCBI lineage: Eukaryota > Metazoa > Chordata > Mammalia > Carnivora > Felidae > Panthera > Panthera tigris. The sequence continues at coordinate 84,029,497 of NC_056660.1, read as the reverse complement.
GTATTTGACTTTCTCTGACTGAATTATTTCACCTAGTATAATGATCTCTAGCTCCATTCATGTCATTGCAAATGGCAAGACTTCATTCCTTCTACAACTGAGTAATATTCCATTATAAATAAATATAAATAAGTATAACATATCATCTTTCTCCATTCAAAAGTCAATGGGCATATGGGCTGTTTCCATAATTTGACTATTGTAGATAATGCTGCTATAAATTTCTGTGTGCATGTATCCCTTTGAAATAGTATTTTTGTATTCTTTGAGTAAATACATAGTAGTGTACATGCTGGATCATAGAGCTTCTATGATCTGTCATATACTTCTGTTTTTAACTTATTGAAGAACCTGCATACTATTTTCAGTAGTGGCCAAACCAGTTTGCATTCCCTACAAAAGTGAAAGAGGGTTCCCCTTTCTCCACATCCTTAGCAACACCTGTTGTTCCTTATGTTGCAATTTTAGCCATCCTAACAGGTTGTGAGGTGGTAGTTCATTGTGGTTTTGATTTGTATTTCCCTGATGATGAGTGATGTGGAGCATCTTTCCATGTGTCCATTGGCCATCTGGATGTCTTCTTTGGAAAAATGTCTGTTCATGCCTTTTGATCCGTTTGTTAATTGGGTCATTTGCTTTTTGAGTGAGTTTCATAAGTTCTTTATATATTTTGGATACTAACCTTTTATCAGATATATCATTTACAAATAACTTCTCTCATTCTGATTGTTGCCTTTTGGTTTTGTTGAGCCTTCCCTTTGTTATGCAGAAGCTTTTTATCTTGAATGAAATCCAAATAGTTCATTTTCCCCTTTGTTTCCTGTACCTCAGAAGATGTATCTAGAAACAAGTTGCTAGGGCCGGTGTCAAAGAATATAATGTCTGTGTTCTCTTCTAGGATTTTTCTGGTTTCAGATCTCACATTTTGGTTGTTCATCAATTATGAATTTATTTTTGTGTATGATACAAAAAAGTGGTCTAGTTTTATTCTTTCACATGTAGCTGTCCCGGTTTCCCAATACAATTTGTTGAAGGGACTGCCTTTTTCCCATTGGATATTCTTTACAGCTTTGTCAAAGATTAATTGACAATATATTTATGGACTTATTTCTAGGTTTTCTATTCTGTTCCATTGATCTACACGTATATTTTTAGGCCAGTACCATACTGTTTTGATCACTGCAGCTTTCTAAAAAAGACTTGAAGTCTGGAATTGTGATGACTCTAGTTTGATTTTTTTATTTTTTTCTTTCTTATTATTTTAGTGACAATGAAATGTAGCTTTATTTACTTTTCATTTTTTTTCTTTTTTTAAAGTTTTTATTTAAGTTGTAGTTAGTGAGCATATAGTGTAATATTGGTTTCAAGAATAGAATTTAGTGTTTCATCCCTTACATATAATACGCACTGCTCATCTCAACAAAAGCCCTCTTTAGTACTCATCACCCATTTAGACCATCCCCCACCCACCTCCCTTCCAGCAACCCTCAGTTTATTCTACATAATTGAGTCGGGACATCTGGATGGCTCATTTGATTGAGCATTGACTCTTGATTTCATCTCAGGTCATGACCCCAGACTCTTGGGATCAAGCCCCACATCAGGCTTCACGCTGGGCATGGAATCTGCTTAGGATTGTCTCTCTCTCCTTCTCCCCCACTCTCTCTCTCTCTTTCAAATAAACAAAGAGTCTCTTATTGTTTGTCTCCATCTTGTTTTCTCTTTCCTTAAGTTCATCTGTTTCATTTCTTAAATTCCACATGAGTGAAATCATATAGCATTTGCCCTTCTCTGACTGAATTACTTCATTTAGCATTATAAACACACACACACACACACACACACACACACACACATCTTCATCCATTCATCAGTCAATGGACATTTGCGCATTTTCCATACTTTGGTTATTGTTAGTGCTGCTATAAACATTGGGGTGCATGTGCCCCTTTGAATCTGTGTTTTTCCATCCTTTGGGAAAATACCTGGTAGTGCAATTAGTGTGTTGTAATGTACTTCTATTTTTAAGTTTTTGAGGAACCTCCATACTGTGTTCCAAAGTTGCTGCACTAGTTTGCATTCACACCAACAATGGAAGATGGTTACCCTTTTTCCATACCCTTGCCAACATGTGCTGTTTTCTGTGTTATTAATTGTAACCAATCTGAGAGGTATGAGGTGGTTATCTCACTATGATTTTCATTTGTATTTCCCTGATAATGAGTGACATTGAGCATCTTTTCATGTGTCTGTATCCATCTGTATGTATACATTGGAAAAATGTTTAGATTAAAGGAGTTAATATGGTAGAGGAGTAGTGGAACCCTATGCATGCTTCATCCTGTGAACACAGCCAGATAAATATCAAACCATATTGAATGGCCAAGAAATTGATCTGAGGTCTGAGAGAACAGCACATCTAGAGGTAGGAAAACAGCTACATCATGGAAGGTAGGAGCTGCAGAGAGCTGAGTTGGTGGAGAAAAGAAGGGCAAGTGCTGTGGAGGGGAGGGAGTCCTGATCACGGAGAGAGGAGCAAAAGAGAAAGAGGAAGAAAGAGTGAAAGCACATGCAGGTGACTGCATAAGAAAAACTCTTCCCCAAAACCAATGACTAGGAAAAGGAGAGGGATCTATTACCACAAGTTATTACAAGCAGGGAGCACAAAATTTGGAGTTTTAGTAGTCCACTTTTTGGCCAGGTCATGCTTCAGGAGGCTTAGTGGTGCTCTCATGGGGAAGGAGGGCAGAGATCCATAAGCAAGCAGTGTGGTCTAAGGATCCCCTGGGTCGTACAGGGAGAAAAATTTCCCCTCCTTGGAGTGCATTTGGGAATGGCGGCATGATCTTTCTGGGTACGAAAGGAACCAGCAGCACCACTGGACTGTCCTGTTCCCTGGCATAGGAACAAAGACATTGGCTGAGGACAGCAAACCTGGTGTGCTAGCTTGTCCTGTGCTTTACCATAAACTCTGAACTGATCCACAGTCATGTGATCACTTTTCTAGGACAAACTGGCAAACAGAGAAAGCGTAGCAAGACTCTCCCCCAGAGGATCACTGTGGGCCCCTGTTGTCTGGGTCCCTAAAATTCGGAGTTTGCAGTTTTGAAACCCGGCCATGTGTCTGGGATAAAACACAGGAGTGTTGTGCTACCTGGTAGGCAGACAGAACAATGGACACAGGCAGGGTGAAGACAGGGATCTGGTGGAAGCTGGGGACATAAGAGAAGTGATTGCCGGTTCTTCTGTGAGAACTTCCTAAAGGGTGTCAACTCCCTGCTCTGTGCACCAAAGAGTGGGGCAATGCCATTCCCCCTCCCCCCTCCCCATCCATCAGCACTGACCAACTTTAGTGACCAAAACAGCACCACCAAGGGGAGGCTGGAACTGCTTACACGGAACGTCAGCCCCCTGAAGGAGGTGCATCTCCACTTGAGGGAGTCCACCTGAGAATCACGGCAGGCTCCACTCCCAGAAGCCCAGCACAAACCCCTCTAAACCCACAAAGTCTACTGATCAGAGTGCTACATAGCCCCAGCTATAGGGGAAATAAGATCTAGCTACCTTTTTTTGTACCTCTTCTTAATATAGCTTTTATTTTCAGGAGAAGGCACAAACAGGCTTTCCTAACAATCACACACACACACACACACACACACACACACACACAACAGTGATCCAGACAAAATGACAAAATAGGGAAATTCACACCAAAAGAAAGAATATGAAGAAGTCATCTCCATGTGTTTAATCAACACAGATATAAGTAAGATATCTGAACCAGAAGTTAAAACAATAATCATAAGGTAACTAGCTGAGCTTGAGAAAAGCACAGAAGACACTAGAGAAACCCTTATGACAGAGATTTAAAAAAAAAAAAAAAAACTAAACTAAACACTAGTCAAGCCAAAATTTAAAAATGCTATAACTGGGAAGGAGTTAAAATGGCAGAGTACTAGGGGGACTCTGGACTTGCCTTGCTCCTCAAACACAGCTAGATCAACACCAAATCATTTGAACACCTAGGAAATCAATTGGAGAATTAAGAGAACAATCTTCATGTCTTGAGGAAGAAAATGTGGCAGGTACAGGTGAGGGGACATGAAAAGGGGAAGCGAAAAGCCACGGAGCCACAAAAGGGAGGGAGCCTTTTCCAAAGAGAGGAGAAGAGAGGAAGAGAGAGCAGTGCATTGGGTTCACACAAGAAAAGCACTACCCGAAACCATTCACTGGGGAATCAGAAGGAACTGACTATCACAAGTTTTTGCAAACAGTTGAGCTAAAATTTGGAGGCTTTGAAAGTTTGTACCATTCTCCCAAGTAGAACCAAGGGGATAGCAGTGTTCCTGGGGAGAAGAAGGTCAGAGGCCTGAGAGCACACACTGGACAGTGTGGTGTGGGGATCCCCTGGGTCACACTGGGAGAAAACATTCCCCTTCCTGGAATGCATTTGGAAGAAGCTATATTGCCTCTCTGAAGACAAAAAAAAAAGGCTAGTACCTTTGAGTAGTGCTTCCACAGCAGGGGACAGAGGCACAAGCAAAGGGTGGATACCTGGTTTCAGCTTTCCTCCGTGCTTCACCATAAACTCCAGGCACCTGTGCAGCATGCGATTGCTTTTCTGGGACAGAACAACACCAGGAGCAGAACTGTGATGTTCTCCTCCAGAGAAAGGGAGAGGGTCCAGGCCTTGCTGTTTTTTTGTTTGTTTGTTTGTTTGTTTGTTTGTTTTTAAGATTTGAAGTTTTGAATCCTGGCTGCACACCAGAGATAAAACAAATACAAAAGAAGTGTGGCATCACACATATTGGTGGCCCAGGCACAGAAAGGTTGAGGACAGGGATCTGATGGAAGCCTGAAACACAGGAGGGGGAGATCGTTCGCTGGTCTGTGAGGACCCCCCTGAATATCGGCAGACAAGACCTACCTTCCCCTGGGAAGAGAGAATGGGGTGACACCATCTTTCCCTTCTCCCCCACCCACGAGAACAGTCACAGTACAATGAGCAACACAGCGTCCCCAGGGGAGGCTGGAGCCACCTACACCAAACCCACCCTGCTGTGCCCTGCAGGGACATCTTCACTGGTGCAAGTCTGACTATAAGACAGTGCAGTGGGCCTCTCCCTCTGAGGGCCAACACAGCCCCCCCACCCCATCCCTGCATGTGCCAAGTCTACTATCATAGAGTACTCCAAAGCATCAGCTTCAATTCTGGTGGAAATAGGACCAGCCTTTCTTTTTTCTTTTCTTTTCTTTTTTTCTTTTTTCTTTTCTTTTTTCTTTTCTTTTCTTTTCCTTCCTTTCCTTTCCTTTCCTTTCCTGTCTTTTCCTTTTCTTTCTTTCTTTCTTTCTTTCTTTCTTTCTTTCTTTCTTTGCTTGTTTTATTTCCTTTTCTGATTTTTTTGGATCAGGCTCCTTTATTTATTTATTTATTTATTTTTCTTCTTTTTGCTTTCTTTCTTTCTTTCTTTTTTTGTCTTAAAGTTTTTTTGTTGGGTTGTTGTTGTTGTTTTTCCTTTTCCTTTTCTCTCTCTCTTTTTTTTTTTTTTGGACCAGAACTTAAAAAAAATCAGTCTTATTTTAACAAGCAAATCAAAGAACAACTAGTTAAAAGTCTAAACATCCCACTGTAAGCAAGAAGGAACTCTGCAAAGGACTGAACTGGGGGAAAGAACAGCTAAATCACAGCAGCAGAGTTGCACATAGCACACACCAGAAACTCTTCCTGCAGCACCAGGCTCTGGACAGTGTATAACCCTTTCTTAATATATCATTACACTCAGGAGCAAGAAACATAACAAGTTTTCATAACACACAAAAGACAAAAACCTAGACAAAATGACAGATGGTAGAATTCTCCCTTAAATAAAGATGTAGAGGAAACCACAGGCAGGGATTTGCTCAAAATAGATTTATGATGGTACAGGAGTAGGGTGACCCTAGCTTTCCTCCTCCCGCAAACAGCTAGATAAATATCAAATCATTGTGAACACCCAAGAAATCAATCCGAAGTCTTAACAAAGCTGCACAACTACAAACAGAAAAAAACTATCCATAGAAGGTAGGAACTGCAGAGAGTTTATTTGGGGGAGAAAGAGCTGTGGGCATTGGGGTGGAAAGGGATCCCCGATCATGAAGAGGAGCTAAGAGTGAAGAAAAAAGAGTGAAAACACATGCAGGGGACTGCACAAGAAAATTATTCCTCAAAACCATTGACATGGAAAAAGGAGAGGGTTTTGGTACTACCAGTTTTTTATAAACAGCAGAGTGCAGAGTCTAAAGTTTTGGAGGTCAGCATCTGGCAGTGCTCTGGTGAGGAAGCAGGGTAGAAACCCGAAAATGGCAGCAAGCTCTGAGGATCCTCTGGGTCACACAAAGAGAAGCGGTTCCCCTGTTGGAGTACATTTGGTAGAGGTGGTAAGGCCTCTCCACAAGCATAAGACATGGTGGGCACCATAGTGCTGTCCTGTTCACCAGTATAGGAACAAAGACGCTTGCTGAGGGCAGCAAACACTGGTACTGGCTGTGTGTTGCAATTTACCATAAACTCTGAGCTACTGCCACTGTGCAGTTGCACAATTGCTTTCTGGGACAAGTCAGTACCTGCCACAGTGCAGCAAGACCCTCTCCCAGAGGATCAGCTTGAGTCCAGGCTACAGGGGTGTCTGAAGTGTGGGCTTTAGAAACATGAGATAGAACCCAGGAGGGCAGCACAACCTGACTGGCAGACAGCTCAGATACAGACAGGATGAAGGCAGGTTTTCCATCCCTAGCCCACCAACACCGACCTCTGTGAGCTAAACAGTGCCATCAAGTGGAGTACAAGAGCCCTTACACCAAGCTCCACCCCTCTGCATCCTCCAAGCACATCTCCCCTAGGGCAAGAAGGCCTGAGAATCAGAGCACCAGCAACCCCCACCCCCTGCCCACCAAGATAAATACCACAAATACTTTCCATGTACTAGGTCTACTAATCATAGATTGGTGCAAATCTTTGGCTCTAGAGGAAACAATTGATCTTCCTTTGGTTTTTTTCTTTTTTTTGCTTGCTTGTTTGTTTGTTTCCTGGACAAAGAGGAGCAAATTTTTATATTTTATTTTTTGTATTTTTAATTTGTTATCTTTTTAAATTTTTTTTTCTATCAAACTTGTCTTAACAAACAGTCAAGGATAAGAGTTAAAATGGCAGAGAAGTAGGGGAAACCTGCTCTCTTCTCATCCCACAAACACAGCTGTATTGAGGTCAGATCATTTGGAATACCCAGGAAGTCAATCTGCAGAGTGGCAGGAGGATCTCCACAGTTGGAGGGAGGCAGGGTGGCAGGTGCAAGGTGTGTGGAAGTGAATTGGAGGAGAGAAAATCTGCAGTGCCACAGAGGGGAGGGAACACTTTCTGTTGAGAGACAAAAGAGAGAGAAAGAAAGGGGGGATGACAGAGAGTGGCATCAGGTTAGCACAGGAGGAAAACCTCTCTGAACCATGCACTGGGGAGTGAAAGGTACTGGGTGTCCCAGGTTTTCTGCAAACGGTGGGAAGACCTCAAAATCTGAGGTTTTTGAAGTGTGCAACATTCTCCACAGCAAAGATGTGATGTGCACTCCTGGGGAGAAGGGGGGCTCTGACCCTGGAGTGCATAGCATGCTATAGGGATCTCCTGGGTCACACTAGGAGAGAACATTGCCCTTCCTGAGTACATTTGGAAAAAGGTATAATGCCTCTCCAAGGACAAAAGACCCTGCAGGTGCCAGCAAAAGGTCTTTCATCAGCAGAGGGCAGAGGCAAGTGCAGAAGCCAGATAACCTGGTTTCTGCTTTTTGCAGGGCTACATCACAGATTCTGTGCAATGCATAGGCATGGGACTGTTTTCTGGACAAAGGACATCAGACACAGCAGGGAGAGGCTCTACTCCAGAGGAGGGCTACTATCATAGAGTACTTCAAAATGTTACCTGCAGTTCTGGTGAAAATAGGACTAGTCTTACTATGCCCCCCCCCCTTTGGATCAGGCTTATAGGTTTTCGTTTGTTTTCATTCCCTTTCTCTCTCTCTCTCTCTCTCTCTCTCTCTTTCTCTCCCTTTGGATCAGGCTTTTTTTTCTCTACTTTTTTTTTTCTTTTGGAAAAAGGCTTATAGTATATATATATATATATATATATATACATATATTTGATCATATACATATATGTATACCAATTTGACCATATACATATATATAAATTTGACTATATATAAATATATATATTTGACTATATATAAATATATATAATATATATATATATTTGACTATATATATATACACACACACACACACACATATAGTCAAATCGGTTTCTATACAATACCCAGTGCTCATCCCAACAGGTGCCCTCCTCAATGCCCATCACCCACTTTCCCCTCTTCCCCACCCCCATAAACCCTGTTTCTTCTAAGTATTTAAGAGTCTCTATCTGTAACTTTTTTCCCCCTTCCCATTCCATGGTCTTCTGCTAAGTTTTCCAGGATCCACATATGAGTGAAAACATTTGCTCTCTGTCTTTCTCTGCCTGACTTATTTCACTTAGCATAAAAACCTCCAGTTCCATCCATGTTGCTGCAAATGGTCAGGTTTCATTCTTTCTGATTGCCAAGTAGTATTCCATTATATATAAACCACATCTTTATCCATTCATCAGCTGATGGACATTTAGGCTCTTTCCATAATTTGGCTATTGTGGAAAGTGCTGCCATAAACATCGGGGTGCAAATGCCCCTATGCATCAGCACTTCTGTATCCCTTGGGGAAATTTCTAACAGTGCTATTTCTGGGTCATAGGGTAGATCTACTTTTAATTCTTTGAGGAATCTCCACACCGTTTTCCAGAGCAGCTGCATAAGTTTGCATTCTCACCAGCAGTATAAGAGGGTTCCCGTTTCTTAACATCCTCTCCAGCATCTATAGTCTCCTTATTTGTTCATTTTAGCCACTCTGACCAGCGTGAGGTGGTGTCTCAGTGTGGTTTTGATTTGTATTTCCCTAATAAGGAGTGATGTTGAGCATCTTTTCATGTGCCTGTTGGCCATCTGGATGTCTTCTTTAGAGAAGTGTCTACTCATGTCTTCTGCCAATTTCTTCCCTGGATTATTTGTTTTTTGGGTGTGGAGTTTGGTGAGTTCTTTATAGATTTTGGATACTAGCCCTTTATCCAATATGTCATTTGAAAATATCTTTTCCCATTATATCAGTTGCTTTTAGTTTTCTTGATTGTTTCCTTTGCACTGCAGAAGCTTTTTTCTTGATGAGGTCCCAATAGTTCATTTTGCTTTCAATTCCCTTGACTTTGGAGATGTATTGGGAAAGAAATTGCTGCAGCTGAGGTCGAAGAGTTTTTTTTTCTGCTTTCTCCTCTAGGGTTTTGATGGTTTCCTGTTTCACATTCCGGTTCTTTATCCATTTTGAGTTTATTTTCATGAATGGTGTAAGAAAGTGGTGCATGGTGCTGTATTCTGCATGGTGCTGTCCACTTCTCCCAGCACCATTTGTTAAAGAGACTGTCTTTTTTTTTTCCGTTGGATACTCTTTACTGCTTTGTCAAAGATTACTTGGCCATATATTTGTGGGTCCAATTCTGGGGTCTCTATTCTATTCCATTGGTCTATGTGTCTGTTTTTGTGCCAATACCATGCTGTCTTGATGATTACAGCTTTGTAGTAGAGGCTAAAGTCTGGGATTGTGATGCCTTCTGCTTTGGTTTTCTTCTTCAATATTACTTTGGCTATTCAGGGTCTTTTGTGGTTCCATACAAATTTTAGTATTGCATGTTTTAGCTTCGAGAAGAATGCTGGTGCAATTTTGATTTGGATTGCATTGAATGTGTAGGTTGCTTTGGGTAGTATTGACATTTTGCAAGATTTCTTCTTACAATCCATGAGCATGGAATGTTTTTCCATTTCTTTGTATCTTCTTCAATTTCCTTTATAAGCTTTCAATAGTTTTCAGCATACAGAAAACTTTGGTATTGGTTTATTCCTAGGTATTTTATGGTCATTGGTGTAATTGTAATTGTGGGATCAGTTTCTTTATTTCTCTTTCGGTTGCTTCATTATTAGTGTATAAGAATGCAACTGATTTCTGTATATTAATTTTGTATCCTGTGACTTTGCTGAATTCATGTATCAGTTCTAGCAGGCTTTTGGTGGAGTCTATCGGGTTTTCCATGGAGAGTATCATGTCATCTACAAAAAGTGAAAGCTTCACTTCATCTTTGCCAATTTCGATGCCTTTGATTTCCTTTTGTTGTCTGATTACTGATGCTAGTACTTCCAACACTATCTTAAACAACAACGGTGAGAGTGAACATCCCTGTCGTGTTCCTGATCTCAGGGGAAAGCTCTCAGTGTTTCCCCATTTAGGATGATATTAGCTGTGGGCTTTTCATAAATGGCATTTATGATGTTTAAGTATGTTCCTTCTATGCCAACTTTCTCAAGAGTTTTTATTAAGAAAGGATGCTGGATTTTGTCAAATGCTTTTTCTGCACTGATTGACAGGATCATATGGTTCTTATCTTTTCTTTTATTAATGTGATGTATCACATTGATTGATTTGTGAATATTGAACCAGCTCTGCCACGCAGGAATGAATCCCACTTGATCATGGTGAATTATTCTTTTTATATGCTGTTGAATTTGATATGGTAGTATCTTGTTGAGAATTTTTGCATCCATATTCATCAAGGATATTGGCCTGTAGTTCTCTTTTTTTGCTGAGTCTCTGTCTGGTTTGGGAATCAAAGTAATTCTAGCTTCATAGAATGAGTCTGGAAGTTTCCTTCCCTTTCTGTTTTTTGGAACAGCTTGAGAAGGATGTCTGGTAGAATTCCCCAGAGAAGCCATCTTGTCCTGGACTCTTATTTGTTGGGAGATTTTTGATAACTGATTCAATGTCTTTACTGGTTATGAGTCTGTTCAAATTTTCTATTTCTTCCTGTGTGAGTGTTGGAAGTGTGTGGGTGTTTAGGAATTTGTCCATTTCTTCCAGGTTGTCCAGTTTGTTGGCATATAATTTTTCATAGTATTCCCTGATGATTGTTTTTATATTGAGGGATCAGTTGTAAAGTTCTATTTAATTCATGATTTTATCTATTTGGTTCATCTTCCTTTTCTTTTTGAGAAGCCTGGCTAGAGGTTTATCAGTTTTGTTTATTTTTTCAAAAAACCAACTCTTGGTTTCATTGATCTGCTCTACTGTTTTGTTTAGATTCTGCATTGTTTATTTCTGCTCTGATCTTTATTATTTCTTTTCTTCTGCTTGGTTTGGGGTGTCTTTGCTGTTCTGCTTCTATTTCCTTTAGGTCTGCTGTTAGATTTTGTATATGGGATTTTTCTTGTTTCTTGATATAGGCCTGGATATTGATTCTCTGTCTAGATGTTCTATCCATTGTTGTAAGTGGAGTATTAAAGTCCCTTGCAATTACCACATTCTTATCAATAAGGTTGCTTATGTTTGTGATTAATTGTTTTATATATTTGGGTGGTCTGAATTCGGTGCATAGACCTTTATAATTGTTAGCTCTTCCTGATGGATAGATCTTGTAATTATTATATAATGTCCTTCTTCATCTCTTGTTTCAGCTTTTAAGTTAAAGTCTAGTTTGTCTAAGTATGGCTACTCCAGCTTTCTTTTGACTTCCAGAAGCATAATATATAGTTCTCCATCTCCTCACTTTAAATCTGAAGGTGTCCTCAGGTCTAAAATGACTCTCTTGTAGACAGCAAATAGGTGGGTCTTGGGTTTTTTTTTATTATTATTTTTTTATCCATTCTGATACCCTATGTCTTTTGGTTGGAGCATTAGTCCATTTACATTCAGTGTTACTATTGAAAGATATGGGTTTAGAGCCATTGTGATATCTGTAAGTTTCATGCTTGTAGTGGTGTCTCTGGTACTTTGTGGTCCTTGTAACATTTCATTCGCAGAGTCCCCCTTAGGATCTCTTGTAGGGCTGGTTTAGTGGTGATGAATTCCTTCAGTTTTTGCTTGTTTGGTAAAACCTTTATCTCTCCTTCTATTCTGAATGACAGGCTTGCTGGATAAAGGATTCTTGGCTGCATATTTTTTTCTGTTCATCACATTGATGATTCCCTTCCATTCCTTTCTGGCCTGCCAAGTCTCAGTGGATAGGTCTGGTAGACACCCTTATGTGTCTACCTTTGTATGTTAGGGCCTGTTTATTCTTAGCTGCTTTCATAATTCTCCCTTTATCCTTGTATTTTGCCAGTTTCACTATGATATGTTGTGCAGAAGATTGATTCAAGTTATGTCTGAAGGGAGTTCTCTGTGCCTCTTGGATTTCAATGCCTGTTTCTTTCCCCACATCAGGGAAGTTCTCAGCTATGATTTGTTTAAGAACAACTTCAGCCCCTTTCTGTCTCTCTTCTTTTTCTGGAATTCCTATGATATGGATATTGTTCTGTTTGATTGCATTACTTAGTTCTCTAATTCTCCCCTAGTACTCCTGGATTTTTTATCTCTCTTTTTCTTAGCGTCCTCTTTTCCACAATTTTATATTCTAATTCACCTATTGTCTCCTCTGCCTCTTCGATCCTTGCTGTGGCCACCTCCATTTTATTTTGCACCTCATTTATAGCATTTTTAAATTAATCATGACTATTTTTTAGTTTCTTGATCTCCACAGCAACAGATTCTCTGCTGTCACCTATGTCTTTTTCAAGCCCAGGGATTAATCTTATGACTATTATTCTAAAAACTTGTTCCATTCTATTGCTTAAATCGGTTTTGATCAATTCATTAGCTGTCACTACTTCCTGGAGTTTCTTTGAGGAGAATTCTTCCGTTTCATCATTTTGGCTAGTTTTCTTTCCCTTACGCATTTTAAAAGCTTGTTATGTGCTCTGCACCTGCCAGCACTGCTATATTAAAGGAGGGTCATACAGTGTCCAGGGCCTGACCCTTCAGGAGATGTTTTTTTTTTTTCAGAGATTGTTACTTGCTCTCTGTTGTTGTGACTTTGGTTATTTTATTACCCTACTCCTAGTGATATTTTGGACCTCCACCAGGTGTGCTTTGGTTTGCTCCTTGGAGTAGCCCTGAAAGGAAAACAGATAGAGAAACAGGAGACAAAAACATGCAAACACAGAAACAAAGAACACAAACAAGCAAATAAACAAAAACAAAAAACTAAAGACTAAAAACAAAACCAAAAACCCAAAAATATTGACTACAAGTAAAGAAGAGGGTGGAGGCTGTGCTGATGGAAGAGCACATACAAACAGACAAATGACAGGAGTGGGGGGGGGCGGGGGGAATAACATTGACTAGGCAGAGAGACTAAAAGGCTTAATCCATAGAGAGAGAAGGGAAAATAAAGAAAGAGGTGGGGAAAATGAAACAAAGGTAAAGTTACCCAGACAGAGAAAGTATATGGTTTGATTATTCCAGAGAGAGAAAAAGGAATGTAAAGAAGAAGGTGTAGAACATGTACCAAGGCAATGGATTAAATATGTCTGTTTAGACAAACCAATAACCACAGTACCAGCCTAGGGGAGGGAAGAGGTAAGGAGGAAAAATGGGGGTGGGGGAGGGAGAATATACGTATATATCCGGTATTAACCTAAATTAATCCAGGCAATGCTGCAGTGCTTGTTGGGAGGAGCTGTCCACAGGGTGTGTGCAGATCTGGTTGATACACAGTTACCCAGTGCACAGGGGCGTGGTTTGGTGTAATCTGGACCTACTCCACTATGGGGCGCGGATGTGATCCCTGAGGCCCCGCCTTGGTGGTGGTGGTGGTGGAGGGTTGAAAATGGTGATCCCCCAGTCTCTTCACAGAACCGGACCTGGTGGACTCCTTTTGAGTCATCCTCACTGTGCTGCGGGTTCAGAAGGGGCAGTCCTTCTCACTTCACCAACTCCCCTGACCCTGTGCTTCACTAGGATTCAGAGTCCCACTTCATTCGCTCTGGTACTGGGGAAAGACCTTTCAGTGTGGTCTGATATGTGGTCCCGGCTGGCTTTGTCTGTGCCACTGCACTTCAGGGAGGACCACCCTCTCCTACTATGGACTGAGATGCTGCCCTCACCTCTGAGCCGCAGGGGTGGGGATGCAGGCAGATACAGGTAGGCTTTGTCTTTTCCCACAGCACTCCAGGGAGGGGGCTGCTTTCTCCTACTGTAGACTAAGCCGTTGACCTCGCCAGGGTGGCGGATGCAGGCAGGCTTTGTATTATCATGCAGCCCTCTAGGGAGGAAACCACTTTCTCCAACTGCAACTGAGCCCCTGACCTACCACCACACCTAGGCCCCTGGCTCCCCTCCTCCCCAGGTGCACAAACAGGGAGCCAGCCCCAGTCCAAAGAAAGCCCTGCAGTTAGAGATGGGATATTTCTCAGTCTCAGTCTGAGGTCTTTCTCCTGTCCAGATATGGTCCTACACTTCCTTAGCTGCTCTTTATCTTCCCTTTGTCACTCTGCAGAAGGGGTCCCTCCCCTCCATGCCCACACGGCCTTTTCTTATCTCCCCCAGTTCGCAGTCATCCATCTATCTTTTCTCCAGCTTTCCCATTTTCTTCCTAGTAGATTCCATCTCTTTGACTCCCAGGCTCTTGTGTTCAAAGTCCTTTGGCTTCTTCACTTCTTTGTTTGAGAGATATAGGAAGTATGGATCCCTCTACTTCTCTGACATGTTGGCTCCTCCTCCCCCCATCAGGCTTACAGCTTTTTGATTGTCAGTTGGGATATTTTCATTATTTTCCTTTTATTTATTTATTTTTTGAATCAGACTTTTATTAGTCTCCTGTTTTGCTTTTTTTCCCCAGGTTTATTTTAACAAATCAAAGCCCTCCTATTAAATATCCAAACAATCCTCAATGCAAGCAAGGAGCAACTCTGCAAAGGATTGACCAGTGGGAAATAGCAGCCATAACACAACAGGAAAGTACATACAGCACACACTAGAAACACTTCATGAAGTGCCAGGCCAAGAACATGGTATGACTTTTTTTAATATGGCATTACTATTAAGTACAGGGAAAAAAAACAAGTTTCAGAACACAAAAAAGAGAGAAACTTATCCAAAATTACAAGGTGGAGGAATTCTCCCCAAAAGAAAGGTCAAGAAAAAGTCACAACTAAAGACTTGCTTAAAACAGACATAAGCAATATATCCGAACAAGAATTTAGAATAACAGTCATAACCCTACTACCTGGCCTTGAAAGAAACATAGAAGACACCAGAGAAACCTTAGCTGCAGAGATTAAAGACCTAAAAATTAGTCACGCTGAAATTTTAAAGAATGCTATAACTGAGATGTAAAACCAACTGGAAATAATCACAACAAAGATTGAAGAAGCAGAGGAGAAAATAGATGATATAAAAGATAAAATTATGGAAAATAATAAATCTGAAAAGAAAACAATTAGACCACAAAGGTAGATATAGGGAACTCAGCATTTCCATAAACTGAAATAATATCCATATCATAGGAGACCTAGAAGGAGAACAGTGGGGAAAAGGGCAGAAGGTTTATTTGAACAAATTATATCTGAGAACTTCCCTAATCTGAGGAATGAAACAGGCATTCAATTCTAAGAGGCACAGAGAACTCTCCAAAAAAATTAAAAAAATAAAAATAAAAAAAGCAGGTAAACACCACAACATACTATAGTAAAACTTGCAAAATACAAAGGTAAAGAGAGAATTCTGAGAACATCTAGGGGGGAAAAGGTCCTTAACATACAAGGGTACACACATAAGTTTGCCAGCAGATGTGTCCACTGTAACTTGGCAGGCCAGAATGGAGTAACAGGGAATATTCAATGTGCTGAATGGGGAAAATATGCATTCAATAATTCTTCATCCAGCAAGCTATAATTCAGAATAGAAGGAAAGATAAAGAGTTTCCCAGACCAAACAACAAACAAACAAACTAAAGGAGTTTGGGACCACTAAACCAGTCCTGCAAGATATTTTAAGGGAAAGTCTTTAGATGGAGGGAAAAAAAGACCAAAAGAATGAAAACTACAAGGGACCAGAGAGCATCACCAGAAAAATCAACTGTACAGATAACATAATGGCACTAAATTCAAATCTTTAAAAAATAACTCTGAATTTAAATGCATTAAATGCTCCAACCAAAATACATAGGGTATCAGAAAGATAAAACAATGAGATCCATCTCTATGCTGCCTACAAGAGACTTATTTAAGGCTTAAAATCAACTGCAGATTGAAAGTAAGGGCACAAAGAACCATCTCTCATGTTAATGAATGTCAAAAGAAAGATGGAGTACCATACTTATATCAGAGAAACTAGATTTTAAACCAAAGATTGTAAAAAGATATAAATAAGGGCACTATATGACAATTAAGGGATCTATCCACCAAGAAGGTCTAAAATTGTAAATATTTATGCCCCTATTTTAGTAGAACCCAACAAGATAAATCAATTAATAACAAGCATAAAGAAACTCATCGATAATATTACCATAATAGAAGGGGATTTAACATTCCACTTACAGCAATGGACAGATCATTTAAGCAGAAAATCAACAAGGAAACAAGGTATAGGAATTACACAGTAGACTGAACCATCTTAAGAGCTATATATTCAGAGCATTCCATCCTAAAGCAGCAGAATACACATTCTTTTTGGGTGCACATGGAATATTCTCCAGAAAAGATCACATACTGGGTCACAAATCAGCCCTCAACAAGTACAAAAGATTGAGATCATAGAGTGTATAATTTCAGATCACAATACTATGAAACTAGAAGTCAACCATAAGAAAAAAAAATTGGAAAGCTCTCAAATACATGGAGGTTAGAGAACATCCTACTAAAGAATGAATATGTTAATCAGGAAATTAAAGAATTTGAAAAGTACATGGAAGCAATGAAAATGAAAACATAACAGTCCAAAACCTTTGGGTTGCAGGAAAGGAAGTACTAAGAAGAAAATATATTGTAATTTAGGCCTATGTCAAGAAACAAGAAAGGTCCAAAAAACACAACCTAACTTTACACCAAAAGGAACTAAAAATGGAAGAAAAAATAAAGCCTACAGACAGCAGAAGAAGGGAAATAATAAAGATTATAGCAGAAATAAATGATAGAGAAACAAACCAACCAATCTACCAACAAACAAAAACCACTAGGACATATCAATGAAACTATGAGATGGTTCTTTGGAAGAATAAACAAAATTGATAAGCCCTAACCAGACTTTCCAAAAAGAAAAGAGAAATGACCCAAATAGATAAAATCACAAATGAAATAGGAGAGATCACAACCAACTCCACAGAAATAAAAATAATTACAAGAGAATACTATGAAAAATTATATGCCAAAAAACTAGGTAATCTGAAACAAATGGAAAAATTCCTAGAAACTCACTAACTACCTTAACTGAAATATGAAGAAATAGAACAGTTGAACACACACATAACCAGCAGAGAAATTGAATCAGTAATGAAAAATTTCCTAACAAACAAAGAGTCAAGGGCTAGATGACTTCCTGGGCGTATTCTACCAGAAATTTAAAGGGGAGTTAATACATATTCCCCCCAAAATATTCTAAAAAATAGAAATATAAGTGAAACTTCTAAACTCATTCTATGAGTTTTCCCTTCATTATCTTGATTCCAAAACCAAACAATAACCACACTAAAAAGTAGAATTACAGGCCAATATCCATGAATAACGTGGATACAACAATTCTCAACAAGATACTAGCAAATCTAATTCAACAGTACATTCAAAGAATTATTCACCATGATTCAGTGGGATTTATTCCTGACCTTCAGGTCTGATTCAATATTCACGAATCAATCAATATGATACACCACATTAATAAAAGAAAGGATAAGAACCATATGATCTTGTCAACAGATGCAGAAAAAAAAAACCATTTGACAAAATACAGCATCCATTCTTGATAAAAACTCTCAACAAAGTAAGGATAGAATGAACATACCTCAGTATCATAATGGCCATATATGAAAGACCCACAGCTAATATTACCCTCAATAGTGAAAAGCTGAAAGCCTTTGACCTATAGTCAGGAATAAGATAATAATATCCACTCTCACAATTACTATGTACATAGAATTGGAAGCCTTAGCCTCAGCAATCAGATTACAAAAAGAAATGAAGGACATACAAATTGACATAGAAGAAGTCAAATTTTCACTCGTCACAGATGACATGATACTCTAGAAAACCCAAAAGACTCCACCAAGAAATTGATAGAACTAATACATTAATTCAGGAAAGTCGCAGGATATAAAATCAATATGCAGAAATCTATTGCATTTCTATACACCAATAATGAATCAACAGAAAAATAACTCAAGAAATGCAATTGCACCAAAACCAAGAACATACCTAGGAATAAATGAAAGAGCATCCCATGTTCATGGATTGGAACAAAAAAAAATTGTTAAAATATCTATACTAACAAAGAAATCTATAAATTTAATGCAATCCCTATAAAACTACCACCAGCATTTTTTGCAGAGTTTTAAAAAACAATCTTAAAATCTGTATGGAAACAAAAAAGACCCTGAATAGCCAAAGCAATCCTGAAAAAGAAAAACAAATCTGGAGATATCATGATTACATATTTCAAGCTATATTACAAAACTGTATTCATCAAAATATTATGGTACTAGCACAAAAACAGACACAGAGATAAATGCAAGAAAATAGAAAACCCAGAAATAGAGAAGTATATGGTAAACTAATCTTCAACAAAGCAGGAAACAATATTCAATTAAAAAAAGTCAGTCTCTTCAAAAAATGGTGTTGGAAAAACTTGAGGGCAACATGAAGAAGAATGAAACTGGACCATTTTCTTACACTATACCCCAAAATAAATTCAAAATGAATGAAAGGCCTAAATGTGATACAGGAAACCATCAAAATACTACAGGACAAAACAGGTAGCAATCTCTTTGACCTCAGTCATAGCAACTTCTTACTATACATGTTGCCAGAAGCAAAAGAAACAAAAGCAAACATGAACTATTTGGGACTTCATCAAGATAAAAAGCTTTTACACAGAGAAGGAAGCAATCATCTAAATTAAAAGGCAGCCTGCCGAAGGAGAGAAGATATTTGCAAATGATATATCTGATAAGTACTAGTATCCAAAATATATAAAGGATTTATGACACTCAACACCCAAACAACAAATAATCCAGTTAAGAAATGGGCAGAAGACATGAATAGACACTTTTCCAGGCAAGACATCCAGATGGCTAACAGACACATGAAAAGATGTTCAACATCACTCATCATTAGGAAGATACAAATCAAAACCAAAATGAGATACCACCTCCTACCTGTCAGAATAGCTAAAATTAACAACACAAGAAACAACAGGTGTTGGTGAGAATGCAAAGAAATGGGAATCCTCTTGCACTGCTGGTGAGAATGGAAACTAGTGCAGCCACTCTGGAAAACAGTGTGGAGGTTCCTCAAAAAGTTGAAAAATAGAACTAGCCTATGATTCAGCAATTGCACTGCTAGGTATTTATCCATAGGATAGAAAAATACTGATTCAAAGTCGTACATATATTCCAATGTTTATAGCACAATTATCAACTATAGCCAGACTATTGAGAAACCCAAATAAGCACTGACTGATAAATGGATAAAAAAGATGTGATATACATATATAGGAATATCACTTCATCATCAAAAATAATAAAATGTTACCATTTGCAACGATGTGGTTGGAGCTAGAATGTATTATGCTAACAAAATATGTGGAAATTAAGAAAGAAAACAGATGAGCATATGATAGAGAGGCGAAAAAGAATCAAGAGAGATATAAACCATAAGAGACCCTTAGAGATAGAGAACAGAATTTAGATGGAAGGAGGTGGGCCAGGGATCAGCTAGATAGCTCATAGGTATTAAGGAGGGCACTTGTTATGAGGACTGGGTGCTGTATGCAAGTGGTGAATCACTTAATTCTTCTCCTGAAATGAATATTGGACTGAATGTTAACCAACTTGAATTCAAATAAAAAAATTTAAAAGATAGAAAACCAATATAAGTATATATCTAAATAAGAATTTAGAACAACAGTCATAAAAATAGTAGCTGGGTTTGAAGAAAAGCATAGAAAAAAAAAACAGATTCCTTACTACAGAGATAAAAGACCTCAAAACTAGATAGGCTGAAATAAAAATTTTATAACTGAGATGAAAAACTGATGCAATCACAATGAGGATAAAAGAAGCAGAGAATTGAATAGGTGATATAAAAGATAAAATACATGGAAAATAAAGAAGCTGAAAAGGAGACGGAAAGAAAACTATTACAGCACATATGTAGACTTAGGGGACTCAGCTATTCTATAAAGCTCAATAATATCCTTTACAAGGGAATCCCAGAAGAAAAGTAGGAAAAAGGAACGAGATTTATTTGAACAAACTGTAGCTGAGAACTTCCCTAATCTTTGTAAGGAAACAGGCATTCAAGTCAAAGGGGCACAGACAATTCCCCTAAATATCAACAAAAACAGGTGAGCATCAAGACATATGATAGTGAAATTTGCAAAATACAAAGTTAAAGAGAGAATTCTGGAAGCATCTAGGGACTAAGGTCCTTAGACTCCAAGGGTAGACACATAAGGTTAGCAACAGACCTGTCCACAGAAATTTGGCAAGACAGAAGGGAGGGGCATGATATATTTAATGTGCTAAAAGGGAAAAATATGCAGCCAAGTATATTTTATCCAGCAAGGCTGTCATTCAGATAAGAAGGAGAGATAAATAGTTTCCAAGACAAACAAAAACTAGAGAAGATCGTAAACACTAAACCAGCTTTGCAAGAATTATTAAATAGGACTCTTTGAGCAGGAAAGAGAAACCAAAAGCAACACAGACTAGAAATAAACAGATAAATCTACAGGAACAATGAGTTTACAGGTAATACAATAGCACTAGTTTCATATTTATAAATAGTTACTCGGAATGTAAATGGACTAAATGCTCCAATCAAATAACATAGGTTATCAGAATGGATTTTTTAAAAAGGTCCATTGATATGCTGCCTACAAGAGACTCATTTTAGATGCAAAGATATCTCCAGATGAAAGTGAGGGGGTGGAGAACCATTTATCACACTAATGGACATCAACAGAAAGCTGGAGTAGCCATACTCACATCAAATAAACTAGATTTTAAACCAAAGATTATAATAAGAGATGAAGAAGGGCACTATATTATAATAAAGGGGTCCATCCAATAAGAACTTCTAACAATTGTAAATATCTATGCCTCCAACCTGAAGGCACCCAAATTTATAAATCAGTTAATAAGAAACTTAAAGAAACTCATTGATAATAAACAATAATAAAAGAGAACCTTAACATTGAATCTACTGCAATGGACACATCATCTAAGAGAAGATCAACAGGGAAATGATGGCATTGAATGAGACTCTGGCCAAGATGCACTTAACAGATATAGTCAAAGCATTTCACCTTTAAGAAGCAGCACTTAAGCGCTGCTCCAAAAGTAGCAATTTTCGAGTGCACATGAAATATTCTCCTAGGGTCACAAATCAGGCCTAAACTATACAAAAAACTGAGATCGTACCACGTATATTTTCACAAAACACCACTTGAAACTTGAAGTCAACCACCAGAAAGAATTTGGAAAGACCACAAATACATGGAGGTTAAAGAACATCCTACTAAAGAATGAATTTGTGAACTCGGTAATTGAAGAAAAATTTAAAAATATATGGAAGCCAGTGAAAATGATAACACAACAGTCCAAAACCTTTGAGATGCAGCAAAGGTGGTCATAAGAAGTATATAGCAATGAAGACCTTATTCAAGAATGAAGAAAATTCTAGGGGCACCTGGGTTGGTTGGTTAAGCATCCAACTTCAGCTCGGGTCATGATCTCATGGTTTATGAGTTCGAGCCCCTCATTGGGCTCAATGCTGTCAGCTCAGAGCCTGGAGCCTGCTTCAGATTCTGTGCCTTCCTCTCTCTCTCTGCCCTTACCCTGCTCACACTCTCTCTCACTCTCTTTCTCTTTCTCAAAAAGAAATAAAAACATTAATAAAAAAAAAAGAATAAGGAAAATTCTCAAATACACAACCTAATATTACACCTATAGGAGCTGAAAGAATAACAGCAAATAAAGCCCCAAAACAGCAAAAGAATGGAAATAATAAGGATTAGAGCAGAAATAAATTATATACAAACCAAAAAAAAAAATCAATAGAACAGATGAGCAAAAGTAGGAGCTGGTTCACTGAAATAATTACCAAAATTGATAGCGCCAAGCCAGACTTATCAAAAAGAAAATAGAAAGGATCCAAATAAATAAAATCATAAATTAAAGAGGAGAGATCACAACCAACACCTCAGAAATGCAAACAATTATAGCAGAATATTATGAAAAAATATATGCCCACAAACTGGGAAATCTGGAAGAAATGAATAAATTCCTAGAAACATGAACTTTCATACTGAAATAGGAAGAAATAAAAAATTTGAACAGACCCCTAACAAGCAAGAAATTGAAACAGTAATCAAAAATCTCCCAACAAGCAAGAGTCCAGGGTCAGATGGCTTCCCAGGGGAATTCTATCAAACATCTGAAGAATTAATTCATATCCTTTTGAAGCTGTTCCAAAAAATATAAATGGAAAGAAAACTTCCAAACTCATTCTATGAGGCCAGCATTATCTTGATTCCAAAACCAAAGACCCAACTAAAAACAATTACAGACCAATATCCCTAATGAACCTGGATGCAAAAATTCTCAACAGATAGCAGCAAATTAAATCCAATAATGCATAAAAAGAGTTGTTCACCATTATCAAATGGCATTTATTCCTGGGATGCAGAGGTGGTTGAGTAAATGCAAATCAATCAATGTGATATTCCACATTAATAAAAGAAAGGACAAGAACCATATAATTATCTCAATAGATGAAGCAAAAGCATTTGCGACAATACAGCATGCTTTCTTGTTAAAAACCTTTTGGAAAATAGGGATAGAAGGAACATACATCAATATCATAAAGGCCATATTTGAAAGACCCACAGTTAATATCATCCTCAGTGGGAAAAAAACTGAGAGCTTTTCCCTTAAGGTCAGGAACAGAACAGGGATTTCCGCTCTCACCACTGTTATTCAACGTAGTGCTGGAAGTCATAGACTAAGTGCTCAGTCAACAAAAAGAAATAAATCACCCAAACAAGGCACCCAAACCAGCAAGGAAGAAGGAAAACTTTCACTCTTCACAGATGACATGATACTCTATGTGTAAAATCCTAAAGACTCCACCAAAAAATTGCTAGAACTGATACATGAATTCAGCAAAGTTTCAGGATGTGAAATAAATGTACAGAAATCTGTTCTATTACTATATACCAATAATGAAGCAGGAGGAAAATAAATCAATGAATTGATCCCATTTACAATTGCACCAAAAACCATAATATAGCTAGGAATAAACATAACCAAAGAGGTAAGAGATGTGTACTCTGAAAACTATATAACACTTATAAGGAAATTGAAGAAGACACAAATAAGTGAAAAAACATCCCATGTTCATAGCTTAGAACAAATATTGTTAAAATGTCTATGCTACCCAAAGCAATATGCACATTCACTGCAATCTCTATCAAAATAGCACTGGTACTTGTCACAGAAATAGAACAAACAATTATAAAATTTGTATGGAACCACAAAAGATCCCAAATATCCAAAGTAATGTTGAAGGAAAAAAAAGGGGGGGGGGAGGAGGGAGGGGGGAGGGATCACAATTCCAAACTTCGAGTTGTATTACAAGTTGCAATCATCAAGATAGTATGGTACTGGCACAAAAACAGACACATAGATCAATGGAACAGATAGAGAACCCAGAAATGGATCCACAAGTATATGGTCATCTAACCTTTGATGAGGCAGGAAGAATATCCAATGGAAAAATGTCAGTCTCTTTAAAAAATGGTATTGGGAAGTTGGACAGCAACATGCAGAAGACTGAAACTGGACCATTTTATTACACCATATGCAAAAATAAATTCAAAGTGGTTGAAAGGACTAAATGTGAAACAGAAAACCATCAAAATCCTAGAGGATAACCTCTTTGACACTGGCAGCAACCTCTTTGACATAGGCCATACCAACTTCTTAGTAGACATATCTCCATAGTCAAGGGAAACAAAAGCACAAATACAGAGAAAGGGGAACCCTCTTACACTGTTGATGGGAAGGCAAACTGGTGCACCCACTCTGGAGAATGGCATGGAAGTTCCTCAAGAATGTAAAAATGAACTACCATTTGATCCTGCAATTGTGCTGTTAGGTATTTACTCAAAGGATACAAAAATACAGATTCTATGAGTTATACACACTCCGATGTTTATACAGGCATTTTCAACAATAACCAGACTATGGAGAGAGCCCAAATGTCTATCAATGTGTGAATGGTATGTGTGTGTGTGTGTGTATATATATATATATATATATATTACATCAAAAGATAGTATATATATATATATATATACACACACATAATATACATTGAAAGATATATTATATATATATATATATATATATATATATATATATATATCATCAAAAAGAATGAAATCTTGCCATTTGCAAGGGCATGGATGGAGCTAGAATGTATTAGAATGTATTATGCTAAGGGAAATATTCAGCCAGAGAAAGAAAAATATCATATGATTTCACTCATGTGTAATTAAAGGAAAAAAAACAGATGAACATATGGGAGGGGATGGAACAAAAGAAAAGAGAGAGAAACAAAACACAAGAGATGCTTAATTATAGAGAACAAACAGGGTTGATGGAGGGAGGGAGGTGGGAGATAGGCTAGATGGGTGATGGGTATTAAGGAAGACACGTGTTGTGATGAGCACAGGGTGTTGTATGGTTCACTGAATTCTATTCCTGAAACCAATATTGCACAGTATATTAACTAACTAAAATTGAATTACAAAAATATTTTAAAGAAACAAATAATGAAATCTTGACATTTTCAATGACATGGATGGATTAGAATGTATTATGTTAAGCAAAATAAGTCAGTCAGAGAAAGAACAATGCCATATGATTTCACCTATATGTAGAATTTAAAAAACAAAACAGATGAACATAGGGGAAGAAAAAAAAAAAGAAAATAAGATGAAAACATGTAGGTAAACCATAAGAGATTCTTAACAATAGAGAACAATCTGAGGGTTACTGGAGGGGAGGTGGGTGGCGAGATGAGCTAAATGGGTGAAGGGCATTAAGGAGGACACTTGTTGTGATGAGCACTTGGTGTTGTATGTAAATGATGAGTCACTAAATTCTAGTCCCGAAACAAATATGACACCATATTGTTAACTAAGTTGAATTTAAATATAATCTTGGAAATAAAGAATGAGAAAGAAAGAAGAAGAAAGAAAGAAAGAGAAAGAAAGAAAGAAAGAAAGAAAGAAAGAAAGAAAGAAAGAAAGAAAGAAAATCTTGGATGAGAAAAAAAAATAGGGTCCCTGAATTTGGTCCTCCCAGTGGAATCCAGGAAGCCCCAGGCTGCAGTTTTCTAATCCTTAAGTGTACCTAGTTCCCTATAATTTAACTACCTCTCTTCTAAAGGAATATAAGAAAAACAGTTCTCTAATTTAATGTGGGTTCCATAATAGGGTACTGAAAAAGAGAACCTTAACACTGTTTCTCCTGGTCCACCAGGGGCACAAGAACCATTCCTCACTCTCATTCCCATACTCCTGCCTATCCCTCAGCTGCTTTCTCAGAGTCAGAGCCATTCACTTACAATGTCCTCAAAGGCAGCCTTACCACAAGCTCACTACCTTGAGCAGCAGACCCCTCACTCCCTACACCCATGCCCTTGCTACTCCCATGTGTGTCCAAACCTGTTGTTGAAGGTCCTCAAGACCACCCTCAGATTTAACAGAAGGACTCGCAGAACTGAGAAAAGCTGTTATACTCATGGTAGTGGTTTATTACTGTGAAAGAATATATATTAAAACTGGCAAAGATAAAACTTTTAGGGTCCAGGAAAGACCAGGTTCAGGCTTCCAGTTTTCCTCTTCCAGTAGTCATATGGACAGTGCTTAATTCTCCTATCAGTGATGTATGACAGCCCACAGAAGGTTACCTGGGACTTGGTGTCCAGGGTTTTTTTTTGGAGGGAGTCAGTCACATAGTTATGATTGCCTGCCTGGGGGGCTGACCTTAGTCTCCAGACCCTCCAAAGGTCAAGTTAATACCACATGGCTCAAGGTCCCCAACGTAAGTCAAGTTGTTGGCATAGATTATCTGGGATGGCCCAAGCCCCAGTTAAACAAAGACAATTTTATCAGGTACAATATTCCAAGGGTTTATAGTTACCTCCCAAGAGCCACAGAAGACCTTGTTTGGAATGTGTAGGTTTAGACCATCCAGAACTTCTGAGTTAACTTTTTACTGCAAAGACCACAGAGAAGGTTTTCATTTTACAGGCCTTTGCCAAAGTACAAATTAGCTATAAAGTCTTCGGTTGCAAGGGTCTGGACTTTTTTTCAAAACATTTTTTTTAAAAGTATCTTAGACCATCTTCTTGCAATTCTCCATCAAAGTACATATTTCTTATTGAATAAAAGAGATAACATAACATTGAATGGAGCATTCTAAAAATTTCCCAAAATTTGGGAAAATTCAAAAAGCATAACCCATATTCCACACCCATAATTAAAGATTTTCTCAAAATTGCCTGCAGCACACGCAGTACACCTTGCCATCACCTCTGGGTTCCACTGCTCTAGTCTCATAATTAGCACACAGAGAAGAGGACAGTGTGGGCGTCTCTGAAGCAAATGAACTATAGGCAGGGTTTTCTCATCATTCATAGAACCATTAAAGAAATTTGAAAAGTCCAGAATTCTAAAAAATGAAATAGACAAGACAAAATTTCAGAGCATCACACCTGGTAGAGAGAAACTCTGCACAACTTTTGTTTCATTTATGACTGCATGAGTATGTAACTGTGTGTATCACTATGTGTGTAAATGTGTATGGGAGAGTGTGTGGTTTGCATGTGGTGTGTGTGATATGTGGGAAGGAGCGTGTGTGGTGTGGGGGTGTACATGTGGCATGTGTTTGGTGTGTGGTTTGTGTGTGCCTGTGTGTGGTGTGTGGTGTGTGTTTATATACATGAGTGGACTGGGTCCATTCACAACATGGATTATCTTATGGCCCTTTGGCTATTTGGAGGTAGCATGATATGTGGTGAAGGGTCACACTTGAGGGACTGGAGGTCTGAACTTAAATCTGGGCCCTGCCTCTTAGGAGCCTTGTAACCTTGGACAAATTTCTTGATCTCTTTGGGTCTTAATTTTATTATCTGAGAATTATGGACATAATAATTATGGACCTACTGCACAATGTCATTAGAATTAAATAAAAAAGATATCAAATGTAAAACATTTAGCACCTCACTCTGTGAGGTCATTTGTTTTGTTATTTTCATCTTTCCTGTTATTACTATAGGATATGGTCAAATGTGTTTAAGAAAAACTAACTTAGAGGACAGGATTAATGAAGCCAAAGCCCATGCCTCCCATCAAGCCAGTCTATATTCTTTTTTTTTTTTAAGTTTTTTTTTAATTTAATTAATTTATTTTTTCTTGAGAAAGAGCGAGAGTGTGCATGAGCAGGGGAGAGGGAGAGAGAGAACCTCAAGCTGGCTCCTCATTGTCAAAGTGGAGCCTAATGCAGGGCTCAACCATGAACCATGAAACCATGACCTGAGCTGAAATCAAGAGCTGGACACTAAACTGACTGAGCCACCCAGGTGTCCTAAGCAAGTCATGTTCTTCTTCTTCTTCTTTTTTTTTAATATTTACTTACTTTGAGAATGAGAGAGAGAGTGTGAGTTGGGGAGGGACAGAGAGAGAGGGAGAAATAGAATGCCAAGCAGGATCTGGCTGTCAGCACAGAGCCTGACACAGGGCTCGAACCCACCAACGGTGAGATCACGACCCAAGCCAAAATCAAGAATCGGATGCTTAACCAACTGTAACACCCAGGCAACTCCATATTCTTTAGAGCCTAAGGAAGGGATGGTGGTTTTACACAGTCAGGCCTGATGGAGGGACATCCTCTTAAGAGTACAAGTTCCCCTGCTGGTAGTGAGTGAAGACACTTCACAAAGAAATAGCTGGCTACTTATCTAGGCTGGAACAGTCTGCTTGTAGTGTCAGGTTTGTTTTCTCCTAACTCAAAACCTTTCTGTGCTATTCAATGCTAACATTATCACTAACAAGGCAGTTTGACATCAGTTACTCCCTGATATGGTGCTCTAGGGAGGAAACGATATCCTTTCTGCGGCATTCTTGCCAAAAATGCATGACCTCTATTAAATAATGAGAAAACAGCCAACAAACCAAAACTGTGGGTCACTCAGTAATCTTAAAATATGTCAAAGTTAGAAAAGAATAAGGATTGGCTAGAGATGGAAAGAGACTAAAAGTACATTCTAGCCAAATGCAATACAGGGTCCTGGTTGGACACTAGTGAAAAAACTCATGAAAAGTGAAAAAATAGTTTAGTTAACTTCTAACTGGTTTTAACAACTGTGTTATGCTTACATAAAACGTTAGCACCAGGAATAGCTGGGTGAAAAGTATTTTCTTTTACTATTTTTGTAATTTTTATATAAGTCTAAAATATTTTAAAATAAATATAAATGTGTATGTTACATATGCATACACACATACGCACATACACATATAAATAAATAAATATATATATGCAGATAAACATATACAAATATGATCTATCTTGAGTGTATTGGCTGCCAGGGAGCCACCAGGTTTTACCCTCTTGAGATTTTTCTGATTAGCATGCTCTTTGAAAAATTATGATTCTTCCATTATAAATTCCCTATTGATTGCTTTCATTATCAAAGAAAAGTAAGCACTATTTTGTAAAAAAGTTTCCTATTGAACCCTCCAGGGAAGATTCCCAAGTGTCAGTGGTTAATGAGGACTTATGGTGATCACTTGGCCTCTGCCAGCACTCCTATTCCCCAAAATGCCAGGCTAGGGCCACATAGACACAGCCTTTCATAAAGTGCTGCCTCCCCCTTACAGAGAAAAGAAGCACGTGGCAAGAGTCCAGCATGGGCTTGCAGGAAGCTGGGATTTTTTAACTCTATAAATATAATTCCCCAACATGGAAATCAAACCCTCCAAACACCATCTTCCACTCCAACACCTGGAAAGATATCGTTCCCTCTTCACTTGCATAGTTTGTTCAATACCTGAGACTGTATGATTTGAATGCAAAGAGATCGAACTTTTAGATGGTGCAAAATTGATTCCTGAAGGAGTCCTGACAGTAATGAATCCCTTGGTACCAAATCAAAAATCGCCCTCATTTCTCAGCACAAGAGAGCAATTAGTCTCTAAGGTGAGAGCTCATTTAGGTGATCACCTTAGGATTGATATAAGCAATACTATTTCTTTCTATTAATAGAAGCACACTCAAGTATCAGACTGGTGATATTAATAGTAATACTTTGCACATCTATATTATTGACAATTCTATCCTCTATCTTTATATTAATAAAGTGAACATTGCTGAAGAAACCTGACACATAGCAGCCTCTGAGAGCTCTACCTTCATTACTTTGCCAGTTCAGATGTGAGGCAAGTTGGTGTAAACTGGAGGTGACCTCAGCAAGTCCTTTAGCAAAAATTTTTTAGACAAAATATATTAAGACATATTATTAAAGGAACACATTTTTTGTTGATGTGCACATACAGGATAGGAAAGCTTGTTGGGAAGAGATCTGTTTCCAAGGTAGGCTAAGACCAGAAGCTTGGGTGGAAAAGGTAGAAAATGGCAGCAGAGTAGGAGGACTCTAGGCTCATCTTGTCCCACAAATACAGCTTGATAACTATCCGATCATCCTAAATATATCAGAAATTGACCTGAAGACAGACATAAAAACTCTACAGGTAAATAGAGAGAAAAGGCCAAATCAAAGAAGGTAGGAAGTGAGGAGACATGGTTTAGGAGAAAGACAGATGGTGGTGCTGTGGAGGAAGGAGAGAGCTGTGGTTGCAAAGAAGGGTTAGAGAGAGTAGAGCACACAGGGGAATGGACAAGGAGAAAATTTTGGTAAAAACATTATCTGGGTAAAAAAGAGGGGCTGATTTTTGTGAGTTCTTGCAACCAGCAGGGCTTAGCCTGGGATTTCAAAGGTCAGTGGGTTTGACTGGGATACAGCCCTAATGGCATTGCCCTGCTCCTGGAGAGGAGGCAGGCAAACAACTGGGAGACAGACAGCATGGAAATAGCTATAGGAAGAACACCAGGGACATACAGCAGGGAGATTATTCATTCTTCTTGGAGAGTCTACCTGAGAAGCAACATTCACAGAGAGTCCTGTCCAGAGCTGGTCAACAGCATCTGCCTTCACCACTCTTCAGCATGAATACAGAGCCACCTGCAGGAAGCAGCACAGCAGCAGCACTGACTGCCTAACTTGCTTACACCAAGAGCCAAACCCCTGCACTCTGGCAAGACAGCCCTTCTCAGTCAAGTTTGTCTCAGTCCCAGCATAGTGGGCCCCTCCCCTAGAAAATCAGCTCAAACCCCTGCCCACACCATGTCTCTAAAGCCTGGAGTTTCAAAGGTCAGTATACAAGCTGGGATAGAGCCTGGAGGGCACTACGCTGCTCTTGGAGAGAAGGCAGGCAAAAAACCCAGAGGCAGACAGTGTGGAAACAGCAATCTGAAAAACACCTGGGACACACAATGGGGAAGATTATGTCCTCTCTTGGGAGCTCTTTCCTGAGAGGCAGCATAGATGGTGACACCTCTCTGGAGACAAAGGAGCTGGCTGGTGCCATTTGCCTCCCCCATTCCTCAACGTAAGCACAGAACCACTTATGGGAAGCAGTGCAGTGCTGACTTTCGCTGAATAACTTGATTATACCAATAACTTGCTTATCCCACACCTCTGCACTTCGGTGAGATTACCCTTCTCAGTCAAGCTCGCTTCAGTCAACTGCAGCAGTCCTGTTCCCCAGAAGACCCATAGAAAATGCTGCCCATAACACATCTCCTGGAAGAGTTCTGCAAGGCTCCATTTCTACTGAAAGTACTATCAGGTCTCATTTCACAAGCAGACCAGAGCACACCTAGGTAAAACTCACCACATCCTGGCCAAGAAATAAACACTGCCCAAGGCAGGCAAGGACAGCCTCTGCAAACAGCTGGCCTGAGGGATAGAGCAGCCAAAACACAACAGCAGACTTCACAAGAGACACTCCCTCAAGGGCAAGGCCCTGGACACTACATAACTTCTTCTTCATAAAGCCATTACCTTAAGGAGCAGGAAACATAGCGGACTTTTCTAACATTGAGAGGAAGGCAAAGACAGACAAAATGCCAAGATGGAGGGATTCATCCCAAATGAAAGAGCAAGTTAAGACAATGGCCAGAAATATAAGCAAAACAGATATAAGTAATTGCCTGATGGAGAATTTAAAACAACACTCATAAGGACACTAGCTGGGCTTGGAACAAAAATGGAAGACTTCAGGAAAACCCTTACCACAGAGATAAAAGAGTTAAAAAGAACTGTTAATATGTCTATACTATCCAAAACAATATACACATTCAATACATCCCTATCAAAGTGCCACCAGCATTTTTCACAGAGCTAGAACAAACACTGCCAACATTTGTATGGAAACATAAAAGACCCTGACTAGGCAAACTAATCTTGAAAAAGAAAAGCAAAGTAGGACACTTCCCAATTCTAGACTTCAAGTTATATTTCAAACTGTAGTACTTAAGACTGTATGGTACTGACACAAAACCAGACAAATAGATTAATAAAACAGAACAGAAAACCCAGAAATGGACCCACAATTATATGGTCCACTAATCTTCAACAAAGAAGGAAAGAATAGCCAATGAGGGGGAAAAAAAAAAAACAGCCTCTTCAACAATTGGTGTTGGAAAACAATCAACAAAACTAAAAGGCAACTTTTCAAATGAGAGAAGATATTTGCAAATGACATATCTGATAAGGGGTTAGGATCCAAAATCTATAAAGAACTTATCAAATTCAATACCCAAAAAACAACCCAATTAAAAATGGGCAGAAGACATGAACAGACATTTTTTCAAAGAAGACATCCAGATGGCTAATAGACACATGAAAAGATGCTCAACATTACTCATCATCAGAGAAATATAAATCAAAAGCACAGTAAGATACCACCTCACACCTGTCAGAATGGCTAAAATTAAAACACAGGAAATAACAGCAATGGCAAGGATGCAGAGAAAGATGAACACTCTTACACTGTTCGTGGAAATGCAAACTATTGCAGCCACTCTGGAAAACAGTATGGAGTTTCCTCAAAAAGTTAAAAATAGAACTTACCCTATGATCCAGAAATTGCATTACTAGTTATTTACCCAAGGATACAAAAATACAAATTCAAGGCATACATGCACCTCAATGTTTATAGCAGCGTTGTCAGTAATAGCCAAACTATGGAGAGAGCCCAAATTTTCATTGACTGACGAATGGGTAAAGAAGATGTGGTACATATATATATACAATAGAATATTACTCAGCCATAAAAGAATGAAACCTTGCCATTGGCAATGTGGATGGAGTTAAAAGTATATTATGCTAAGTGAAATAAGTCAGAGAAAGACATATACAATATGATTTCACTCATATGCGGAATTTAAGAAACAAAACAGATAAACATAAAGGAGGGGGAAATACAGAGGAAAACAAACCATAAAAGTTATCTTTTTAAGAAAGAGAACAAACTGAGTTGATGAAGGGAGGTGGGTGGAGGGGGTAGGCTAGATGGGTGATGGGTATTAAGTAGGGTACTTGTTATGATGTGCTCCGTGTTGTAAGTGATGAATCAATTACTGATTTCTACCTCCGAAACCAATATTGCACTGTATGTTAACTAGAAATTAAATAAAATTTTGAAAAAAATAAATAAATATGTTAAAAAATATATTTGCAAATCAATGTGTTACATGATATCAATTATAGAATATTTAAGAACTATATTATATTTTCAATAGATGCAGAAAAAGCATTTGACAAAGTACAACATTCATTGTAGAGAAAAACTGTCAACAAATTAGGTTTACAGGGAACAAACCTCAATATAATAAAGGGCACTTATGAATAACCCACACCTAATATCATGGAATGGGGAAAAACTGAGAGGTTTCCCTCTGTGGTCAGGAAGAAGACAGGGTTGTCCATTCTCACCATTGTTATTTAAATAATGCTGGAATTCCTAAGCACAGCAATCATACAAAAAATGAAAAGTCATTCAAATTAGCAAGGAAAAATTCAAACTCTATTTGCAGATGACATGATACTCTTCTTTTTAATTAAAAAAATTTGTTTGTTTATAAATTTGTTTATTTATTTATTTATTTTTAATTTACATCCAAGTTAGTTAGCATATAATGCAATAATAATTTCAGGAGTAGATTCCAGTGATTCATCTCCTTTGTATAACACCTAGTACTCATCCCAACTTAATGCCCCTTACCCATTTAGCCCATCCTCCCAACCACAGCCCCTCCATCAACCCACAGTTTGTTCTCTATATTTGTCTCTTATGTTTTATCCCCCTCCCTCTTTTTATATTATTTTTGTTTCCCTTCCTTTGTGTTTATCTGTTTTGTATATTAAATTCCACAGATGAGTGAAGTCATATGATATTTGTCTTTCTCTGACTAATTTCACTTAACACAATACCCTTTAGTTCCATCCACTTTGTTCCAAATGGCAAGATTTCATACTTCTCGATGGTCAAGTAATACTCCATTGTACACGTATATACCACATCTTCTTTATCCATTCATCTGTTGATGGACATTAGGGCTCTTTCCATACTTTGGCTAGTGTCAATACTGCTGCTATAAACATTGGGGTGCATGTGCCCCAACAAAATAGCACACCAGTATCCCTTGGATAAATACCTAGTAATGCAATTGCTGGGTCATAGGGTAGTTCTACTTTTAACTTTTTGAGGAACCCTCATGCTGTTTTCCAGAGTGGCTGCACCAGTTTGCATTCCCACCAACAATGCAAAAGATATCCTCTTTCTCTGCATCCTCGCCAACATCTGATGTTGCCTGAGTTGTTAATGTTAGTCATTCTAACTGGTGTGAGGTGGTATCTCATTGCGGTTTTAATTTGTATTTCCCTGATTATGAGTGATGTTGAGCAATTTTTCATGTGTCCATTAGCCATCTGGATGTCTTCTTTGGAGAAGTGTCTATTCATGTCTTTTATCCATTTCTTCACTGGATTATTTGTCTTTTGGGGTGTGGAGTTTGATAAGTTATTTATAGATCTTGGATACTAACCCTTTACCTAATATGTCATTTGCAAATATCTTCTCCCATTCAATTGTTTTCCTTTTAGTTTTAATGATTGTTTCCTTCACTGTGCAGAAGATTTTTATTTTGATGAGGTCCCAATAGCTCATTTTTTCTTTTGTTTCCCTTGCCTCCAGAGACATGGTTGAGCAAGAAGTTGCTGTGGCTGAGGTCATAGAGGTTTTTGCCTGCTTTTTTTCGCTAGGATATTGGTGCCTTCCTGTCTTATGTTTAAGTCTTTCATCCATTTTGTGTTTATTTTTGTATATGGTGTAACAAAATGGTTCACGTTCTTTTTTCTGCATGTCGCTGTCCAGTTTTCCCTACACCATTTGCTGAAGAGACTGTCTTTATTCCATTGGATATTCTTTCCTGCTTTGTCAAAGATTAGTTGGCCATACGTTTGTGGGTCCATTTCTGGGTTCTCTATTCTGTTCTAAAGATCTAAGTGTTTGTTTTTGTGCCAATACCATACCATCTTGATGATTACAGCTTTGTAATACATCTTGAAATACGAGATTGTGATACCTCCAGCTTTGGTTTTCTTTTTCAGGATTGCTTTGGCTATTCAGGGTCTTTTCTGGTTCCATACAAATTTTAGGATTGTTTGTTCTGGCTTTGTGAAGAATGCTGGTGTTATTTTGATAGCTATTGCATCAAATATGTAGATTGCTTTGGGTAGTGTCAATATTTTAATAATATTTGTTCTTCCAATCCATGAGCGTGAAATATTTTTTTTTCTTTTTTTTGTGTGTGTCTTCTTCCATTTATTTCATTCGCTTTCTGTAGTTTTCAGTTTATAGATTTTTCACCTCTTTGGTTAGGTTTATTCCTAGATATTTCATGGCTTTTGGTGCAATTGTAAATGGAATTGATTTCTTGATTTCTGTTTCTATTGCTTCATTGTTGGTGTATAGAAATCCAACTGATTTCTCTGCATTGATTTTATAGCCTGCAACATTGTTGAATTTATGGATCAGTTCTAGCAGGCTTTTTGGTGGAATCTTTTGGGTTTTCCACCTAGAGTTATCATGTCTTCTGTGAAGAGTGGAAGTTTGACTTCCTCATTGCTGATTTGGATGCCTTTTATTACTTCATATTGTCTGATTGCTGACAGTAGGACTTCCAATACTATGTTGAATAACAGTGGCTAGAATGGACATTACTGTAGTGTTCTTGACCTTAGTGGGGGAGCTCTCAGTTTTTCCTCATTGAGGATGTTATTAGTGGTGGGTCTTCCATACATGACTTTTATGATCTTGAGGTATGATGCTTCAATCCCTACTTTCTTGAAGGTTTTTTTTAATCAAGAAAGGATACTGTATTTTGCTGAATGCTTTCTCTGCATCTATCGAGAGGACCATTTGGTTCTTTTCCTTTCTTTTATTGATATAATGTATCACAATGATTTTTTGGTGTATATTGAACCAGCCCTGCATCCCAGGTATAAATCCCGCTTGGTTGTGGTGAATAATTATTTTAATGTATTATTGGATACAGTTGGCTAGTAACTTGTTGAGGATTTTTGCATCTATGTTCATCTGGGAATTGGTTGCTAATTCTCCTTTTTAGCAGGGTCTTTGTCTGGTTTTGAAATCAAAGTAATGTTGGCTTCATAGAATAAGTTTGGGAGTTTTCCTTCCATTTATATTGTTTGGAACAGCTTCAAGAGTATAGGTGTTAACTTCTTTAAATGTTTGGTACAATTCCCCTGGAAAGACATCTAGTCCTGGACTCTTGTTTTGGGGGAGATTTTCGATTTGTTTATTGGTTATGGGTCTATTCAAATTTTCTATTTTTTCTTGTTTCAGTTTTGGTAGTTGATATGTTTCTAGGAACTTGTCTTCTTCCAGATTGCCCAATTTATTGGCATATAACTGCTCATAATATTTTCTTATTGTTTTTGTTTCTGCAGTGTTGGTTGTGATCTCTCCTCTTTCATTCTTTATATTATTTACTGGGTCCTTTCCTTTCACTTTTTGATCAAACTGGCTAGGGGTGTATCAATTTTGTTAATTCTTTCAAGGAACCAGATCCTGGTTTCATTGATCTGTTCTACTGTTTTTGTTGGCTGGTTGGTTGGTTGGTTGGTGGGGTTTTTTTGTGGGGTTTTTGTTGTTTTTGTTTTGTTTTGTTTTGTTTTGTTTTTTGGGGGTTTCAATAGCATTGATTTCTTCTCTAATCTCATTAGTTCTCATCTTCTGCTGGTTTGGGGGTTTTATTTACTGTTGTTTTTCCAGCTCTTTAAGGTGTAAGGTTAGGTTGTGTATCTGAGATCTTACTTCCTTCTTTAGGAAGGCCTGGATTTCTATCTACTTTACTCTTATGACTGACTTTACTTCATCCCAGGGGTTTTGGGCTTTGGTGTTATCCTTTTCACTGGCTTCCATGTACTTTTTAATTTCCTCTTTAACTTCTTGGTTAGCCCATTTATTCTTTAGTAGGATGTCTTTTAGTCTCCAAGTATTTGTTGTCTTCCCAAATTTTTTCTTGTCGTTGATTTTGAGATCATAGCATTATGGTCTGAAAATATGTATTGTCTTATCTTGATCTTTTTGTACTTGTTGAGGGCTGATTGGTGTGCCAGTATGTGATGTATTCTGGAGAATGTTCCATGTGCACTGGAGAAGAAAGTGTATTCTGATGGTTTAGGGTGAAATGTTCTGAATATAAATGTCAACTCCATATATCTGGTTCAGTGTGTCATTCAGAACCATTGTCTCCTTGTTGATTTTTTGATTAGATGATCTGTCCATTGCTGAAAGCAGGGTGTTGATGTCTCCTACTATTGTGGTATTATTGTCAATGAGTTTCTTTACATTTGTGATTAATTGATTTATATATTTGGGTGTCTCACATTTGGAGCATAAATGTTTACAATTGTCAGATATTCTTGGTGGATAGACCCCTTATTATGATATAATGCCATACTTCATCTTTTTTTACAGTTTCTGTTTTAAAATCAGATTGCCTGATATAAGTATGGCTACCCCAGCTTTCTTTTGGCAACCATTAGCATGATAGATTGTTCTCCATCCCCTTACTTTCAATCTGAAGGTGTCTTTAAGTCTAAAGTGGGTCTCTTGTAAACAGCATATAGATGGATCTTGTTTTCTTATCCATTCTGTTACCCTATGTCTTTTGATTGAAGCGTTTAGTCCATTCACATTTCGAGTGAGTACTGAAAGATATGAATTTATTGCCATTGTGTCGCCTGTAGAGTTTGAGTTTTGGGTGATGCTCTCTCGTCCTTTCTGATCTTTGTTGCTTTTCCTTTTTGTTTTTTTTTCAGCTTTTCTCCCTCAGAGAGTCCCCCTTAAAATTTCTTGCAGGGCTGGTTTAGTGGCCACAAACTCTTTAATTGTTGTTTGTCTGGGAAAGTCTTTATCTCTCCTTCTATTTTGAATGAAAGCCTTGCTGGATAAAGAATTCTTGGCTGCATATTTTTCTGAATCAGTACATTGAATATATCCTGCCACTCCTTTCTGGCCTGCCAAATTTCTGTGGATAGGTCTGCTGTGACCATGATCTGTCTTCCCTTATAAGTTAAGGACTTTTTTTCCTTTGCTGCTTTCATGATTTTTTCCTTGTCTGTATTTTGTGAATTTGACTATGATATACTTTGTTGATTGTAGATTTTTGTTTAATCTAATTGGAGTTCTCTGTGCTTCCTCGATTTCGATGTCAGTGTCTTTCCCAGGTTAGGAAAGTTTTCCACTTTGATTTGCTCACATAAACATTCTACCCCCTTTTGTCTCTGTCTTCTGGGAGCCCTATGATATGGGTGTTATTCCTTTTTAAGTAGTCACTGAGTTCTCTGTTTCTTATATCAGCTTTTTTGCCTTAGTCTCCCTCTCTTTTTCTGCTTCATTATTCTCCGTAAGTTTGTCCTGCATATTGCTGATTTACTGCTCTGTTTCATCCATCTTTGCCACCATCACTTCCATTCAAGACTGCATCTCAGTTATAGTATTTTTAATTTTGTCCTGACTAGATTTTACTTCTTTTATCTCTGTAGACAGGGATTTTAATGTATTTTCAACCTCAGCTTGTATTCTTATTATCATGATTCTAAATTCTGGTTCAGACATCTTGCTTGCACTTGTGTTGATTAAGTCCCTGGCTGTCATTTCTTCCCATTCTTTTTTTTTTTTTTTTTTTGAAGTGAATTTCTTTCTTTTGTCATTTTGGAGGAAAATAAAGAATTAATAAAATAAAAAATTAAAATTAAAAAATTAAAAACAACACAAAAATATCAAATAAAGAATGCTATATCCTAGGTGTGTTTTGGTCTGGTTGTTGAAAGAAGCTTGATAGAATAGAGAAAAAATGGAAAGAAATGAAAAGGAATAAAATGTGGGAGAAAAGTGGGAAAACGTTTAAAATTTAAAAAATGAATACAATAAAATAGAATAAAATGAAATTATGAAAGTAAAATAGAATTAAAAATAAAAAAATGTAGTAGGAAAAAATAAAAGAAAAAAATTTATAAAAATAGAAAATAATTTTTTTCCTCTTTCTGTTCATGAATAAGAAAAGAAATAGAAAAAAATTGAATAGACGGAACAGCAAACAGAATGAAATATGATTGAGATTACATCCTGTTTCCCCTAGAAGTCAAACTATGAAGCACTTTATAGTCTGTAAACTAAGCAAACAGACTTGTGGTGTTCTTCTAGAGAGGTTGGCACAGACGGGTCTTGGTGTAATGGCTCCATTCTCCACTAGATTGTGCTGTTTAGCTTACTGGGGAAGATTGTTGTGGCACCTGCAAGCCTGTATGCACATGTGCAGGACAAGTGAAAATGGGGTCACCCAGCTACCCAGTCTCTAGCATCAGAACTCTATGCTTTCACTGATAGGCAATCAAGCACCCCTGCTTTGTCCCTGGATTCCATCTACTCCGCACTTCTATGCTCTGACCAAACCGTCAGCATGCCAGGTGGCACCTCCTTCCCAAATTTTATCTCAGATGGGTCTCTGTTTCCAAACCCCTCATTCTGAAGACCCAGTGGCTTCAACCCACTCTTGGGTCTTGCAGACCAATGGCCAGGTGCTGCCTGCTCCCAGGAATGTTTGTGCAACCATGCTGCTGCAGATGCCCAGAGACTGCAGCCAGTGCCAGGCTGCCCCAGAAAAAGTTCATGCCATCATCTAGCAGCAGCATTTCAGGGATTATGGTAAATCACAACACACATCTAGTGCCAGGCTTCACCACCCCCTAACATCCTTGTTCCAACACCAGCAAATATGGCTGTTCTCTGGGGTCCACTGTGACCTTTGCCTGTGGGGAGACCACATAGCCTCTACCAAGTATCCTCTCTGCAAGGGGACCGCTTCTCCCCATGTGACCTGAGGACCCCTCAGACCTCACTGTCTTCTCCTAGGGATCCACCCTTCCCACCAGAGCTCTATTCAAGCTGTGGAGTTTCAGACTGTACTCCCCTGTTTATTTTTTTTAATTTTTTTAACGTTTGATTTATTTTTGAGACAGGGAGAGACAGAGCATGAACAGGGGAGGGTCAGAGAGAGGGAGACACAGAATCTGAAACAGGCTCCAGGCTCTGAGCTGCCAGCACAGAGCCTGACGCAGGGCTCGAACTCACGGACTGCGAGATCATGACCTGAGACGAAGTTGGCCGCTTAACCGACTGAGCCACCCAGGCGCCCCAGTGTGCTCCCCTGTTTATAGAGTCCTAATGATATTTAAACCCTCTCCTTTCTCCTTTATCCTTCCTCCTTTCTTTTTTAGACCCTTATGGGTGTTCCCACTCTTTCTCTTTCTCTCCAGCTACTTTTGGGGGGAGTGCTTTTCCTGTACTCTCCTCCCTGTTTCCATCCTCTCTCCACAAGCAAAAACAGCTCCCTACCCTCTGTGGTGCAACTGCCGAGTTCTGTGGCTCAAGTTATGCAGATTGCTGTGTTAATTCTCACACAATTTTC
Organism: Panthera tigris; assembly: GCF_018350195.1. Classification (NCBI taxonomy): domain Eukaryota; kingdom Metazoa; phylum Chordata; class Mammalia; order Carnivora; family Felidae; genus Panthera; species Panthera tigris. Next base: position 83,989,116 of record NC_056660.1, on the reverse strand, counting down.
TAAGTGTGCAAGATGGTTTGGTGTTGATCTAGCTACATTTCTGGGATGAGAGAGAGAAAAACGTTCCATGCTGCTCTGCCATCTTGGCGCCTCCAATCTATATGATACTCTTTATAGAAAACCCAAAAGACTCCACCAAAAAACAATGCTGGGATGACACACAAATACAGTAAAATCACAGCATACAAAATCAATGCACAGAAGTCTGTTTCATTTCTATACACCAATAATGAAGCAGCAGAAAGAGAAATTAAGAAAACAGTCCCATTTACAACTGCACCCAAAACAATAAGATCCCTAGGAATAAACCTAACCAAAATGGTGAAAGATGCATACTCTTAAAACTGTAAAACACTGGTAAAAGAAATTGAGGGGGACAACAAAGCAGGAAAGAATATCCAGTAAAAAAAAAGACAGTGCCTTCAACAATTGGTGTTGGGAAAACTGGACAGCAACATATAGAAGAATAGAAATGGGCCACTTCTTTACACCATACACAAAAATAGATTCAAAATGCATGAAAGACCTAAATGTGAGACAGGAAACCATCAAAATACTAGAGAAGAACACAGGCAGCAACCTCTTTGACCTTGACCATAGCAACTTCTTACTAGACACATAACCAGAGACAAGGGAAACAAAAGCAAAAATTAACTATTAGGAGTTCATTGAGAAAAAAAAATACCTTCTGCACAGCAAAGGAAACAATCAATAACTGAAAAACAATTTTTGGAAAGGGGGATGTTTGCAAATGATATATCTGATAAAGGGTTAGTATCCAAAATCTATAAAGAACTTACCAAACTCAACACCCAAAAAACACGTAAACCAGTTTAAAAATGGGCAGGGGGGAATGCGGGTTGCTCAGTCAGTGAGCATCAGACTCTTGATTTCTCATGGTTTGTGAAATTGAGTCCCATATCAGAGCTCTGTGCTTGGGATTTTCTCTTTCCCTTTCATTCTCTCTCTCTCTCTCAAAAACAAATAAATAAACTTTAAAAAATGCATAGACGACACGAATAGACACTTTTCCAAAAGAAGACATCCAGATAGCTAACAGACACATGAAAAGATATTCAATATCATTTGTCATCAAGGAAATACAAATCATAACCAAATAGGTGTGAGACAACACCTCATACCTAACAGAATGGCTAAAATTAACAACACAGGAAACAACAGATGTTGGCGGGGATGTAGAGAAAGGGGAAAACTCTTATACTGTTAGTGGGAATGAAAACTGGTGCAGCCACTCTGGAAAATAGTGTGACAGTTCCTCAGTTAAAAATAGAATTACCTTAAGATCCAGCAATCGCATGTTGGCTATTTACCCAAGGAATACAAAAACACCAATTCAAAGTGATACATTCACCCTTATGTTTATAGCAGCATTATTTACAATAGCCAAGAAGTTACCCACATCCATGGATTGATGAATGTATAAAGTATATGTGGTTATATATATATATATGGAATATTATTCAGCCAAAACAAGAGAATGATTGTTTTCCCTTTTACAACAACATGGATGGATGGAGCTAGAGAGTATAATGGTAAGTAAAGAAGTCAGTCAGAGAAAGATAGGTATCACATGATTGCACTCTCATGTGGAATTCAGGAAAAAACAAAAGAGCAAAGGAAAAGAGAGAGGGAGATACAATCAAGGAACAGATTCTTAGTTATAGAGAAAAAATTGATAGGGGGAGGTAGGTGGGGATTGTGAAAAACAGGTGATGGGGATTAAGGAGTGCACTTTTTGTGATAAGCACAGGGTGATGTACAGAATTGTTCAATCACTATATTAAACACTGAAACTAATGTAATACTGTGTGTTAACTAATTGGAATTAAAATAAAAGCTGGGTGCCTGAGTGGCTCAGTTGGTTAAGCATCTGACTCTTGATTTTAGTTCAGGTCATGCATGATCTCATGGGTCATGAGATCGAGCCCCCATCAGGTTCTGTACTGACAGTGCAGAACCTGCTTGGGATTCTCTCTCGCCCTCTCTGTCTGCCCCTCACCTGCTCATTCTATCTCAAAATAAATAAATAAATAAACTTAAAAAAACTAAAATAAAAACTTAAAAAAATAAAGTATAAATTCATGAAGTATTTAATATTTCAGTTTTGTCCACTGAAAAGACTTAGAAATAATAACCAACTGAATAGTATTGAGTATTCCTAGCCCCCAGAACAGATTATAGTTTTAAAATGCCATTTCACTGTTAAAAAAAAAAAAGATACAAGGACACTTGGAGAAATGGCCAATTCCAGGTTGGCACAAGAATATACAAGATGAGCTTGGAACTTCTTATCATACTAGATAGCCAGGAATATAGCATAACTGTTAGGTTCATTACTAAAGTACTCAAGGGTCAACTTGAAATGATTTCCACTGACCAAAGATGGGATAATTTGAACTTGAATGAGGATAATCATTGTAATTGATCAAAATTCATCATATTTGCTAAAAATCATAATTTAAAAATGATACAAAAATTAATTGACTATGTTTAGAGAATAATATAGGACAGATTTATCACCTTGACAACTAGTTAAATTAAAGAGGAAAATCAGCCATCCTGCCTTTCTTTTGTGACTTATACAAATGGGTAAACAAAAAGTAAATAAGGAGAAATATTCTTCATGAAAGTATTCTAACCAAAATAATAATAATAATAATAATAATAATAAAGAATAGTTTTAGAATATCATATTTGTGATATGTGATATGTGAAATCAGTGGATTTAATGGATTTAAGCACTGAGCATTAACAGCTGCTAATATCACAAAAGACAAATTAGACACAAGGTGCCTTCTGATGAAGAAACAGACTACCATATTCCATATTCCTTTCAAAGTAACCAAACTTGAATCTGATCAAGCCTCTGAACCAATTTGTAGGAAACTGGACAGAGAAGCAACAAGGTAAACAGCATGATGATTATGCAAACAGCAACATCCACACTAGGAGAAACTACAGGTCAAATGACAGGGATCTTTAATAGATAAATTATAAAGTAAAGAAGAGGTGGAAGGGGAACTTGAAAATTAAAAGAGACTTAAGACATTTTGCATTGTAAAAGGGATAAAGGATGAGACTTAATCATAACATCCAGGGATATTCTTTGGGTGATAAAGCTATACAGAAATGCAAATGTGATTGTTATGAAATCAGTTGGTGGCCACTTTGATAGGAGAAGCAGGTGTGACTCAGGGGGGCACATAGACGGGTTGCTGGGTGACTGGCAAGGTTCTATTTTTCACCTTGGTTTTGGTTACAAGGGTGATATCTTATAAAATGCATTAGTCATACGTTGATTGGTTTTCTGTATCTGTGCTTTATTGTACAGTAAAAGTAATTTCAAAACTTTATTCTATTTGGAATTTATCTTGGAATTTAATGTGTGACAGTGACGTAAATTGTTTTTTCCCCAAATGATAAGGGAACTTGTAGAGGTTAATGAGGGGGAAAGACTTAAGTGACAACTCATATCATGTATTCATAAGTGAATAAAGCTGTATGATGCTGTTTAAGTCCAAGAACAGACCATACTAGCTGTATTTAATGTACACCTTCATTAAAAAAATAAATAAGTAAATAGCAAGGGGAGGGGCTCCTGGGTGGCCTTGTCAGTTGAGCGTATGACTTCAGCTCAGGTCATGATCTCACAGTCCATGAATTTGGGCCCTGCCTTGGACTCTGTGCTGACAGCTTAGAGCCTGGAACCTGCTACAGATTCTGTGTCTCCTTCTCTCTCTGCCCCTCCCCAACTTACACTCTCTCTCTCTCTCTCAAAAGTAAAAAAATAAATAAATAAATAGCAAGGGGAATATACAGGCAAAGAGTCAGCAGAAAGCAGGACATCATGATAAAACATGAAACATAGGAAATGCTGTGTCAGGTAAGTAGCCTTCAGCTAGTGTAGGAATGAACCTGCAATTCAGGGCCCAGTGTTGAAATTGTAGGGGATGGCAAGAGTGGCCTGCTCATTGTTCTGCTGAAATTGAGGCCAATGGGGAAGGCATGACTGAGCCAGAGAGTACACAGTTGTAAAGAGACCTTAGCAATCATCTTGCCCAGGATCTCCAACCCAGTAATGCTGGGGATTTATAAGTCCCAAATTTTCTCCATCAGAGATACAAGGAGTGAGGAAGAAGGGGCAGGGAGGTGGAAAGGACCCTTCCAAGCCTCGAGTGCCACTCAGAAAGGCATGTGGTAACAAAACTTCCTTCTCCTGTCTGAGGTCTGGACAAACAAGAAATCAGTGAAGTTACAGGAAGGCCTAACCAAGGAACACACAGCAGCTGGAATCATCAGGGTTTGGGGGCTTCTGTAGCCTCGTGAGTGAACATGTTAGTACCCTAGCTCTCCACCTCTTCATGTCTGCTAGCCTTCACCCCCTTATTCCTGCAGAACCAAAGGAATCCCAAACTCCTTGACTGGCAACCGCTCACCCTGAAGAGTTAGTGTCCCAAAGCCTCAATGCAAGCAGTATTGTGCTGTTTGTATGCCCAACTGTGGAAAGCTTAGCCTGATGCCCATTAAAGAGATTTCTATCAGGGGAAAGAAAGTGTAGAGGACATTTAGGGATCCTAAACATGCTTGACTGGTGGAATCATGGTGTGCCCTGAGCACTCTGGCTGCCTCTGGATCATGGGTCTCGGGAGACCATCTCCTCCCTCACACATTCCCACTGCTGCTGAGAGTCAAAAGACACAGAGTGACCAGGAGCTAGGCTCTACTGATCCCACCATTTCTATGTATGTGGCATGGTCTCTCAGGTTACTTAGTGTTTCTGAGCCTTGTTTTCATAATCTGTAAAACTAAGGCAATAATGCCACACTGTTAAATGAATTATAATATGTAAAGTACAGAAGAAGTGCTCAACCACCATAACCACCATGACTATTCTACTATGGGGACACTGTGGCCCTGGACACCAGAGCCAGAGAGTGACTTAATTCACCTGTTTCCTGCATGGCTGTGAGCTGGGGCTCTACCTTCTCTTTTCCCCTGCTGAACCACCCAGTACCATCCCACCCTGGCAGCTAAGCCTGCTGCTCCAGCTTTTGTCCCCATGAGGCTCCCAACACACAGAAGGGACAATGAACTTACCCTCAAGGACAACTGGAGAAGTGAGAGGTGTTATGGACTGAAGTTGTCCATTCTTCCCCAGATTCATACGTTGAAGCCTATTTCCCTAATTGTTACTGTTTGGAGATGGGGCCTTTTGGAGGCAGGTAGGTTTAGATGAGGTGGGAGTTGGGGGTGGGTTAACTATGTGAAGAGGATCAAGAGGTACAAACTTCTAGGTATAAAATAAATAAGTTATAAAACATAATAAATTTAACATATAGCATGGTGACTATTAATAATTATGTATTGTATATTTGAAAGTTGCTAAGAGAATATATCTTAAAAGTTCTCATCATAAGAAAAAATTATAATTCTGTGAGGTGATGGTTGTGAATTAGACTTGTTGTGGTGATCATATCATAATGTATACATATATTGAATCATTCTTTTCCACACTCGAAACTAAACAATGTTATATGCCAATTATATCTCAATTGAAAAAACAACTACAAACAACAACAACACTACGAGTGTGTATATGAGAGTGTTTCTGGATGAGATAAATTAAATAATTAAATTAAATTAATAAAATAAAATAAAATGGTACATCATGACAAATCGACCAAAACCGAATGATATTGTTACAATGTTTTACAAGTCTTAGTCTAAATTATTTTGTCCAAGAGACAATAAACAAGTTATGTAGTTCTCACCTTTTTATCTTTGTATATAAATTTTTAATATAATATACCTGCATGTTATATAATGAGAGAGAAGGGCAGTGCGTGAGATTCTCCTCCTTTGCCTACAGGTCTCTGTGGACAAGGGGATGATCTCTGAAGCTTTGGTTATGTATAGAAGAATTCAGTGGGCACTTCCCATGCATGTGTGCATGGGTGTATGTTGCATTAATCACATACAGACTTAGAGATTAAAGGAAGGTATAGGCTATGAAGTGTAAGCAAATGACACTTACAAATAAAATCACCTCCACAGTGGCTCCACAAATGCGCCACACACCCTCACACGGATGGCTGCATACACCTGCCATCTCTCTGTTCAACACAAAATACACAATTATTACCTCCAGTAATGTCAATTTACATCCACAACAAGCACACAATGCTACCTCGGCTCACCTCAGAGGTATATGTAATCACCCACTGACCCCTCTCCCCACCACCCACACTCAGCCAAACCAAGCTGCTGATCAACAACCAGAGATCAGGTGCCTGGACCCAAGGAAGGAGCCCTGAGATGGGGGGAAGGAGACATTGCATGCTGGATTCCTTGTGTTTTGGGATTTCCAGGGAAGCACTAGAAGCTTGGCCAGAGGTGGATGGGCCAACGTGAAGTAACCGCAGTGCAACCTCCTTCTGGAGGAGAGTCCCTGTACTCTGCAGGTATTCAGGCATATTTCAGAGTAACTAAATGAAGAGGTGTGAATGAAGGATTGATTGGTTGAGTTGTTATTCAGTACAGTGATTTACTGTATGAAAATAGGAAGTTCTTGGAGGCAGGAACTTTTTCTTATTATTTTTAGTGATTTCAAAAACATTATTATGTGTCTACTCTTTACCTGAACCTGCATCTCCAAGTTTGGAAAGTGGCATGCATTTTGCTATTTTCCCTCCTACCCTTTCCACCTCCCTCTTTCCTTCTTCCCAGTCTCTTTTCTTTCCCTTTACTTTCCTCACTTTAGTTGCACTTCATTTGAAGAGACATTTAAGATAACACAGAGCCTGACACTTTGCTCATGATTTGCTCAAGCAATCTATAACTATGGATGAAGGAATGAGAGAGGAAAAAGGGAAAGTCCAGGAAAGATGACAAAGCCTCCTTCAAGCCAAGACAGTTTCTAGCCCACCAGTCAGACAGACAAGTAGTTTTTGTGTCTTCCCTATTTTAACCAGTCCTTGAAGTGCTTCTGAAGTCAGACAGAGTCAGCAGAAATAGAGAAATGAGAAGTTGTCTTCCTAATGCCCTGAAGCATGTAAGTCAGTATCCCACCTCTTCCTTCCAAGTTCTTTCCTCTCAGCACATGTCCGGGCAGGTAGGTCCCAACTCTACTCACACCAATATTATCTCCAGGGAAGAAGCCCTCACAAGGAGCCCCTGAGGCCCCAGCTTCCTGGGCTTCCCCTTCTGAAACATCACTACAATTTTGTCATTTCTAGAATGATACATAAATGGAATCATATAGTACATGACCTTTAGAGATTGATCTTTCACTCTGCATAATTACCTGAGCTCTATTCAAGTTGTATCAATAATCCATCCGGTTTTATTGCTATGTAACATTCTATAGTATCCTATGGTGGCACCACAGTTTGTTTAACCATTTTCCTACTGTCAGGCATTTCGGTTGTTTCCTGGTTTGAGCTGTTATAATTAAGTGTGCTATGCACATTTATTTTTTTTATTTTGTTTTTGAGAGAGAGACAGGGACAGAGCGTGAGTTGGGGAGGAGCAGAGAGAGAGTAGAACACAGAATCTGAAGCAGGCTCCAGGCTTCAAGCTGTCAGCACAGAGCCCAACGCAGAGCTTGGACCCAGGAAACGCGAGATCATGACCTGAGCAAAGTCAGCCGCTTAACCGACTGAACCACCCAGGTGCCCCAATGTGCTATGAACATTTATTTATAGGGTGTGTGTGTGTGTGTGTGTACATGAATTTTCAGTTCTCTGAGATAAATACCTAAGAATGTAATTGTTGAGTTGTAATGTAAGTTCATGTTTAGTATTGAAAACAATTGCTAGATTCTTTCCAGAGTGGCTGTACCATTTTATATTCTGACCAGAAATGAATAAGTGATCCAGTTTCTCTCCTCACTAGCATTTGGTGTTATCACTACTTTTTAATTTTAGCCACTCTTCAGAGTGATGGTAGCATCTCCTTGAGATTTTAATTTGTACTTCAATAAAATAAACATCAATGTATTTTCATGTCTTTTGGCTTATTTTCTAAAATTAGATTGTTCACGTTTTTACCATTAAGTTTTGAGAGTTCTGTATGTATCCTATGTATGAGTCAGATATGTGGTTTGTGGGGAGGAAGAGTTAAGATGGTGGGGATGTAGGGGAACCCTGGGCTTTCTAGTCCCTCAAACACAGCTGTATTGAGGTCAGATAACTTGGAATACCCAGGAAATTGACCTGCAGAGAGGCAGAAGGATCTCCACAGTTGGAGGGACACAGTGTGGCAGTTGCCAGGTATGTGGAAGTGAAGTGGGAGAGAGAAAAATTGCAGTGCCACAGAGGGGAGGGAACCCTTTCCATGGAGAGACAAAAGGGAAAGAAACAAAGAGGGGTTAATAGACTGCAGTATCAGCATTCACACAAGAGGAAAACCTGTCTGGACCACAGACTGGTAAGCAAGAAGTACTGAGTGTTGCATGGATTTTGTTTTTGTTTTTGTTTTTTGTGTTTTTGTTTTTGTTTTTTTGGCAAACAGTGTTTGGAGAGCAAACCTTGAAGTTTTGGATGGGTGTGACTTTCTCAGGAGCAGACCATGCTCAGAGGAAGAAGGAGCTGGCCCTGGGTTCCATAGCATGGTGCAGAAACCTCCCCTGTGCATTGGAAGAGTACTTTCCCCTTTCTGGACACATTTGGAAGAGGATATATTGCCTCCCCAAGGACAAAAGACTCTGCAGGCTTCAGCAAAAGGCCTTTCATCAACAGGGGACAAAGGTGCACCCAGAGAGAATATAACCTTTGCTGCTTTTCAGTCTGCTACACCATGGATTTTGCACACTGTGTGGGCATGGGAATGTTTTTCTAGGACAAAGGATATGAGACACAGTGTAGAGAGGCTCTACTCCACAGAAGGTGGGCGGGTCCATGTGGTGCCAGGTCCATTAAAACTCCAAGTTATGAATCCCAGCCACACTCCAAAGAAACAACACAGAAGAGTTGTAGCACAGGGTGAGCTAATTTCCCTCACTATTCTTGAAGGCTGCTTGAATAGTGGGGGGTATGAGATCCTCTGTACTGGGATGAGAAATGAAGTGGCACCAAACCAATACCAGATGGTGGGACTTCAGAAAGCAACACAATGGCCCCCAGTGGAAGCAGAACCTCTAACACCAAACCCCACCTTCTATGCCTGGAACTGCTTATTTCATAGGACAAGACTGACTCTGAGCCAATATAGTGGGCGTCCTCCAGAAGAAATGCACAGCCAGCACCCCACTAGCACCAAGTGCACTGGAAATCAGGTGCTTCCAAATGACACCTGCAGTTCTGGTAGAAATAAGACCAGGCTTGCTTTTCTTTTTTTATTTATTTCTTCTTTCATTCTTTTGGAATCAGGCTCATAGTTTCTGGTGTTTTGTTTTTTTTTTTTCATTTCTTTTTCTCTCTTTTTTTTTGATCAGGCTTCTTTATTCTTTTCCTTTCTTCTTTTTTTCTTCTTTTTTTTTTTTCTATTTCTTTCTTTCTTTTTCCTCTGGAGTTAGCTTTAAAGTTTTTTGATTCTATGTTAGTTTTTGTTGTTGTTGTTTTTGCCTTTCCTTTCCTTTTTTTTTCTTTTTCCTTTTTTTGAATCAAGGTTTTGGGTTTTTTTCCCAGGATTATTTTAACAAGCAAATCAAGCACACTTAGTTAAAGGTCCAAACACTCCCCACTGCAAGAAAAAAAGAGTATTACAGAGGACTGACCAATGGGAAAGAGCAGCCAAAATGCAACAACAGAGTTCACACAGCATACACCAGAAACACTTCCTGAAGTGCTAGGCCCTGGACAGTGTATGATCCCTTTTTAATATAGTATTGTTCTCATGTTCAGGAAACATAACAAACTTTTAAAACACACAAAAGACAGAAATGTAGCCAAAATGACAAGATGAAAAAAATTTCCCAAAAAGAAAGGTCAAGAAGAAATCACAGCCAGGGACTTGTTCAAAACATTTATAAGCAATATACCTGAACAAGATTTTAGAAAAACAGTCATAAGACTACAAGCTGACTTGAAGAAAACATAGGAGACATAAGAGAAACCCTTGATGCAGATATCAAAGACCTAAAAACTAGTCAGGCTGAAATAAAAAATGCTATAACAGAGATGCAAAATCAACGGAATATAATAACAACGAGGACTGAAGAAACAGAAGAAAAAATAAGCGATATAGAAGATAAAATTATGGAAAATAATGAAGCTGAAAAAAGACAGAAAGTATTAAATCATGAGGAGAGACATGGAGAATTTAGTGATTCCATAAAACAAAACAATATCCATGTCATAGGATTCCCAGAAAAAGAAGAGCAGGATAAGGGGACAGAAGGTTTATTTGAACAAATTATACCTGAGAACTTCCCTTATCTGGGAAAGAAAACAGGCATTCAAGTCCACAAGGCACAGAGAACTCCCATCAAAAACAACAAAAGTAGGTAAACAGAATGGCATATTATAGTGAAACTTACAAAATATAAAAATAGAGAATTCTGAAAGTATCTAAGTAAAAAAGGTCCTTAATGTACAAGGGAAGATACATAAGGTAGGTAGCAGACCTGTCCACTGAAACTTGGAGGCCAGAAGAGAGTGGCAAGAAATATTCAATGTGTTGATTGGAAAAACTATGCAGCCAACAATTCTTTATCCAGCAAAGCTGTCATTCAGAATAGAAAAAGAGATAAAAAGTTTCACAGACAAACAAAAACTAAAGGACTTTGTGACCACTAAACTGGCCCCACAAGAAATTTTAAGGGGAACTATCTGAATGGAGAAAAGAAAAAAAAAGAATACCAAAGTAACAAAGACTACAAGGTACTAGACAGAGAACATCACCAAAACACTAATTCTATGGGTAACACAATGGCACTAAATTCACGTCTTTCAGTAATCTCTCTGAATGTAAATGGACTAAATGTACCAATCAAAAGACACAGTGTATCAAAATGGATTAAAAAAAAAAACAATATCCATCTATATGCTGCCTACAAAAGATTCATTTTGGACCTAAAGACACCTGCAGATTGAAGGTGAGAGGATAGAGAACTGTCTATAATTCTAATGGATGTCAAAAGAAAACCAGAACAACCATATTTATATCTACAAATTAGATTTTAAAACAAAGACTGTAACAAGATAAAGAAGAGCATTATATCATAATTAATGGGTCTATCAATCAAGGAGATCTGACAATTGTGAATATTTATACCCCTGACTTGAGCACCCAATTTTATGAATCAATTATTCACAAACATGAATAAATTCATTGATAATAATACCATTATAGTAGGAGACTTTAATATTCACTTACAACAATGGACACATTATCTAAGCAGAATATCAACAAAGAAACAATAGCTTTGAAAGACATACTGGACCAGACAGACTTAACAGATATATTCAGAACATTTCATCCTAAAGCAGCAGATTGCACATTCTTCTCAAGTGCACATGGAACATTGTCCAGAATAGATCATATACTGAGTCATAAATCAGCCCTCAAGAGGTACAAAAAGATTAAGATAGTACATGCATATTTTCAGATCACAAAGCTATGGAACTGAAGTCAACCACAAGAAAAAGTTTGGAAAGCCCTCAAATACATGGAGATTAGAGAACATCTATTAAAGAATGAGTGGTTAACCAGGAATTTAGAGAAAAAATTGAAAAAATAAATGGAAGCCAATGAAAATGAAAACATGATAGTCCAAGCCCTTTGGGACGCAGCAAAGAGAAAAGTATATTGCAGTTCAGGCCTATGTCAAGCAAGAAAGGTCTTAAATATGGCGGGAGGCTGTGTGTGCTAGCAGGGCAACATCAGCCACCCACCTGTGTTGGAGCAGGGTTAGCGCTGCGCTCGGGGGTTCACAGCATATGTTTTAATTAAAGCATGGAATATGGAAATCAGAAGAAAAACTAAAAGAGCTAGTGCTTTAGTCTCATCTGAAATTCTGTGGGCATGCCTCTTATAAGCAGTATAATGGCAGAATTTTAAGCCAAGTTGAGAATCTCTTTTAGTAGAAATTTCAAGTATTATTTTTGACTACTACATACTAGTAACTGTTCAGTTGGTGAAATTGAAGATCTTTCATCAGATCTTCACCAGATCAGAATAAATAAATCAAGAAGGAGGTTTTTCCAGGAGCTGGCTGTGCAAGATTTGCTAGAATTCATATCCGATCACACAGCTGAGAAAGACCCTTGGTTTATTTGGACATGTTGCTGAACCTGAGGCTCGTATGCTTCTGAGCTGCTGTGGATGGCCCTGGCTCTCTTGACCACTCTTCCAAGTAGGATGTCACTGAGATTCCTCAAATGGAGCCTCCTGCTGCTGTCCCTCCTGAGTTTCCTTCTGATGTGGTACTTCAGCCTGCCCCCCTACAATGTGATAGAAAGTGTTAACTGGATGTACTTCTATGAGTATGAGACAATTTACAGACAAGACTTTTTCTTCACACTTCAAACTACTCTACTCAAAACCCACTTCTTATCATTCTGGTGACCTCACACCCTTCAGATGTGAAAGTCAGACAGGCCATTAGTTACTTGTGGTGAAAAAAAAAATCTTGGTGGGGATATGAGGTTCTTACCTTTTTCTTACTAGGCCAGCTGGCCAAAAAGGAAGACAAAGTGTTAGCATTGTCCTTGGAGGATGAGCACATTCTTTAAGGTGACATAATACGACAAGATTTTTTTAGATACAGGTGGGTAACTGAGTTTTGCCCCAATTCCAAATACATCATGAAGACAGACACTGATGTTTTCATCAATACTGGCAACTTGGTGAAGTATCTTTTAAATGTAAACCATTCAGAGAAGTTTTTCACAGGTTATCCTCTAATAGATAACTATTCCTATAGAGGATTTTACCAAAAAGCCCATATTTTGTACCAAAAGTATCCCTTCTAGGTGTTTCTTCCCTACTGCACTGGATTGGGTTCCATAATGTCCAGATATTCGGTGCCAAGAATCTATCAAATGATGAGTCACATAACACCATCAAGTTTGAAGATGTTTATGTTGGGATCTGTTTGAATTTATTAAGCATGGACATCCATATTCCAGAAGACACAAACATTTTCTTTTTATATAGGATCCATTTGGATGTCTGTCAACTCAGACGTGTGATTGCAGCTCATGGCTTTTCTTCCAAGGAAATTATCACATTTTGGCAGGTTATGCTAAGGAACACCACATGCCATTATTAATTTGACAAAAGCCTAGCGAAAGACAGGATACTCTGTGGAAAGTGTTAAAATTGCTGTAAAATGTCCAATGGAAAACTCATGGGAGGGTCACTGTGTTGAGTTGCACTGAACTGAGAGTCATGAAGAACCCACAGACTGGGGACTGGAGGGTCACACTTTGATTCACCTAGACAAAAACCAAGTCAGGCTCTTTAAAGGTGATCATAAGAGGAATTAAACACCTTATAAAGGAATCTGGGATTTGTGTTAATAAAACTAATAGGACCAAACTATTTGAACATGCCATTTGGCAGACTAGAATTTGTTAAAAGGGTTTCAATGAATTATAAGCTCATTAATCCATAGCAATGAAGCAATGTAGATCTCTACTTATTGAGCATTCTAGTCTGTTAAGGTTTTTGTGTATATCTGACATGGGTTGCCAGTTTTTAAAAATACATAGTTCTGTGTAAAAAACTAAAGTTACACTGAACAAAATTTCATCTGTTTTGGTCATTCAGAAGGTACTTCAAGATGTTACAGCATTTCACTGTTATAAATTACTATTTAATATTACTTAGGACTTCCTGGTGTTTGAATGTTATTATTGTTTCAGTACTGTATAAAGAGAATAGTGATTCCTACCCTTTTCCATTTGAACTTTTACCCAGTTACTTCACTGATGAATTTATTATTTCATAGCTCCATTAATGTAAAGTCATTGGTCATTATTGCATATCAGTAATCTCTTGGACTTTGATAAATATTTTACTGTGGTAATACAGAGAAGAATTAAAGCAAGAATATCTGAATTTTTGTCTTGTTTTTAAAACTGCAATCCCCAGTGTTTATATGTTACTCTATCTGTTTCATTTTTTCACCTGAAAATTAAGAATAATATAGAATGCCAGGGAGCATGTTTCCTTTTGGAAAGGACTCTGAATACAAAAAAGAAAAAAAGGACCCTGATGGCAAGAATATTGTGAATATTATCATTAATCTGCTCCATGTGTGTTCTCATTAACAATCAATTTGAGAATAAAGAGGGAAAAAAGAAAGGTCGTAAATACACAATTTGACATTACACCTAAAGTAGCTAGAAAAGGAACAGCAAATAAAGCTTAAAGCTAGCAGAAAAAGGAAAATAATAAAGGTTAGAGAAGAAATAAACTATAGAGAAACAAACAAACAACAACAGCAAAAAAAAAAAAAGTAGAACAGATCAATGAGTCAGAGCTGGTCCTTTGAAAGAACTAACAACATCGATAAACCCCTAGCCAGACTTATCAAAAAGAAAATAGAAGGACTCAAATATATAAAATCACAACTGAAAGAGGAGAGATAACAACCAACACCACAGAAATACAAACAATTTTAAGAGAATTCTATGGAAAATTATATGCAAACAAACTGGGAAATCTGGAAGAAATGAACAAATTCCTAGAAACATACAAACTACCAAAACTGAAACAAGAAGAAACTGAAAATTTGAACAGACCCATAACCTGCAAAGATATTGAATCAGTAATCAAAAATCTCTGAACAAGCAAGAGTCTTGGGCCCCTTGGCTTCCCATTGGAATTCTACCAGACATTTAAAGAAGAGTTAATACTTATTCTTCTCAAACTGTTTCAAAAAATAGAAATGGAAGGAAATCTTCCAAACTCAGGTATGAAGCCAGCATTACTTGGATCCCAAAAACAGACAAAGACCACACTAAAAAGGAGAATTACAGGCCAATATCCTTAATAAATCTTGGATATAAAAATTCTCAACAATATACTAACAAATCAATTCATCAGTACATTAAAGAATTATTCACCATGATCAAGTGGGATACATTCCTGGACTGCAGAGCTGGTTCAATATTTGCAAATCAATCAATGGGATACACCTCATCAATTAAAAAAAAAAAGAGATAAGAACCATATGATGCTCTCAATAGATGCAGAAAAGCATTTGACAAAATACAGCATCCATTCTTAATAAAAACCTTCAAAGTAGGGAGAGAAGGAACATACCTCAACATTATAAAGGCCATATCTGAAAGACCCAAAGTGACTATCATCCTCAGTGGGGAAAAACTGAGAGCTTTTCCCCTAAGGTCAGGAACATGACAGGGATGTCCACGCTCACCACTGTTGTTCAACATTGTACTGCAAGTCCCAGCCTCAACAATCAGACAACAAAAAGAAAGAAAAGGCATACAAATTGGCAAAGAAGTCAAACATTCACTCTTCTTAGATGACATGATACTCTATGTGGAAAACCCAAAAGACTTGACCAAAAAAACCTGCAAGAACTGATACATAAATTCAGCAAAAATTCAGGATATAAAATCCACATACAGAAATTGGTTGCATTTCTATATACCAATAATGAAGCACCAGAAAGAGAAGTCAGGGAATCTATCCCATTTACAATTGAATCAAAAACCATAAGGTAAGTAGGAATGAACATAACCATTCAGGTAAAAGATCTGGACGCTGAAAACTATAGAAAGCTTAAGAAAAAAATTGAAGACACAAAGAAATGGAAAAACATCCCATGCTCTTGGATCAGAAGAACAAATATTATTAGAATGTCGCTACTACCCAAAGCAATCTACACATTCAATACAATCCTTATCAAAATAACACCAACATTCTTCATAGTGCTAGAACAACAACAAAAAAAAAAATTCTAAAATTTGTATAGAACTAGAAAAGACCCTGGATAGCCAAAGTAATGTTGAAAAAGAAAACCAAAACGGAGGCATCACAATTCCAGACTTCAACCTGTATTACAAAGCTGTAATCAGTATGTTACTGGCATAAAAACAGGCACACAGATCAATGGAACAGAATAGAGAACCCATAAATGAACCCACAAATGTATGGTCAACAAATCTTTGACAAAGCAAGAAAAAATATCCAATGGAAAAAAGGCAGACTCTTCAGCAGATGGTGCTGGAAAGACTGGACAGAGACATGGAAAAGGATGAAAATGGACCACTTTCTTACACAATACACAAAAATAATTCAAAATAGATGAAAGACCTAACGTAAGACAGGAAACCATCAAAATCCTACAGGAGAAAATAGGCAGCAACCTCTTTGCCCTGGGCCACAGAAACTGCTTACTAGACATATCTTCAGAGGCAAGGGAAACAAAAGCAAAAATGAACTTTTGGGAACTCATCAATATAAAGAGCTTCTGCACAGTGATGGAAACAATCAACAAAACTAAAAGGCAACCAATGGAAAGGGAGAAGATATTTGCAAATGACATATCTGATAAGGGGTTACTATCAAAAATTTATAAAGAACTTATCAAACTCAATGCCCATAAAACAAATAATACAGTGAAGAAATGGGCACATAGATACTTTTCCAAAGACATTCAGATGACTAAGAGACACATGAGAAGATGCTCAACATCACTCATCATCAGGGAAATACAAACCAAAACCACAATGAGATACCACCTCACACCTATCAGATGGGCTAAAATTAACAATTCAGTAAACAAACAGATGTTGGCGAGGATGCAGAGAAAGAGGAACGCTTTTGCGCTGCTGGTGGGAATGCAAAGTGGTGCAGCCACTCTGGAAAACAGTATGGAGGTTCCTCAAAAAATTAAAAATAGGGGCACCTGGGTGGCTCAGTCAGTTGAGCATCTGACTTCAGCTCAGATCATGATCTCACAGTTTGAGGGTTTGAGCCCTGCTTGGGGCTCTGTGCTGACATCTCAGAGCCGGGAGCTTACTTTGGATTCTTTGTCTCCCTCTCTCTCTCTGCCTCTCCCCCACTCGTTTTCTCTCTCTGTCTCTCAAAAATGAACACTAAAACAAATTTAAAAAAATAGAACTGCCCTACAACCTGATGTGGGAAACAAAGGCAGAAGGAAATGGCAGATAAAAAATTTCCTTATGATCTGCAGCCCATTGACAAATACTTGAGGCTGGCAGAGTATAACATTTCTGTAGAAACCACCTACTGTCTTAACGTTAATGCTTTGCTAGAAGGAAAAACCTTATCTTGAGAATGGCTGGGCCTCCAGTATCCTGTGAGTCTTTAGCATGTAAAAGCTCCTTTGGAAATTTTCCTTGGACTTTATCTCCCCCAACTCCCAAATATATAACTAGTCATTCCTCATGGTCCTGGGGCAACTCTTCCTGCCCATAGGTCCTGTCCTCGTTCTTTAATAAAATCACCTTTTTTTGCGCCAAAGATATGTCAAGAATTCTTTCTTGGTTGTTGGCTCCAGACCCCCACCACTCCAAAAAAAACCTCATCCCAAGCCAGCAATTGTGCTACTAGGTATTTATCCAAAGGATACAAAAATGCTGATTTGGGGGGGGGGGCACATGCCCCCCAGTGTTTATAGCAGTGCTATCAACAATAGCCAAATTATGTAAAAAGCCCAATGTTCATCAACCAATGAATGAATAAAGTTGTAGTATGTGTATGCGTGTATCTATAATGGAATGTTACTCAGAGATTAAAGAAAATGAAATCTTGCCATTTGCAACAATGTGGATGGAACTAGAGTGTATTACACTAAGTGAAATAAGTCAACCAGAGAAAGACAAATATCACATGATTTCACTCATATGTGGAATTTAAGAAATAAAACAGATGAACATATGGGAAGGGAAGGAAAAATAAGATAACAACAGAGAAGGAGCAAACCATAAGACACTCTTGAATACTGAGAAAGGGTTGGGGGTTGCTGGAGGGGAGATGGGTGGGGGGATGGGCTGTGTGGGTTTGGGCATTGGGGAGGGCATTTATTGGGATGGGCACTAGGGGTTGTGTGTAGGTGATGAATCACTGGGTTATACTCTTAAAGCCAGTTTACACTGTATATTGACTAACTTGAATTTAAATAAATAAAGTTCAAAACATATGCTCAAATACCTTAAGGAAGTCATAGGTAGACACACAACTAAAGTAAATCCAAATAATGAAGAATCATCAAATAGATATCAATGTATTGAAATTTTTAAAATGAAATTAAGTAGAATTTATGGAGTTTAAATTTACTAGGGTGTTTCATCAACAGATTTGAGCAGGCAAAAGAAAGAACCAGTAAAACTGAAGAGAAAACAATCAATTATAAATTCTCAAACAGAAAAGAGAGAAATAAATAATCTCAGAAAGCAGAACACCAACCAATTAAGCATATTAAACATAATGAATGGGAGTTCAGACGGTTACAAGAATGAGGAAAGAATAGCAACAACATTTGAAAAACTAATGTATGAACACTTTCCAAACTGGTGAATGACATGAATCTACACATCAGAAAAAATCAATGATCTGTAAACAGGAAAAAGTACAGACACTCACAGTTAGACACATTATAATCAAACCGTGATAAGCCAAAAACAGAGACTACAGAAAGCTGCAAAAGAGAAGCAACTAATATATGCAACTAATATATGATTATCACTTACAATAATAGCAGATTTCTCATCAGAAATGATAGTCAAGTGCAGTGAGATAATGTATGCAAAGTGCCTAAAAAAGATTTTTCAC